>NC_134083.1:62048173-62362339 GCF_000715075.1 Nicotiana tabacum | reverse complement strand
CATTATTCCTTATTGGTCATATTTGAGTTGTGGATTGTTGGTGCATTGATGGCGTCGTATGAGATTTTAGACGGTGTTTGAGGTGGCTTATTGCCCGAGCAACTTGTACTGGGTGAGACGAGGTTGTTGACCTGGAATTAGTGCAATCAGATTTATATAATATATATTAGAGGAAATATTTCATTAATCAGTTTAGAATGAGGCAATGGTTCTCGCCAAGCGGAGAGACTCCATGAGTTATTGATTTGGCAGGTAGTTATGAGTTTCTACACATCTCTTTCATCATTGCAGTATTGCGAGGGTTGGAACAAGGTTTATATGCATTATGAGGTATATTACGGGCATCGGCTTCATGAATTTGCAGCTATTGTGGTTCGAGGATATTATTATAAGCATACAAATTTTGTGGTGCATTGCGTGAATTCAGCATGGGTTCATGATCATGTTTTGGTACATCGTGTTGAGATTGATACGCCGTGTGTATGTTAGAATCAGACCTGGTAAAGAATTTCGAATGTTATAATTGAACTCTAAGGCTTGTGAGCTAAGGTAGCAGGAAGGATCTTCAGTCTGGCTTAAGCTAATGTGCTCATATGGTTTATGGTGGCAAAGGTAGGTGCATGAGGTGTTAAACGGTGATTTTGGGAAACTTTGGAATGGTTCTTGGCACGTTCGAGGATGAATGTATGTATAGCACCCCGGGAAATTTTGAAATACTCAAGCGTTATTAATAAAGTTGATGTATGCTTATTATATTATTTTGTATGTAGACGGGGACTATTAATATGATGGATATTAATTGGATATGATAATAAGTGTACGAGGTGTATTTGAAGTGATATAGGGCATAAAGAGAGCCCTTGGGACAAATCAAGTTGGTAATTACATGATAGACTAAAGTTTCAAATAAGTACGCACAAGACCTAACATTAGATGATCATATCTACATATATATATATATAAGGATCTATGTGATTTACAGCCTATCAAATAAAAGATCGTTTAGTCTAGTTTCTAACACTTCAAATCGTTTGTCATTTGGATATTCCTACAATAAGTTATGACCAAATTACCAAAGGCTGGCAGAGGAGTGAATTGGGGATGCGAAGCATCCGGGGCCGCGTCCGAAAGAAAGGCTGGCAGTGAAGTACTGCCATAGCATCTGGGTCTGCATCCGAGATTCAAAGAGGAGTGAACTGGGGATGTGAAGCATCTGAGGCCGCGTCCGAAACCCAGAAATCTGGGCCTATAAATACAAAATCAAGAGAAGAGAGTATTTTGTGTATTGGGGGTTAGGGTTCTTGAGGTGAAGAGGTGATTTTGAGCTCAAATCAAGTCCAATCAACTAAGGTAAGTTATTAATGATATTTTGGGTTAATTCTTACTCAATATACATGAGTTATAACATCATTCTTACATCCAAATACTAGATTTCATCATTAAATCCTCAAGAACACAAAAATCACCAAAGTTGTGATTTTTCAAGATTGATCTACTAGAGGTAATTCCAATGCTTTAAATTCGTTTATTATGAGTAGTTAGAAGTATATGAAGTATTTGTTACAAGTTTTAATGGTTGAAAGATTGGATTATAAAACTCTAGTTCATGGCATGAATAGTACTTTTGAGAAAATAAGAGAGAAGATAAATGGTAATCTTGGCGATGAAATTGATGAATACAATGACCCTATGGAATTATTTGTTAGCAAAAGATGGAAGTGATCAACTAAGTAATCACCCGAATTGTACATTTTGCAAGTGTTGATTATAGAATATGATGAATAGTAACTTGGTGGCATTGGACAATTGATGTAGTATCATTAATGACTTTGAATGGGTATAAAATCTAAGAATGAAGTTGAATGGTCTAGCATCTGAATCTATTTGGCGATTTGAGTTGTTGGAGGCTTATGGCCAACTCATGAGCCATATATGAATATTGATCAATATTTTAGGTCATATTTTGATGTAATTAGGATATCTAATTGTAGATATCGACTTGTTGATGATGTTTGAGCATTTTAATCAACATTGGAATGATAGAAGATGATTGAAAGCTTGTGAATATTAATAAAGTGAAAGTGAGGTAAGTTGATTAAAACTTACTCTACTTGAGGGACTTTCTCAAAAAGCATGTTTTGAGTTAATACTTAAGTTGTTTGCAAATGTGCTTTCGTGCTTGTGGGAACAAAAAGTACGGATGTCTCCATGTACTAAAATATTATGTAGCAAATGTAGTGTCATGCTGTTTTATAAAATTTTATTTTAAATCTTGTTGTCAAAATGACACTCAAGGTAAATGTTATAAGTTTTTATCAAAACTTATGTATTGAAAAGAGTATACATATTTGAGTGCTAAAGATAAGTTTTCATGGAAAGTATTTCTTTTGAAAATTGATGAGCAGAATAGCACTTGTGGTATCTTTTAAAGATAGATGTTAAATTTCTAAAGGCTTTAGCATGTAAAAGGTTGTTTATTTAATTTTGTTCAAATGATTCAGATTTTCTATAAATGCTATGATTTGGTAGAATCTATTTTTGAAGTATCAAATGTTTTGGGAGTTATTTGTGTTCACTGAGATTGACTTCGGATATATTGTGTTTGTTGTCATGAAACTACACGTACCGGTGTAGGCGTAGATGGCTACTTTGTGGTATAGACTATGGTAGAGTGCTCTCCCTCAAGAGAGTAATATTTTGTGCTATTATTAGCATGGCTGAGTCGATTCGTACGGCACTACGATGAGACGACCTGAGCAAGTAGGGTATATGATACTTGCCGCTAGGTACATAACCTAGTTGACTTTCTTATGTCGGTGATGATATAATACTCCCAGTGAAAGGTAAGGATGATTTTCTTATGCTTAGGCCTAAGGAGCCGAAAGTGATTTTGATGACTTAAAGCAAATGGAATTATTTTGTATGATTTTATCCAAAATCTTGGGTTGATATAAATATTTTAAAAGTATATATTGTGGGTTTTGTTTTACTTGTCTTTTATTTAAATTGACAAGGATCATAAATTGATAAAATTTCTTATCGTTTTATATCAAATATTGATGCATTATTTCTATAAAGTTTGTCCCAAGAACTTAAGTTAGAGAGAGTCTATGACACTTATTGAGTACCGTTGTGGTGTACTCAGCCCTTAGGGTCAGAGGCGGATGTAGTGTATTGACTACGGGTTCAACTGAACCCATAACTTTTAACGCGGAGTAAAAATTTGTATGTAAAAATTTATTAAAATTACCAAAATAGTAGATATGAACCCATAACTTTAAAAATTGAACCCATAGGATTTAAATCCTGGATCCACCTCTGCTTAGGGTGACCCTCCGGGCTTATTGAGTCCCTCTTACTTTATATATTTCAGAATGATGTGGGCTTATTGGTATTGGTGGAAGGGAAAAATCTCTAGTTGTGTTGTTGTTGTCGGGCGGTGATGTAGGGTCACCTGTGGGTGTATGTATGGTAAGTCCACTCGGTGATTTGATGACTTCAAAATGGGTCTTGGCACGTTCGAGGTTGAACGTTTGTTTAAGAGGGGGTGAATGTAACAATCTGATTGGTCATTTTGAAAAGTGGATTAAGGTCTCGAGCAGCTTCATATTATGTCTTATGAATTGCGCATGTGGCCAAGTTTGGATTCCGGGCGATTCGAGGTCAATTTGGAAGAAGGAATCTTGTGTTAGAAACTTAAGCGGTAAAAGTTGACTAGAGTTTGACATTTGTGTAGATGACACTGAAATGGCTTTTTGATGATTTCAATAGATTTTTATGGTAATTTTGGACTTAGGTGTGTATCCGGATTTGGATTTGGAGGTCTGTAGGATAATTTGAAGCATTTCAGCGAAAAGTGGAAAAATTAAAGTTTTGGAAGGTTGAGAGGTTTAACCGGGATTGGTTCCGAGAGTTGGATTAGCTCCGTTATGTCATTTGGTACTTGCATGTAAAATTTGAGATTATTCCGGATTGATTTGATACGTGCCGGCACGAGTTTTAGAAGTTGGAAGACTTGAAAATTTATAAGTTCGATTCGACGTGTGATTCATAGCTTCGACGTTCTTTGATGTGATTTGGGACCTCGGGTAGGTTCGTATTATGTTATGAGACTCATTAGTATTTTCGGAAGGGATCCCGAATGGCTCGGGTGAGTTTCGGACGGGGTTTTGGATCGTTAGGAGCACGTTAGACAGGTCTGGTTTTGGTGCGTCGCACCTGCACATTTTTGGAGCACATGTGCGTGGTCGCTTCTATTTGTTGGTCGCTTCTGCGAATTAGGGGGTGTCCAGTTGCTTCGCTTCTGTAGAGATTTTGGGGCAGTTGCACAATCTCTTCTGCGAAATGAGAGCCCGCTTCTGCAAGGCAGACCACATCTGCGCTCATTTGGACACGTCCGCGATGTCGCAGGTGCGACATTTTATTGTGCAGGTGCGGCCACTGGGCTGGCTGGTTGGAGCCGCAAATGCGAGTTATAGCTCGCAAATGCGAGCTCGCAGGCACGCAAATTGTTCTGCAGGTGCGAATCTGGGCAGAAACATTAAGGATTGGAGGTTGTCATTTTACGTTATT
Source organism: Nicotiana tabacum (assembly GCF_000715075.1). Taxonomy (NCBI): domain Eukaryota; kingdom Viridiplantae; phylum Streptophyta; class Magnoliopsida; order Solanales; family Solanaceae; genus Nicotiana; species Nicotiana tabacum. Next base: position 62,357,767 of record NC_134083.1, on the reverse strand, counting down.
TTGTTTGAGTTGGAAGCCCTGCTTTTGGGCGAATTTTGAGGGGTTCTTCACGTGGTTGTTTGGGGTAAGTGATCTTTACCCGGATTTGATTATATTTCATGATTCTATAATTAATTTCATCATTAAATTAGTGAATTGAATGAAAGAAAATTTGAAATTTTGTAAAATATTTCAAAAATGTAAAATGAGGATTTGAAGGGCGATTCGATATAGGAAATTGATAATTTTGGTATGGTTAGACTCATTATCAAATGGGTGTTCGTATTTTGTGAATTTTGTTGGGTTCGGATGTACGGGCTCGGGTTTGACTTTTTAGCTTTAATTAAAGATCGAAGCTTTATTATACAAAATTAGTTTCTATGAGATGTTAAGTTATTTTGGCTAGATTTGAGCCGTCCTGAAGTTGTTTCACACGAGAAGGCCAATTTAGAGTGTCATTCTAGCTTCTTTAAGGTAAATATCTTGCCTATATTTATATGGGGGAACTACCTCTTAGGATTTGAGTCATTTGTGCTAATTGTGTCATGTGTAGACCGTGTACGCGATGTGACGAGTACGTATTCGGGCTTAATTATTAAAATTTGACCGTTTAGGGACCTTAGGTTCTTATGTTCATTAGTTATGAAGTTGTTTTATCCTGTTAAATTCTCCATTTACTAAATTTACCCTTACATGTCTTATTTGGAATTAATTGATTCATGTTTTACCCTTGTTGCCGATTGAACTCTTATGTGCCTTAAGTGAAGTTGTTGCCTCTTTTATTACCATGCTACATTTTTCGTAATTGCTTGTCCTTAATTGAAGTTATTATTGTATTTTTCGTAATTGATTAACCTTAATTGAAGTTATTATTATTTTTTTCGTAATTGCTTATCCTCAATTGAAGTTATTATTATCTTTTACGAAATTTCTTAATCTTAATTGAAGTTACTATTATCTCTTCCGTAATTACTTAGCCTTAATTGAGGCATGTTATCCCTTTCATTGTAGACGTATTCTTATTTTGGGTCATTCATTGCCTCTACTCTTACTTGTTGACTTGAATTGTGATAGGATACTCGCACAAGCATACACGTAATTTAATCACCTAGATCGGTTTAAGAAGATGAATCCGGATGTTATTGACCATTTACATGTACCCTTGTGTACTTGCCTTCTGTGTGAGAGTTATCTTATTGGCACCTGAGTTGTCCGTTCAGTCATGAGTCATTGTATATTGTTGGCACGTGAATGGTTCGTGCGGATATTGGATATTATCACTCTCTTGGCACATGAGTCGTCCGCGCGGTTATGAATTGTAACGTGGGCACAAGATGCCAAGTGATTAGGGTTCATGAATTGGGACCCGTAATTTGTGATTTTGAGGTTTGGTACATCGTGGAGGTTCTTGAATAAATCCGGTGTAAAAGCGGTGGTTCTTAATAAGTTTTTACTTGTTTTCCTTTATTTGGTTTCACCGAACTTAGACTGTGATCATCTAACTCTACAGCATTATTGCTTGTTTGCTTTTTGTTGCTAATTGTTGTTTTTAGTATTTCATTATGTGTTTTGTTTTTCTTCCTTACCATACTTAACTTTATACTAACATTGTTTCCCCGATAGTTCACCTTCGTACTTATTCAGGTTGTTTAGTCCAGTAGGTGTCTTGACTTTCCCTCATAACTACTCTACCGAGTTTAGTATTGATACATACTGGGTACTGCTGTGGTGTACTCATGCTACGCTTTTGCATATTTTTGTGCAGATCCAGGTATTTCTGAGTTGGTTGATCACTAGCTAGTTGTTCGGGCTTTGCTGTGGAGACTCAAGGTAAACCTGTCGCCGCGTTCGCAGGCTTCGGAGTCACCTTCTGATATTGTACTTGTACTGTTTTATTTCTATTCTGAAATAGTTGTACTTAGAAGACTTTCTGGTAAACTCAGTATAGCTTATGACTTGTACTATCGGTTTTGAGATATTATATCATACTGGAAATGTTGGCTTCATTTAGAAATATTTGGTTTCTCCTTAACCGTTCTGTTGGTTAATTGCTATCATTTAATTCAGTAAGTGTTAGGCTTACCTAGTCGTAGAGACTAGGTGCCATCATGACATCCTACGGAGGAAAATCAGGGTCGTGACAAGGGTTTTGGGCAGATATTTGTCGTACATCAAGATATTTAGTTGAGCTTTATCAAGCTTCTCTAAATAATAAAGGCCCTAAATCTAATTTTGTCTCTGACAATGAATTTGACATCATTTACTTGGATGTGACAGATATCTTTAAGCACCTTGATGGAAAAATAGACCATTTGATCGGTGATGGATTAGTGAGTAGTTTGATTTTTATTTTTGTCTATTCATAGTAGCTAATGAATAAATATCATATAATCATAGTTCTTTACATGAGTAATAGTCATTAGTATCAATTAGTATTTTCTTATTTTTATGGAATAATGTTAGTTCGTTTTAATTAAATATAATTCCAGTATTCGTTTTAAATAATATTTCAGTTTGCCTAGACAGAAAATATTTTGTATTTATTTAAGTTAAACTTCCTCGTTTGTTATTAACATGTAACTACATTACATTATTTACCCGTAAAATGGTACAATTAAATTTATACGTGGTTTCTAGATAAGTGAACTAATTTGATCCTAAAGTAGTATAATAATTGAAGAAATACGCAGTACTTAGCCTTGGAATGTAGATGAAATAGCAAAGATAACGATTCCGTGAACACGGTTTCCGAACACAGTAATAATGGGATCAAAAATCAAGAAAGTGTAATTGTATAAAGCTTTGTGTAGAATATAATATATATTCTTGCCAGAAATTTTGTCTTTATTACAATGATAACTGAGCTCACTATTTATAGCTATGTCTGGGAAAGAAGGTCCTAGGATCGTGCCCTCCTTTAATGTCAATTATGAGGGTCATTGATGAAGATGTAACGTTGAGTGTAAATGCCAAATACTTTGCAACAGCTCGTTGCTCTTAATGCTGTAGAATATTCCTTAGTAAATGCTACCAGGCGCAGAGCATTCAATACACTTTTATGAATGTTATCCGTTCCGGTGATAAGCACAATAGCTGTGTTCCGTCTTCAGCTATTCTATATTGGATTCCACGTTTCCTCCTTTTAGTCAGCCATGCGTCATATCATATTTTACCCTATACAGATAGCCCCCCTGCTTTCTGGTAACTTAACTTTGTGTTACTGGAAAGTTGGTAGAAACACCTTTTTGGCGGGAATTACTATAATTCCCTCTGAAGGTCTCTCACAGTTGATTAGACGCACGTCTCTCCGCATTTAATTCTCCGAACACGCGTCATCCCATGATTCAGCACAACTTTAGCTGGTTATCGAGGTAATCATGGCCATGAATTTAGCCTCCAAAAGTTTACTTATGTGCAACTTTCTTTCCTTTGCGTTTCACAATTGCTTGAGCTTCTAATTTGCATCCTAGTTTACCATCTTTTTCTAATTTTCTTCAAACACAAACTCTTTACCTTCTTCTTTTCCAATGGCTTCTTCCTCCAAACGTGGTGTTTCTACGAAGAATAAGAACAAAATCGAGGATTCCGTTCCTCCAACAGTGGATTCCATCATCCCAAAAAGGCTTAGTACTTCGAAGTATTTTGAAGAGAAATTTTCTACTGCTAACCCTCGTACATGGGTTGTTAGTAGGTACCCTTCTTCCATTCTTCCTTCCAGTATTCCTGCTGTGACTCCTGATCTATCGGAGCGAGTGACCCTTCCCAAGTAAGGTTTTACATACTTTTTATCGTATCCCTTTACTTTTGGGTGTATTTTCTTTGAGCAGAGAGCTTGATTCCGTGATTGCCGAGTTTTTCCTTTGCTACTAGGTATGTTTGGCACAGGTAAGTCCTTCAGTGTGAAGGACGATCGCCTGCCTCCGACGCTTGTGCCAAGAAACTAGGGAGGAGCTAACCTTAGCTCACGTGATGAATCTCAACCCCCCCAAAATCTTTCGCGGGGGAATGATAAACCATTGCTAGCGCGACCACCATGCTTTGTTGTCTAGCATGGATGATGACAACAACCGTGGGTGGATGGAGCAGTTCATTGCAGTTGCCACCAACGACATCATTCCGACAACGGCTTCATCATTTCCGGTTGCTTGGAATCGTACTCATAATTTATTTGTATAATATTCCTCTTACTAGATATTCTTCTATGGTTGTATCATCTTTTCACCCTTCGTATATTTCAACAACTCGATGGCTCCTACCGGTGGTGGAAGGTTTGAACCGGTGGGTTCAAAAGATTTTGGATGCCACCATGCCCGAAACTCGTTCGTGGGAAGAACTAGCCCTTAAATACGGGTGGAAGGCCAAAAATCATGGTAACTCTAATTTACCTTGCTTCCATTTTTGTATATGAAGAATTGGTTAAACCCTTCTGACTTTGTTCATGGAGTTAGGTCTACCGGCGGGCTTTGTTGCTGTCCCCGAAGAGGACGTTCTGGCTGATCCTGCCGATGCAGCGAGGTTGCTTGAGGAAGAACTTACTCGAGCAGGTATCTCCGGGTCTGTTTCGGGTGCAAATATTTCTTTACGGAGTCCCCGACCCGAGGATAAACAAACAAAGAGAAGACACTCCTCCGCGACCTTGGTAAAGAATAAAAGGGCAATGGGTGATGCCCCCGAATCATCTCCGATGGCGATGATGACTGGTTCTCCTTCTGTGCCGGGCGTAGACACCGTGATGATTAATGATGATAAAGAAGCTGTTGATAAGGGAGCTTCTTTACACAGAAGGTGACGATCCTCATCATCTCAACAGGATGCTCGACCTGCTGAGATAGTTACACCAATGGAAGACGATGTCTAAACACTTTGGGGAGAGTATGATTTGTTAGAATATGCCAACTTTCGTTTTCGGGCCCCAATTGCTGCAACCGGTGCTGCGGGGCTGAGTACCAGGTCCTTGCCATCTTTGGTTGGCGAGCATCAAACAACCTACATTGTATTTGATGCAACTGCTTCTCACTCTTCAACTCTATAAGCTTCATCTCCACCTTCACCAACACCATCAACTGCTACATTATTTCCATCTTCGTCTACTCTTCTACCAGTAGTTGCTACACCATCTCCATCGGCCGTACCTGACTATGAAGAAGGCGTTCCTCTTCCACAGTTCCCAATTCATGGGAACTTGAGGCAAAATTATGCTGCTCCTTCTGAAGATCCGCAAAGGAGGAGGAACATTACTCTTTCGGTCTCAACCGAGTGCAACCTGTTATCATAGCCAGTGGAACTTGCTAATTACCTGAAGCCTTTGGCTTCAGAAAAAGATTGGGAAAAGATTCAGACACTCTCGGGCGAGTGTTTGTTGAACAATGCTATGTATAACATCGCGGCGGTACGTTCCTTCTTTCCTCTATTATTTCTTCTACTTTTGAATGAATGTATTCTAAGTTTTTCCTCTTTTTATTTTATAAGCCAACTTTCTTGCCTCTAAGGGCCTTCAAAGTTTGATTCATGAGAAGGAAGAACTTACTTCTGAACGGGATCAACTTTGGGTGGAACGGGACTAGATTGTTCTCCGCCTCTCAGAATTGGAAACCAGAGCTACTGAGGCCACTGTTTTGGAGGCTCATCTGCAGTAAAGCGAGCAAGAAGTGGTAACCCTCAGCCAAGAAATTGGGCTGCTGAGGGTTAATTTTGATGAGGCCAAGACCAAATGGTTAGAAGTCCAAAACACCGTTCTTGCTACAACCGACCGTGAGGCTTCCTCCGCTGAAAGAGTGATTAACTTGGAGGCAGCCTTGAACTCCAAAAGTGAAGAGCTTGCTGCTATGGAGGCAAAACATGCCTAGCTAGAAGATAAGTACAGGAAAACTATCGAGCATAATAGGCTCTTTAGTTCAACTATCTGCGAGCTTGACGTCAGCCTCAAATATGCTAGATTCGCTTGGGAAAACCTTTCCGCAGAGGTTGTTCAACTAAAAGAAAAACTCAAGCGCCGAGCGGCTTCCCTTATTGTTGAAAAAACTTATTCCATATATAGCATGGGGAGGAAAACCTTAGAAGAGGCCAAAGTTGGTACATTGATGTTGATGCCGAAATTGCTAAGACCCGAGAGCTTGAGTTGACTGCAAAAAATGGACTCCCAGTGCAGTCTGATGCCCAGGTTCTTCTGATTCTGATTATGAGTTTTCGGAAACTGAAGAAGGATCGGAAGGCGATGAGGTCGAAGACCAAACTGGGAAAAGTGTTGAGCCATCGGCGGGACCACCTACTCTTTTCGGCAATGTGGATACTTCACTTCCTCCTGGTTTCGGAGGTGCTACAGTTTAGCTTTTTCTTTTCCTATTTTGTAACGTTTTGGACCGTTCTTGTAAATAAAGACATATTTTCTTCTTTTTGTTCAAGTGCCGTTTGAATTTTACTTTCGTTTGAATATCCATGCAAGCCTTTATGTTACATCCCAACCTCAGGGAGCGCGACCGGCGCTCAACCGAGTGGACCCGGTCGAGCAAGCCTGCTAGACACTATCTACTCGACTCACCTATGATCCAGAGAAGGCATGCTCTCATAAGTTAGGCAGTAGAAAGTTCATACATATATACATTACTAAGTCGTTTCATTTTTGTTACATCATTTTTAAGTTTCAAAATACATGCATCCTTATGACTGAGTGGAACAAGAGCCCAAAATACAACATGATCCGTTGACCTCTCTAACACCCATATACAACCCACATAGTGTCTACGGAGTCTCTAAAGATACAAAAGAGAGTAAAGATGGTGCGGGCAACAAGGCCCCGACTATACCTCAAAAAGTGACCACAATATAAATAAAAGGTACAATACATGACCCCGAAATGAAATGGGGCTCACCGAGTACGCTGAGAAGAGGATGCAGCATATTTGTGATCAACCTTGTTTGCTATGAAACCACCTACATCCATTTAAAGATGCAGCACCCCCGGCAAAAGGGACACTAGTACTGTCGAATAGTACTTGTATGTAAAACTAAAACACTGTCTCAATAGAATGAACAATAATATAGGGGGAAACAGTCAAGAATGCAATATGAGCTTTAAATAGAACTAAAACATCAAGTTAAGGATCACATAGATTTTTAAGTCAATTCCCGCATTATTAGGTTGGATGGGTTTTAGTGCCAATATGCCACAATCCACAATACCACCGTGTTCTTACACGAAGTCCGATCTCGGCCCGATCGGCTAGGACATCTCATCTGAGACATCAACCATATTCACAATTTCATCCACAATACCACCGTGTTCTTACACGAAGTCCGATCTCGGCCTGATCGGCTAAGCCATCTTATTCGAGACATCACCCCTTTTCAATGAGTCATCTCACTTCATATTTCTTTCCCATCTTTTCAATACAATGGCACGAGTGGCCCCAATTATAAAGTTATTCTTGGCGCTTGGCCGTATTTCATGATTCAGGTTCTTTTCTACATTCCAACATTTTTATTATCATCAACAACAACACGGTTTTTCATTCAAGACTTTTGATTTCACATGTGAGCAATTTAGAATCTAAGGCGCATAGCGGCTTTTCACACAATTTGGCATAACAGTCTTTAGTCGAATTTGACTTCTAAGTTTGAACATTTCCTCAAACAACGAGATAACATGATGGAAGCATGGGAATACATATTACACATATATTTTCAAAACAAACACATTCGGGATAGCAATTTATAGGACGTTCATTTTGGGACTTGCATCGATTTCGTGAACACCATGGGATTCAATTCTAAGAAGAGGGGGGTTTAGCCAACATACCTCAATTGAGCTTCTTAAAACTCTAAGATGTTCTGGAATATTGGTAACTTCAATCTATTTTAGCAATATAGCAAACATTGAATCAAAAATTAGGAAAACGATCATGATTCTAGCTCACTTGAGCATTTTATCAAACACTATGTGTGTATTAAGGTTCCATGGCCCTTTTATGAAAAACTTCACCATCCCACACCCCATTCTTTTCTATCTTTAACTCCCAACCCCCCCACGTATCTTAAGAATACATGCATGCAAGGTAAGCACTCCCATCCCCATGAACTACCTTACTAGTTGCCCATTCTAGTTATATTTCGAATTTAAGAGCTTGGTGATAGAATATTACCTCTTAGGATGAAGACCTAGGGTGATTCTCTTGATAATCTTCAAAGGTTTAAGCAAGAATTAAAGAGAAAGGTTTTGTGAGGATCACTTTCTCCCTCTAGGACACTCTCTCTCACTCCAAAGATATCAAACAATAAGCTCAAAATGGTCTAGGGGATGTATTTTAACGGAATAGGGTTGGGTTTAAAAACCCCAAAAATAAAGCTCTGAAACAGGTTCTGCGATCGCATATGCGACCGCATAATGATTATGCGGTCTGCGAAATGACCGCGAAAGGTGGCTCTGTGAACTGGGCTGGCCCGCTTCACTCTGCGGTCGTTATGCGGCCCGCAGACCTGTTCTGCGGTCGCATAATGCGCCGTAGAACCTCCCTCCTCAAAAGTCTAAGGATGGCTATGCGACCAAAGTGCGGCCCGTGAAACGGTTATGCGGTTGCATAATTGGCCATGAAATTGACATAAAAAAGGTTCCAAAAATCTACCTCACTCTGCGACCATTCTGCAGTCCTCAGAGCGGTTATGCGATCGCAGAACGGGCTGCAGAAATGCCTACTTCTGCCCAACATTTTCCTTCAACTCCCCAGGCACTGTTCAATTCAAAAAGTTCGACATTTCTACTACTATTAACCTCTACGCCTACTTCGGCATCAAGGAATCTGGATTTTTAGGAAAACCTTTACGAGGCCTTACACTTTAACTTTTGCATTTGCTCAAGTATTCTGCGCATGTTGTTCAATTTGCGCTTTACTATGTGTAGTCTCGGATGCCTTTTATTCGAAGCATTTTGGTTCCGAGTATTATCCCTTTTACGTGAGGTTGTTTTTTGAATATTTGTGCAAGTTTCCCTTTTACATGAGGGTCTCTATGAATATTTGCGCAACTTTGATTTTTGCGTCCTTTGTATATGTAGCTTCTAGTGTATTTTTCTCTGATGGCATTTTGGATTCCGGGCATTGATTTTTTAGGAACCAACCCTTTAACATGAGGTTTTTTAGAGAGGGCCCTCTTATGTTTACGGTGCTCTTGAAGAGGACGTCTCTTGTTCATTACGACACTAACATTTGAAGTACTTGTTTAACTTTCAAATGACAAAGTTGGCTGCGCAGATCCCGGTCCCGATGATGTATTTTGTTTTCGAATTTTTGTTTCTGGTTGACGTGGCAGTCATTGTTGCCTTATCATCATATCATTCCCCCCAGTGTTTGAATGGGAAGAATGCGAATTGGAACACTGGAAGCCTTGTATTTTCGAAGGCCCCACCAATGAATTACCAGGTAATCCTTCACTCGGTAACATATCTTGTTTCCCCTTAGGAATCCATGCTATCGAGTGAAAGAATACCTAACAATCCTATGGCGGTTTATGCTCGTGAACGGTCGGGTAACCTCTGTTCGGTAGCAAACTTAACTTTCCCATGGGAATTTGCTATCGAACCAAAGATTACCTAATCGTCCTCGAGTGGAAGCTTGTCCGTTTGCCTTGCTATCAAAGGTCTTATTGCTGGTGTCTTCGTAGTATGCTTTCCATCACTGCCTCGTTAAAAACCATGTCAGAAAAACCCAATTGGGACAAAAACTGAACGAAGGGAGAAAGTGTGCAGCATATATTTTCTGTTTGAGTGTTGTTCATCAGCAATAATATCTTTTGAGGTGTTCCACGTTCCAGTTGCTGGGCAACTTGTCTCCATTCTGGTTCTCCAACTCGTATGAACCTTTTCATGTGACAGCTGAAATCCAGTAAGGGCCTTCCCACGTTGGACCTAGCTTTCCCGTGTTGAGCTCCCAGGTATTTTGTGTTACTTTTCTTAGAACCAAGTCTCCTACTTTGAAAAAATGGAAGTTGGCTCTCCGATTTTTATATCACTCCATCCTCTGCTTTTGAGCTTGCATTCTTAAATGCGCCAAGTCCCTGCATCCCTCGAGCAGTTTTAAGTTGACTAACATTGCTTCGTCGTTTGATTCTTCATTTGTCTGAGAATATCTCAAAGTGGGTCCTCCTACTTCAACCAGGATTAGGGTTTTAGCACCGTACATGAGGGAAAAAAGAGTTTCTCCTGTACTTGATTTGGCCGTTGTTTGGTTGGCCCATAGGACTCAGGGCAACTCTTTGGGCCAATTTCCTTTTGCTGCTTTCAACCTTTTTTTGAGGTTTTGAATGCTCACTTTGTTTGTTGACTCCGCTTGACTGTTTACGCTCAGATGATAAGGTGAGGATGTGATTCTCTTTATTTTCAGGTCTTCGAAGAACTTTGTAACTTTTTCACCGATAAACTGTGACCCATCATCGTATGCTTTCTCCTTTGGTATTCCGAACCTGCAAATTATATTTTCCCACAGGAAATTGACCACTTCGCGTTCTCTAATTTTTTGATAAGCACCTGATTCCACCTATTTAGAAAAATAATCAGTCAAAATTAAAAGAAACCTTACCTTTCCGGGAGCCGGTGGCAGCGGTTGGACGATGTCCATCCCCCATTTCATGAATGGCCATGAGGACAGAACTGAATGTAGGGGTTCTGCCGGTTGATGTACTAGTGATGTGTAGTGCTGACACTTATCACATTTTCGTACGAAATCTTTGGCGTCTTGTTCCATGCGAGGCCGGTAATATCCTGCCCGTACTCATTTCAGCACCAAAGACTCTGCGCCTGAGTGATTGTCGCATATCCCTTCGTGGATTTTTCTCATGACATAGCAGCTTCTGACGCTCCTAAACACCGGGCTAGCGGGCCTTGGAAATATTTTCTATACAATTGGCCTTCCCTAAAGCTATAAATTGCAGCTTTGGTGCGTAACGCCCGTGATGCTTTGGGATCGTCGGGAAACTTTTCATGCTCGAGGTAGTTGATTATTTCGTTCCTCCAGTCCCAGACCAGACTAGCTGAATTTACCTCGTAGTAACCATCTGTATCAAGGACTGAGCTCATCAGTTGTACCACCATTCTGGACTCCGATCCTTTTATTTCCGTCGATGAACCTAAGTTTGCTAATGCATCCTCTTTTGCATTATCCTCTCTCGGGATATGAGTTATTGACCACTCACGGAATCGTGCCAAAAGAGCATGGACCTTTATCACGTATTGTTGCATACATTCTTCTTTGGTATCAAAGATCCCGTAAACTTGATTTACCACCAGTTGTGAGTCGCATTTGACTTTTATAACCTCGGAATCAAGTCCCAGGGCCAATTCGAACCCTGCAATCAAAGCTTCATACTCTGCTTCATTGTTAGTTAAAGGGATCTTGCTGATGGCTTGCCTTAAGGTTTTCCCCGAAGGCGTGATTAAAACTATTTCGAGCCCGAACCCTTTTACGTTTGAGGCTCCATCTGTAAATAAGGTCCAAACCCCTGATGTCGATTCTGACACTATTACTGCCTCCTTGGTTGCCAGAGGTAGCAGTCTTGGACTAAAATCAACCACAAAGTCACCAGGACTTGTGACTTAATTGTAGTCCTCAATTTATATTCTATGTCGAATTCACTCATTTTGACAGCCCATTTGGCCAATCTGCCTGAGAGTTCGGGTTTATGAAGGATGTTCTGCAAAGGAAAAGTAGTCACCACACCTATTAGGTAGCATTGGAAATAGAGCCCCAACTTTTGAGCTGCGACTACGAGAGTTAATGCCAGTTTTTCCAAATATGGGTAGCGAGTTTTTGCTCCCGTTAAAATTTTGCTAAGGTAATAAATAAGAAACTGCGTACCTTCGTCCCCCCAAGCTAAAACCGCACTTCCGCAACTTCTGAAACTACGAGTTAGACTAGCAACGTTTTGCCTTCTTTCGGTTTAGAGAGCAATGGAGGGCTTGATAAGTACTTCTTCAGGTTCCTCAAAGCCTTCTGGAACTCCGGCGTCCATTCGAAATTGTTCTTCTTTTTGAGTAATGTAAAGAAGCGATGACATTTTTTGATGACCGGGAAATAAACCTACTCAAAGCTCCTAACCTTTCTGTGAGTCTTTGGACTTCCTTCATGTTTGATAATTTATCTGGGATATCGTCTATGGCCTTGATTTTGTAGGGGTTTACTTTAATTCCCTTTTGTGAGACCAGAAACCCTAGGAACTTACCGGAGCTGACCCCGAACGCACACTTCTCGGGGTTAAGTTTCATGTTATGCTTCTCAAGATATCAAATGTTTCTTGCAAATGCTTGAGGTGGTCACCTGCATTCAAAGACTTAACGAGCATATTATCTATATAAACTTCCATGGTTTTTCCTATTTGCTTTTCAAACATCTTATTTACGAGCCATTGATAAGTGGCTCCGGCGTTTTTCAACCCGAAAGGCATTACATTGTAACAATATGTACCAAAATTTGTTATAAATGAAGTCTTTTCCTAATATTCGAGGTTCATCTTAATTTGGTTGTACCCGGAATAAGAATCAAGGGAACTCATCACTTCGTGCCCAGCTGTGGCATCAATCATTTGATCGATATTTGGCAGTGGAAACGAATCTTTCGGGCACGCCTTATTAAGCTCTTTATAATCTACACACATACGAAATTTATTGTTCTTCTTAGGAACTACTACTATATTGGCTAGCTAGTCTGGATATCTTACTTCTCTGACCGAACCGATTTTAAGCAAGCGGGTTACCTCTTCTTTGATGAATTTATTCATGGCCTTGGCAATAGGGCACTTCTTCTGCCGTACCGGTGGTACGTTGGGATCCAAACTCAGCTTGTGCGCGGCTATTTCCATCGGGATACCTATCAGATCCTCGTGCGACCATGCAAAACAATCAACATTAATTTTAAGGAATTCAATAAAACCAGACCTGAGCTCGGGATGCAGTCCTATCCCCAAGTGAAATTTTCTTTCTAAGAATTCTTCAAACAATGCCACTTACTCTAGTTCCTCTGCCATGGATTTCGTTGCGTCTGTTTCTTCCAAAACTTGGAAATATCTCGGCACCTAATATTGTTCTGACGATTCTTCCCTTGGAATAACTTCTTCTAACTCAAGAGTAGGCGTCGGTTCCTATAATTGCTATGTCGTGCGCTCCTTCCCTTTGCTACTGGATATCGAGATTGCATTCATCTCCCTCGCTGCCGGTTGGTCACCTCTTATCTACTTGATTCCTTCGGCCGTCGGGAACTTCAGCAATTGGTGATACGTCGAAGGTACAACTTTCATCTCGTGTAACCATGGACTTCCTAAGATGATGTTGTATCACATATCACTATCCACTATTTCTAAGAGAGTTGTTTTCATTACTCCTTCAATATTCGTGAGCAGCAAGATCTCTCCCTGGGTCGTCTCGTTCGCAAGGTTGAATCCATCGAGGAGTTTTGTCGCTGGGATGATACTTACGGTGAGTTTAGCCTGTTACAATACTCTCCATTATATTATATTAGCCGAACTTCCTGGATCCACTAGAGCACGCTTAATTTTAAAATCTAACATATTTAAAGAGATTACCAGTGCATCGTTGTGTGGTAACAACAATCCGTCTGCGTCTTCCTCTATGAAAGTGATATCTTCCTCCCAGATTCTTTTGCTGTGAGTTATCGATACTTTAGTCTTCTTTGCTGCCGAAAAGGTGACCCCGTTAATATAGCTCCCCCCAAAGATCATGTTGATCGTTTGGCGTGGGGTTTCTTCTCCTACTTTCGAGAATTTCGTGTTGTCTCTGTTGCGACCATAATTGTTCTTAGCTCAATCACTCTAGAATTCTCGGAGATGACCATTCTTCAATAGCGTTGCCACCTCTTCCCGAAGATATCGGCAGTCCCCTATCCGGTGACCTTTCATCCCGTGGTATTCGCACCATAAATTAGGATCCCTCTGGCTATAATCGAACCTCATAAGTCTTGGGAATCGTGCTTCTTTAATGTTCCTCATGGATGACACCAGTTCCACTACACTGACGTTGAAGTTATATTCTGATAACCTGGGGTAAGAAAGATCTCGAGACCCTGACATTTCTTTATCTTGAAGTGATATATTTCTTCGACCACGATCAGTCCTTTCGTCAATGGTGAACTTGTTTGCTACTTGGAAATTTCTGCCACGGCTTCAGTACGCTCGTAGGGTAAAAATTGACCCCTCGAAGTCCGCCTATCCACGTCGTAGTCATCCTTTGGTTTTCCTCTATTCTTCTTCCGTCCTTTGGCCGATGATGTAGAACCGACCTGGTCATCTTCGATCCTTATCTTCAACTCGTACAGGTTGTGAACATCTGCACAATTTGTTGCTTGAAACTCAAGCAAGCTCTTCTTCAGCTTCTGGGAAGCGTCTGAACCTTTCAGATTCAATCCTTTGGTGAATGCTTTAGCTGCCCATTCATCCGAGACCACCGAGAGAAACATTCTTTCTTTTTTAAATCGTGTAACAAACTCTCGTAATAATTCTGATTCTCCTTATGAGATTCTAAATATGTCGGCCTTCCGGGATTGCACCTTTCTGGCCCTGATATGAGCTTTAATGGAAGAATCCGTGAGCATCTCAAAAGGAATCTATGGAATGCTTGGGCAGTAACAAATACCACATTAGGGCTTCCCTCGTGAGAGTTTTGCAGAATTTCTTTAGCAACACAGATTCAATTTCGTGAGGAGATAGATCATTTCCTTTCACCGCTGTTGTGTAGGTGGTAATATGTTCCCGTGGGTCTGAAGTTCCATCATACTTTAGAACTTCAGGCATTTTGAAACGCTTCGGGATTAGTACTGGTTCCGCACTTGGCTTGTACGGTAATTGAACATACTTTTTTGAGTTTGGACCTTTCAATACTGGCGGTGCGCCCGAGATTTGATCCATATGGGTATTTAATTTCCTCATGAACCGTAAAAGCTCATCTTTTAATGAATCATTCTCGTTGTTAAGACCCGATCTGCTCCCCTAGCCCCATCGGAGCCTACTTTACCCCTGAGAGTGTTGTTATCGATTCTCTGTGTTGTTTGGTCTGCGAAAACAACGGAAGGAATCGGACCATGCCAATTCGCATTATTCGAAGCACCTGATAATGCCTGCTTCAGTTCTATCATAACCTGAACCTGCCACATAAGATGACCTAGAATGATTGCCTGTTGCTCTTGCAGGATCCTCACGGCATCCACTACCTGCTCCTCCTCATCATCATCAGATGTTCTTTCCCGAACCTGTCGAGGGTACCGTATGTCATGCACCGACGTGAAGGCATTCCCCTCATTCCAGGTGTCACTAATTGAGTCCTCGAAATGAGGTTGATCCCCTAGAATTTCAGGGTTGTGTGCATCGTTAACAGTGTTATCTGCCATTTGTTTTGCAATTTTACTTAAGACAAAATAGTCAAAATACGTTAGTAAAAGAGGCAAGGATAAATTTAATTGCACGACTGTCTAGGCTCCACGGTGGGCGCCAAACTGTTTACCCGTAAAACAGTACAGTTGAATTTATACGTGGTTGATGGTAGGCTATAATTGCGTGTTTTAGTTGCTTATAACACTCTAATTTACTGCACTTTAATTGAGTTGAGCTTTAATCGCTAGTGTTTTGCACTAGTTTTATGTTTTATGCCTTGTAGGAGTGATTCTATGATATGTAGATGTTATGGGATGAATTCACGCTATTTTGGAGCTTTGAAATCTGAGTAAAATCCCAAGGTTTAAGTGGGGATCGAGTTCAGGGATAATCGGACATATGTGCATCCAAAGAGAGAGGAAGAATCGAGCCGGGCGTAACCCAGGTGCGCGAGCGTGCACTGGGCACGCATCGAGGAAGTTAGTGCTGTCGGGAATTATAACTTCAATGTAATGGGTCAGAAGCACCCCAGGTTTTCATGGAGTTCACCTGGGGGTACTGCAAATGCATTGTATCAAAACAATCCCAGATTTCAAGGACAAGGAGCTTCTTATTTTGTGAATCAACTGAGGCCGCAGTTCCAACCTCAACAGCCAATTCAGTCTGGGTTAGAAGATCTAATAAAGTCCTTCATTGTCAAGACAGATGAGAGATTAGATGCTCATGGTTCTGCTATCAAAGAACTTGGCACGGGTTTGCGAAATTTGGAGAAGCAAGTGGGACAAATTGCAACTGTATTGTCTGTGAGACTCCCAGGTACTCTACCATCTAACACTGAGATAAATCCCAAAGAAACGGTGTATGTTGTGACCTTGAAATGTGGGCAAGTGTTGAAAGTACCCACTCCAGTCCAACAAAAAGATGTGGTGCCTGAAAAAGAAATTGAGGAGAAGCTGAAAAATGAAGTTGATAAGAAGAATAAAGGCAAGAAGGGAGCTGAGAAAAAGAAGAAGGAGGAAACTTCAAGAAGGGAGGAATCTAATGAGAGCGAGCGTATGCCTGCTCTACCCTTTCCCCAAAAGTTATATAGAGAAAAGCTGGACAAGAAGTTTGAGAGATTTCTAGATATGCTGAGACAAGTTAATGTATATTTGCCATTCACAAAATTGCTCTCACAAATGCCAGCTTATGCAAAATTCTTGAAGGAGTTCCTTACAAAGAAGAGGAAGATAGAAGAGACCTCAGTGGCCAAGCTCACAGAGTATTGCAGCGCAATCTTGCAAAACAAACTCCCACAAAAGTGTGGATATCCAGGGAGTTTTACTATGCCTTACTTGTTAGGCACTCTTAATTTTGATAAATTTTTTTGTGATGTCTGTGCCTCAATTAATTTTAATGCCTTTGTCTATTTACAGGAAGTTGGAGAATGAGCTTGGAGAGATGAGGTCCACGCCAATATCTTTGCAGCTGGCAGACCAAACAACTATAATACCTAAGGGGATAGTGGAAGATGTCTTAGTTCGGGTAGATAAGTTTGTATTTCCGGTAGATTTCATTGTGGTGAAGATGAAGGAGAATAAATAGGCCCCCTAGGCCCCCTTATCTTAGGAAGACCATTCTTAGCGACGAGCAGAGCAATACTAGACATACATGATATAAATCTCATGCTTAGAGTGGGTGAGGAGACAATGACTTTCGAGATGAATGTGGAGATGAGGGTGATAAAGGAGAAGCCAACTGCGAATGTAGAGTGGAGAGTGAAAAGCTGGGAAGAGAAGGTCCCAGTGATTGAGAGAGACAAGTGTGGGGTGTACCCTAAGAAGGCTAAGAAGAAGCTGTCCGCATGGATGTGTGAACTAGTTCGGGCACGAAGAATAGAGCCCGACTTTGACTCAGACCCCGACTAGAGATTCAGGGAAGTTTCTCTACCTTATGCTTTTTAATTGTGTGTCATGGGGACATGTCACAACTTAAATTGTTCGGTGGGGGGGGGGTATATTTGTATGTATGTTGTATGTATATTAATTTGGTTAGTTTCTTTTGGTTAGTTGTAGTAGTTTGGAAACAAAAAGCATAAAAATTTTAAAATTTTAAATTTTTTGATTTTTCCCGATGATGGATATCATTCGACAGGTTTCTTGAGGGATAAAAGTCGAAAGAAAAAGACAAAAAGATTTTCTCTTGTTAGATAGTGTATTAATTCTGTAACGACCCGGCCAGTCGTTCCGAGAGTTATAGCCTTGTTTCCCCATTCCTGTTTCTTTATGTGTTGTTCAATGGTGTTGAGTTGTATCGAGTTGGTAGGTTTGGGCCCGGAGTAGTTTTGGAGTGAAATGAACACTTAGTCTCTTAGTTAGAAAGTTAAGTTAGAAAAGTCGACCGGAAGTTGACTTATGAGTAAACGAATTCGGATGTGGATTTTTATGATTCGATTAGCTTCGTTGGGTAATTTTAGACTTAGGAGTGCGTCCGGAATGTAATTTGGAGGTCTGTGGTAGAATTAGGCTTGAATTGGCGAAAGTTGGAAGTTTAGAAATTCTTAGGCTTGAATCCGAGGTTGATTTGGTATTTTGGTGTTGTTTTGGGTGTTCCAAAGGTTCGACTAAGTTCTGGTAGTGATATATGACTTGTTGGAATTATTGGTTGAGGTCCTGAGGGCTTCGGGTGAGTTTCAGATAGGTTTGGGTTGTGTTGCGCTTGTTTTTCTTATGTTTCGACACCGTTTCTTCAAGCATAAATGATATTATATTGAACAAATGAGCTCCGATTTCTTTTTTGATTGAATTATTAGATCCGTATCGTATTTACTGACCTGTAGCAAAAAAAATCGTCGAATTTGGACATCGTATGAGGATTTTATGGTCATTTTACTAAGAATTAGGTTGCCAGATTTTTCAGATTAATTACGATATTACAACTAACGGTGTATTTAAAAATCTACACGATTTGCAAATATTAAAACCTACATATCTCCTTCATTATAAGGTCAAATTTAGTGATTCAAAAGCCTAACTTGACTAAATATTCACAAGGAATCCATTGGAGGCATAAAAAGTGAGTTTTGGGATCGTTAGGCATGAGAAACGGGACAGAATAACTGATAGAAAAATGTATAAAACGAGGGTTTGTTCATTCGGTCATATTTTGAGTTGGGGAGCTCGGATTTGGGCGATTTTGGGGGTGGATTTCACCATAAGGATTGGGGTAAGTGTTCTCTACTCAGTTTTGGTTATATGTCATGAATCCATCTTCATTTTTGGGATTTGATTGATGATTTCAAAGTGAAATTGAGGGAGTTAGGGTTTGAGTTTTGGAGAGTTTAAGTGAGGATTTGAGGGACCAAACATAGTCCGATTTTGATGAATTTTATATGGTTAGACTCGGAAGAGGACGAGGTTTACTATTCTACCATTTTTGACTGATTTTGATACGTGGGCCGGGGGCCGGGTTTTGGCTTGTTTCAGATTTTTGGCATATTTTGTAGTTTTTGTTGTGAAATTCGATTCGTTAGCCTATGTTGATGGTATTTATCTGAATATGGTTAGATTTGGAGCTTTTGGAGACCGAGTCCAGAGACGAGGGCATCCCAGAGTAGGATTTTACGTTGTTAAGATAAGTAACAGTTTTAACTCTGGCTTTGAGGGTATAAACCTGGAGAATTTGATATCGTGTGACTGTTTGGAGGTGATACGCATGCTAGGTGACAGGCGTGTGGGTATATACCTTGAGGGATTGAGACTTGGTCCGTCCCATGAGGCCTCATGGCCATCATCTTTGTTTACGTATTTACTTATGGTTGAACTTGTCTGCCTTCATGTAAGAGATCATGCTTAGGCTTTATTCATGCTCACATTATTTGTACTCAGTCATAGAAATTATTGTACATGTTTACCCCAGTCTGTGTTATTTGCTAATATGCTGTGATACTTGATATGGGCTGTGTTCCCTTATTTGTTGATGATGGTGAGGCTAGTGAGGTACGTGATTAAGTGAGGCCGAGGGCCTGGTTGTGAGGATATTAATACCATAGCACGTGAGTTGTCCGCGTAGCACGTGAGTTGATTGTGCGGGTCCAAGTATTGATACCATAGCGCATGAGTTATCCGCGTAGCACGTGAGTTGACCGTGCGGATCCAGGTATTGATATGATGGCACGTGAGTTGTCCGTGCTTAGTGCTTGGGCTTTGGGAGCCCCTCCGGAGTCTATACACACCCTCCAGTGAGCGCAGAATGTTGAGTGTTTTGAGTGTTGAGTGCTGAGTGCGAGTGATGATGATGGAGTGATTCTGCTGTGAGGTTGTATTTATTTGTATTGTTGCTACATTTATCTGTTAAACTTCTTTGTGGCATTTACTGAGTTATGGAATTTACCTATTTATTTTTGTTTATTTTTAAATTGTGAAAATAAATAATTGGACTGTTTTACTTAGCTCGTCACTACTGCTCAGTTCCTTAGTTATTTCTGTTACTACTGAGTCGGTTGTACTCATACTACACCCTGCACTTTATGTGCAGATCCAGGTGAGTTAGAACGTGGCGATCGTTGAGTTCAGGCCGGCTATCTATGGAGATTGCAAGGTAGCTATAAGCGCCCGCAGGACCTTGTTACTCCTCTTGTCCTTTCTTCTTTTGGATAGTTAGACAGTTTATATATCTTAGTTCATAGTTTTAGATGCTCATGACTTAGTGACACCCCGATGTTTGGGTCTCGTTTCCGTATTTTTTCAATATTATATTTAGAGTTGATTTAGTTTATGTAAAATTTAAATGTTGAAATGTTTTATTAAATTCTTATAATCGGTTTAGTAGTAATATTTTGGGATGTAGGCTTGCCTTATAAGACGATAGGCGCCATCATGACCATGGTTAAAGTTGGGTCGTGACAAATTCTCCTTTGGTTTTTCTTTGTGCCGCGGTTCTTTTCCAAGGGTTTTGTTTGAACCAAGTGTAGTTAGTTTTTATTTTTGTTAGAAGTAGGAACCATTGTGCTGTGATTTGAATTGAACACAATATCTCTTAACTTTGTTATGCCTTGAGAATAGTGTGTGCTCTAGTTATGATGCTTAGGCTAAATTTTTGACTCTTGTATAAGTACCTTAAACTGCATGATCTTAACTTTGCTTAACTTCTTTGACTAAAGTGTCTTGATAGTCTAATCCAGAGTGAGTTAGGTGCCATGTGTGTGTGAAGTTTTGTGTTATTCAGTGCATAGCATTTGATGTCTAGAACTTGCTCCGTGTATTTGCAAAGCGAAACAGTGGTTTTATTCAATCTTGGAAGTGATTTAGGCGTTTCTTTGTTGAGCCAGATATATTCCCTTATCCACCTAATTGTTATGTATCTTAGTTAACCCCTTTGAGCCCGTAATACTGTTTCTTTGGTAACCATATTACCAGCCTTACCCAGTTGTTTAAATTGACCATCTATTTGAACCTTGTACCTCTTATGAGCACTTGAATTTGTTATGAACTTTGTAAAAATTGAAGTGTGGGTTGATTGGGTTGGTTTTTGAGTGGAGCTATTGAAATAAGGAGAAAGGTGCACTGTTTTGGAAAAGTAAGAGCCACTCAATTTGAAAAAGAAAAAGAAAAAATATATATACATAGTATATTGTTGTGAAAATTATTCATTGATGAGTGGTAACTCTTGATGTATTTATGCTTAAAGAAGTTGGGATTTAATGTAGATTAATGTAAAGGTGGAGTATTGGTTTGACATAAGTGTGGGGTTTTAACAATGAGATGTATGTATTAAAGTGCTTAGGCAGGTGTAGTCACTCTTATATCCAAATTTATCCTACCTGTCCCGCAGCTTACGTTATAACCAATTAAAGTCCTACTTGATCCTTGACTGAATGAGCTCGAATTAGTAGAGTAGTACACTACGGGCAAGCCTATGGTTCATCATTTGTGGCATATGAATGTTATTTCTGAGAGTGAGTGAATTCTGTCTATCTTGAGTTCCTAGTTGTTCTTAATGTTGATTGTGTGTGGAACTACTCTTTTTTGTGGTGAGGGCAATTGATTCATGAAGGAAAGGTAATGTCGTTGACCTCTAGGCTAGAGTAAGTGAGTGAGCCGTAAATAATGCGTGGTACTTGCGAGTCAAATGTTGAGCCAAGGATATTACACTATTGTGCTTAATCTATTTTAAATATTCTTGGTATGATGAGTTATGAGAATTGTGTAATGAGGTCGTGTCTATATAAAGTGTAGTTTGATTCCTCGAGGACGAGCAATGATTTAAGTGTGAGGTGTTGATGGTAGGCTATAATTGCGTGTTTTATTTTCTTATCACACTCTAATTTACTAAACTTTAATTGAGTTGAGCTTTAATTGCTAGTGTTTTGCACCAATTTTATGTTTTATGCTTTGTAGGAGTGATTCCAAGCTATGTAGATGTTATGGGATGAATTCACGCTATTTTGGAGCTTTGATGTCTGAGTAAAAGACCAAGGTTTAAGTGGGGATGGAGTTCTGGGATCAATGGACAATTGTGCATCTAAAGAGAAAGACGAAGAATCGAGCCGGGCGTCACCCAGGTGCGCAACCGCGCACTGGGCGTGCATGAGAGGCAGTATACTGTGCAAAGTGCGCAACCAAGTGCGCGAGCACCTTCCTAGGTGCACGGCTGCGCACGTCCCCTTCCATAAAGAGTCCTATTTCGCGTAGGAGAAGGTGTGTTCGTTTGGGCCCGACCCTACTTGGTATATATACATGGAAAAACGGTTTTTTGGGGACTTTTGACACATCTAAGACCGAATGAAGCTAAAGAGAAGTGGGAGAAGCAAGAGCACAAGGATTTTATTATTCAATCCTTACCCAAGACAAGGGTTTGGATCGTTGTATATTTTTCTTTAACTTAAACATATTTGTGATGAATTACTCCATATCTATGGAGTAGTTCTCTTTAGAGATTGATGGATTTAGTGTATTGAGAATTATTTGTGGGTATTAACTCTAGTTTTTATGTATTGAATCGTTTTGGGTGTTTTAATTGTTGCATCTATTTTCACATATTCATGTAATCGAAAGAGGCATAACTTGTGATGTTTTTGCATTATCTTGTTGGTTAAATTCATTGATTCTTCTTAGTAATCGAAAGAGGCTAGTTGAATTATTGTTTAGACCTAGTTAGGAGGATAATCGAAAGAGGTTCTCCTAAAGACCAATCCACTACGAATTCTTGCATATCTTCACCGAGCATAAACTCGTTCATATTGTGAGGTTGAGACTTAATCGAGAGAGGAGTTTCTACTGAACGTTTGAACTACTAATTGAGTGAATTCAAGAGACTCACTTGAACCTTAGGAGTGAATTAGCTAGAGTTAAATCCCAGACAATTATCTTGCAGCTATCCAATCAACCCTATTTTCTACCATTGATATCTTCTTTGCTTACTCTTGTTGCGATTATCATTAGCCAATAGTTTAGACTTTTAGTTAATTTTAGTTTTAAATCACATAAATCTAAATTGTTGATCATCTTGGATAACAATTAAACTCGAAGCTAAGAAACACTATTTAAATCCAATCCATGTGGATACGATATTATATTATACTATATTCGACTAGCAAGCATATTTAAGTGTGTATTTTAAGCTCGTCAGTGGTTTCTAGAAAAGTGAACTAGTTTGATCCTGAAGTAGTATAATATTTGAAGAAATACACATTACTTAGTCTTGGAATATAGATGAAATATCAAAGATAACGATTCCGTGAACAAGGTTTCCGAACACAACAATGATGGGATCAAAACGCAAGAGAGTAAAATTGTATAAAGCTTTGTATAGAATATAATATATGTTCTTGACAGAAATTTTGTCTTCATTACAATGATAACTAAGCTCACTATTTATAGCTATGTATAGGGATGAAGGCCCTAGGACCGTGCACTAATATACTTTTATGTTCGTTATCCGTTCTGGTGATAAGCGCAATGGCTGTGTTCGGTCCTCATCTAATTCCAGCTTGGATTCCACGTGTCCTCCTTTTAGTCAGCCATACGTCATATCATATTTTACCCTATACATACATGTAACTACATTACTTTTTAGAAGTCTGGCACTATTGGAAATACATAGGACAAAAGCCATTAGTAAGTTGGTTACTTGTCATGAAATACTTGTGCACAATCTTTATAATCATGTTAAGTTTCGGAAAAGAGAGAGTACACGTCAAACTGAAATTTTGACATTAATTGAATAAGTCATTGGTTTAACTTTATTTTCTTACCTTTTCTCTGAAAATACTAAAGTTTAGTCATATATTTCTTTTTGTATGTAAAACCATGGAAAGCAAATTTGGATCAAAGTTCAATTGTAACAATATTTGTTTAATTGATTAATGTACGACACATACGATATTCAAAGAGAAGAAATATTTCTCTCATTTAAGTATGTGTAAGGTAAATATTACTACAATTTCTAGCAGTAGTAATCTAATTGAAGGCTCTGGAAGAGCTACCATAACTCCGCCTAGGGTAACAATACTTATCATAGATAATGCAATGTTCTCCTCCAAGTCCAAGAGGAACTCGTTGAGTTTTAAAGATATCCACCGAAATAGATATCATATTGAGACAATAGATGAGAATAACTGTAATCACCCTACCAGTCATTTTGAGATCTAGCGCGTGGCAGTTTGAGGCCTTGAGTAGCTTCACTTCATGTTGTATGACTTGTACGCGAGTTCGAAATTGAATTTCGGGAAGTTTAATTGATTCAGTTGGAAAATTCTCAATTCGAAAGCTTTAAGTTGGAAGAGTTGACCAAGATCTGACTTTTGAGTAAACGGCCTCGAAATCAAAATTTGAAGGTTCCAATAGGTTCGTATGATGATTTTTGACTTGCGCGTATGTTTGGGTTGAGTATCGGGTGGTTCAGGAGCTTTTCGATGCTTATTGTGAAAAGTTGGCATTTTGAAGGTTTTAGAAATTTCTATGTTTAGTTTGAAGTGGATTTTGGTATTATCGATGTTTGTTTGGGGTTTCGAGTCTTGGAATAGGTTCGTATCATGATTTATGACTTGTGCGTAAAGTTTGGCGTCATTCCAAAATGTTTAAGTATGATTCGGACACGTTCGTCGAAGTTTCAATGTTTGAAAGTTAAAAGAAAGATTTTGATCGTGAATTCATGATTTTGATGTTATTTGTGGCGTTTCGAACCTTTGGATAAGTTTGGTTAAGGTATTGGGACTTATTGACGAGAGTGTAAGGGGTCCTGGGGGCCTAGGGTGAGTTCTGGGTGGTTTCGAATCATTTCTCCATGTTTTGCTGCTGCTGTTGCTGGTTCTGGTGTTGTTTATCGCGAACGCGTAGGTGTTATCCGTTCATGAAGAAGGATTTTTGTGATTCATATTCGTGACTGTGGGTTTGCGTTCGCGAAGGTTTGAGGAGTAAAGCAACGCGTTCGCGATAGGGGCATCGCGTTCGCAAAGGGAAAACTAGGCCTAGGCGATTTTAGACTTCGCGTTCGCGGAAGGTGCAACGCATTCGTGAAGGTGAGCATGGTGAAGCATCATATTTGTGAGATTTGACTCGCGTTACGCAAAGAACAGTTTTGGAGCTGGAGCTGGTAATGCTTCATGAACGCGAGGGACTTACTGCGTTCGCGAAGGACGTCGGGCTGAGCAATGTTGTTTTAAAATCGGGGGTTTGGCTCATTTTCACCTCATTTCTTCCATAGGAGCCGACCTTGGGGCAATTTTGGAGCGCCATTTTCATCATCAAACTTGAGGTAAGTGATTTATGCACCTTGTGAGTTAAATGCATGGTTTATAAGTGGATTTAAAAATAAAATTTTGTAGAAATTGTGAGATTTGGAAGAAAACCTAGAATTTGATATTTTTGGATTTTGACCGCGAAGTTGGACATGGAATTGGAAATAAATTATATATTTGAGTTCATGATGTTATGGGTAATGTTTATCTTTGAAATTTTGTGGAATCCGGGCACGTGGACCCGAGGGTTAACTTTGTTGATTTTTCGAGTGGAGTTGAGAATTGTTATAAATTGATTAATTATGAGTGTTGGAGTATATTTTTATTGGTTTTCATGATTGTTTGACTAGTTTCGGATCGATGGGCATTGGTTTGAGGCTCTAGAGAGGCGTTGGAGCCGGTAATGGAACTTCGAAGCGAGATAAGTCTCCTGTCTAATCTTGTGAGGGAGAATTTACCCCGTATGTGTTATTCTTGTTATATGCTACATGTTGTGGGAGATACTCACGTACGAGGTGACAAGTGTCCGTGCGTATGTTAGAATTCTTGATTATATCCGGGTAGATTTAGATTCACGCCATGCTTTAATTGTACTAATTTAGTTATTCTTACCTGTTTAATTACTTTATTTTGCATTACGACCTGAGACTAGACTTGCGTAGAGTAATGGACTCGCTATTTTAGATATTTGATGAGCTACTTGATTAGCTGCGGAAATTGTGCTTCCCTTATGAATCTCTTCCGCGTTGTGCGTATTCATCGAAAAGTTTCCTTAATTTCATAACTCACACGTATATTCGTGAGTATGGTCAAGGACCCGTTAAAGCTTCTTATTCTAATAGGATCGGGCCGTTCGCCTCGGAGGTATCATGTAACACACTCTTATGTGATCGGTCCATTCGCCTCGGTAGATTATCATATTCTTATGGGATCGGGCCGTTCGCCTCGGCAAGATTATGTATCACACTCTTATGGGATCGAGTCGTTCGCCTTGGCAGGATATCGTAACACACTATTATGGGATTGGTTTGTTCACCTCGGCAGTATAATGTATCATATTCTTATGGGATCGAGTCGTTTGCCTCGACATTTCTATGAATCACTCTTATGTGATCAAGCCACTCGCCTCTGCAGAATCATGCGAATACTTGATAAGGAGTCCGCGTATTCATGTGTTTCTTGACTTGAGATGTGACCGTTGATTTGGTATTGACCATTACGTATTCTAATTGAGGAGGTACCCGATAATTGAGAACTTGGTGTTCATTATTTAGTTGTAGACCATATTATTTTCATATACCTGTACTCATTATTACGTACCGTATTTCATACTTGTCTACTTCATTATATTTGATTTACTGGACCACTAGTAACTGTCATTGTCTACCCCTCATCACTACCTCTTCGGGATTAGGCTAGATACTTACTGGGTACGCGTTGAATTACGTATTCATGCTGCACTTCTGCACTTAATGTGCAGGATTTGACAGGTTCATTTGGTGGTCATTTGGGTGTGTTGGAGCAGCTACTGAGGGGAGTCTATGGTGAGCTGTATTCCATGCTACGATTCACAACACACAGGGTTTTCATCATTATTATTTACTTTATCCTGTCTACCTTGTATTCCAAATAGATGATGTACTGTTAATGTACTTCCTCGTAGATGCTCATGCACTTGTGACACCGGATTTTGGAGTGTTCTAGAATTTATGTACGATTTGCCTTACATTGACACACTTTTACTTATTATTTCATTTAAATTGCACGTATCTACTATTTGTTTATGCATTGATCTCTCTATCTAATAAGATTCATGATTTCAAAAATAATAAAATGAATAATTAAGCTGATAGTTCAATGTTGGCTTGCCTAACGGCAATGTTAGGCGCTATCATGACTTATAGTGAGTTTTGGATCATGACAGCTTGGTATCAGAGCTCTATGTTCACTTGGGTTTCACGAGTCATGAGCGAGTCTAGTAGAGTCTTGCAGATCGGTACGGAGACATCTATACTTATCTTCGAGAGGCTACCGGGCTGTTAGGAGCACTTCCCTTCTTGATTCCTCGTCGTGCGATTTGATTCCATTGAAGCTTATGCCTTCATTTCCTTCCTTACTCATTCTTATACGATGTTGAGCGCTTGATATCAATTGGACATCGAGGAGTTGTAGTGGTACTGCAGATGTGGTGCAGGATGTTTCTCCATGCGTATTCAAGTGGGCTATAATCGTCGCCTTATAGAGGGGTGTTCTATTATTTCATCCCAGTGTAAGTGTTGCCTACAATTGAGATTTGATATTCTAAATTTGGTTGAATTCCTGTTAACATTGTGGTGTCGCCGTCATTGATTGAACGCATTGAGGCTTATCGGCATATTGGTCTTCATTTGATTGCCTCTGGCACAGTGTTGTGAGATGGAACCTAAGAGGGAGTTATCAGAGATTGCTGTGTGTTGCGACTTCAGGATCGAATCAGCATTTCCAGTGTTGATGGTTCGAGGGATATGACCTCTAAGGTGGTTTCTGTGCTTGGGAATCTTGAATGTGACAAGAAGGGCTTGATTGGAATGTTGGAAAATGTGGGTATTCGATCATTGTTTTGGATGCAGTACGACTCGAGTTTCAAATATATTATTATACCTTTGGGTAATGTTATTAAATGAAAGGATTCTTACGGCTGGCGGATCGGCATGGACCCAAGGAGATTATTTGATTTCATGATGGATGTAACTATAGCAATGACGTTGGTAGAAGTCGAGGTGAGGTTACACATGTGGGCTATCTCTTGTGAGCAGGTTAGCGATTGCGTGTTTTGATGAGGTTTCTACGAAAAGTTCTACTTTCTGCCCAACATAGGATGTATGTATTGCGATATGAGCTTGGGTCGCTTGAAGAAGACGGTATGATCCCTAGGAGGTTGAGTGTGCAATGGTTTCTGATAATTCGGGATGTGTTATGATAGGTGCAATAAGAGCTTGCGAGAAGTTGGCCGAGTAATGGTATGGGATCATGGTAACTAGGAAGAAGAAGTCGTTATGGGGTCTGGATCTATGTGATTGTAGCATAAAGCTAAGTGGGGGAGCCCACCGTCTACGATTGGGTCACGTGTTTGTGTGCCTATGCAGTTTTTGGTTATCGGTGCATTGGTGGATTAGTTATGACCAAGAGGAGAAAAACATCAAGGGTATTTTGGGGCAAGGATTTTGACATATATGTGCTACATTTCACCTTATCGATTCATGTGCGGATGTTGAGGATGATTCAGAATTTATGCTTTCTGTAGATGTGATATGCAAGGGATATCATTCATCCGATTGCTTCTTTGGAAGTGTTCATGTGCTAGCAGAGAACTAGAGTTTGGACACATATTCGGGACCAGATCAGAGTAGATGACTCTCAACAATGGTTCTAGCGGGTTCAAGAATTAAGGTGCGGTGTTTAACGATTTTGGGTTTGTTATGCAGCTGAGGACTGGGTTTTGCAGCAGAGAGTGAAGAATACTTGGGGAATATCTATGTTACCATTGGGTCTATGGTACAGTGTTAGAGAAATGGGAGAAATAGCTTCACATTCGCTGGAGGTCTTTCAGAATGGGTATATCAGTTGGAGATACTATGGAGTGCATAAGGAGAGTATGAGATGGTTGATGGGTATTGAGACGATGTGGTCTCGTGATTTGGGTCACTCGGGATGAGTGTTATTTGAGTCCCATTATGTGTTTGAATAAAACTATTGTTTCAAAGGCAAGTCAAGAGTAAGTTAGAAGAAGATGAGTCAATTCGTAATGGTTTGAATCAGCATGGTTGTGGAAATGATCAGTTCCTTCGGTATGTTAAGGTTATACATGTGATTCGTGGTTGTACGTGCGGGCATGACAATCACCGTAATTTTATTGATTTGGAGGTATTTGATTATGATGGCATGTTATGTATAAATGGATCCTAGTAGAGTTATGGCTGTTTAGACCGCAACTTGAGGTTTGCATTTCTGCGGTTATGGGAAGTTGGTTGGGTCGAGATTCTTCTTCTGAAATGAGTTAAGTGAAAGGTTTCGAGCCGATGAAGTGTTAACTCTACTGATGGTTAGGGTGATTATGATTATTCTTGTATTCTCGAGTAGAAGCATGATATGTGCAGTGAGCGCTATTGAGATTGGAAGTTGAGGATCAAGGTTACAGTTAGTTTTGATAATAATGTCACGAGCTTGGAAGAGCAGGGGGAAGATTTCATATGTTCAGAGTATGCTGGCGCTATCTTAGTATCACCCGAGAACGGTGTTTTGAATAAGAGGCATGGTGTATTGATTCGTGGATTCTTGATGTGCATTACAGGTATAGCATGGTCGATGGCCATTGATGTTAAGATTTGTTTTGCTACCCGGCACGGAAGGTTGTGGGAGTATATCCCCATGGGAAGATCGTATAACTGTGATGTGTTAGTCATTTGAATTGTTAAAGACTAAAGTCGGGTATGAAGGTTGCGGTATTGTTGCTGATTGGAGAGTGTATGTCATATGGGCGCTCTATTCCTTTGGTTGCGGACTGTGGAAGTTTGTTCCAGATTGGTCGACTACTCGTATGTGTCATAAATGGGGTCATTGTGGATCTTTGAAAGGTTATTGGACCAGTATGGGATGATCAGACTCGGGTTGAGGTCCGTTGGTAGATCTAATGTGAATGTATGCCCTACATCAGGCCGGATGTGTTCATTTAGCATAACATTGCTTATGGATGATTCTTCGGGCGTAGTGGATGATATTCCTAGCATCATCTATTTCAGGTGCTACTCTATTATTCCATGTGGGTTGTGAGGCGAGTTGATTATCCACGCGTGTGTTGTGGCCCCGTGTAGCTTGTCGTTTGTTGCACCTTAATCGTGCTTGGGTTTTGTTGTGCATGGCGCTATCCGTCTCCCCAGGGTTGTATTTATGCACTTGACGTTTTTGTGGTCGATACTTGGGCATTTCGTAGGAATGAACATTATGGCTTGATGGGTATTTCCTTATTGATTATTATGTGCGGATCGGGTGGCACACCGCCACGGTATCATGTGTGGATCGGGTTGCACGCCGCACCAGTGAGATGTTGAGTACGGTTCCCTATACCTATTTTTTATGTCTCATTTCTCATCTCTGAGAAAGGTTCATAGTATCTGTTTGACCAAGGTTCCCTATACCTATTCGGATAGAAAATTATCAATTCGGAAGCTTTAAGTTGGAAGAGTTGACCAAGGTTTGACTTTTAAGTAAACGACCTCGAAATCAGGATTTGAAGGTTCCAATAGGTTCGTATAATGATTTCGGACTTGGGCGTATGATCAGGTTGAGTATCGGGTGGTCCTGAGGCATTTCGGTGCTTACTGTGAAAAACTGGCATTTTGAAGATTTTAGAAATTCCTAAGTTTGGTTTGAAGTTGACTTTGGTGTTATCGATGTTCGTTTGGGGTTCCAATCCTTGGAATAGGTTCGTATCGTGATTTATGACTTGTGCGTAAAGTTTGGCATCATTACGGAATGTTTAAGTATGATTCGGATACGTTCGTCGAAGTTTCAATGTTTGAAAGTTAAAAGAAAGATTTTGATCGTCAATTCATGATTTTGATATTATTTGTGGCGTTTTGAGCCTTTGGATAAGTTTGGTTAAGGTATTGGAACTTGTTGGCGAGAGTGGACTGGGTCCTAGGGGCCTCAGGTGAGTTCCAGGGTGGTTTCAGATCATTTTTCCATGTTTTGCTGCTGCTGTTGCTGGTTCTGGTGTTGTTCATTATGAATGCGTAGTTGCTATCGCGTTCATGAAGAAGGATTTTTTGCTGCTGGATTTCTGTGCTTTGCGTTTGCGACTGTGGGCACGCGTTCACAAAGGTTTGAGGATTAAAGCAACGCGTTCGCGAAAGGGAAATTTGGCCTTGGAGATGTTAGCCTTCACGTTCGCGGAAGGTGTAACGCGTTAGCAAAGGTTCGCCTGGTGAAGCATCGTGTTCGCGAGATTTAACTCGCGTTCTCGAAGAAAGGATTTGGAGCTAGAGGTGGTAGTGCTTCGCGAACGCGAGGGACTTGTCGCGTTCGCGAAGGAGGTCGGGCTGGGCAATGTTGTTTAAAAATTAGGGTTTGGCTCATTTTCACCTTATTTCTTCCATGGGAGCCGACCTTGGGGAGATTTCGGAGCGCCATTTTCATCATCAAACTTTAGGTAAGTGATTTATACACCTTGTGAGTTAAATACATAATTTATAAGTGAATTTAAACATGAAATTTTGCAGAAAATGTGAGATTTGGAAGAAAACCTAGAATTTTGTATTTTTGGATTTTGACCACGAAGTTAGACATGGAATTGGGAATAAATTATATATTTGATTTCGTGATTTTATGGGTAATGTTTATCTTTGAAAATTTGTGGAATCCGGGCACGTGGGCCTGAGGGTTGAGTTTGTTGTCTTTTCGAGCGGAGTTGAGAATTGTTATAAATTGATTAATTATGAGTGTTGGAGTATATTTTTATTGGTTTTCATGATTGTTTGACTAGTTTCGGATCGATAGGTATTGGTTTGAGGTTCTAGAGAGGCAATGACTCCGGTTATGGAACTTCGGAGCAAGCTAAGTCTCCTGTCTAACCCTGTGAGAGGGAATTTACCCCATAGGTATTATTCTTGTTATATGCTACATGTTGTGGGAGCTACGCACGTATGAGGTGACGAGTGTCCGTATGTAAGCTAGGATTATGTCCGGGTAGACTTAGATTCACGCTATGCTTTAATTGTACTAATTGAGTTATTCTTGCTTGTTTAATTACTTTTTTTCGCATTACGAGCTAAGACTAGACTTGCGTAGAGTAATGGACTCACTATGTTAGATATTTGACGAGCTATTTGATTAGCCATGGAAATTGTGCTCCCCTTACGAATCTCTTTCGCGTTGTGTGTATTCATCGAAAAGTTTTCTTAATTTCATAACTCACACGTATATTCGTGAGTGGGGTCAAGGACCCGTTAAAGTTTCTTATTCTAATGGGATCAGGCCATTCACCTCGGCAGAGTATCATATTCTTATGGAATCGGGTCGTTTGCCTCGGCAAGATTATGTATCACACTCTTATGGGATCGGGCTGTTCGCCTCGGCATGATATCTTAACACACTCTTATGGGATCAGGCCATTTTCCTCGGCAGTATCATGTATCATATTCTTATGGGATCGGACCGTTCACCTCGACATTTCTATGAACCACTCTTATGGGATTGGGACAATCGCCTCGGCAGAGTTGTGCGAATACTTGATAAGGGGTCCGCGTACTCATGTGTTTTCTGACTTGAGATGTGACCGTTGATTTTGTATTGACCATTACGTATTCTAATTGAGGAGGTACCCGATAATTAAGAACTTGGTGTTCATTATTTAGTTGTAGATCGTATTATTTGCCTATACATGTACTCATTGTTACCTAACCATGTTTCATACTTGTCTACTTCATTATAATTGATTTACTAGACCACTAGTAAGTGTCAATGTCGACCCCTCATCACTACCTCTTAGGGGTTAGGCTAGATACTTACTGGGTACGCGTTGATTTACGTACTCATGCTGCACTTCTGCACTTAATGTGCAGGATTTGACATGTTCGTATGGTGGTCATTTGGGCGCGTAGGAGCAGCTACTAAAGGGACTCTATGGTGAGCTGTATTCCTGTCACGTCCCGAAATTTCCACCTTCGGACCGTGATGGCGCCTAACATTTCACTTGCTAGGCAAGCCAACGTTAGAATAATATTATCTATTTTTAAAATAATTTTTAAATTTGTTAATAATCAAAGAACAAATGCGGAAGTAAAGTCTGAAATGTAGTGAATAATCCATAAAAACA
Organism: Nicotiana tabacum; assembly: GCF_000715075.1. Lineage (NCBI taxonomy): Eukaryota > Viridiplantae > Streptophyta > Magnoliopsida > Solanales > Solanaceae > Nicotiana > Nicotiana tabacum. The sequence continues at coordinate 62,324,858 of NC_134083.1, read as the reverse complement.
ACGGTGTCTAAATACCATCCCAGAATTGGTGTCACAAGTGTACGAGCTTCTAGAATTAGACAAATAAAGGTCTAACTAAAATAAAGTTATCTGGGAATAAACACACAGCTAAAGTAAAATAGTCGGGGACTTCAGAACTGCGGACGCCATGCAGTTATACCTCAAGTCTTCTCTGAGTACCCGAAATTCGAGCAAGTCTATGGCACGCCGCTGGGACCAACTCCGAAATCTGCGCAAGAAGTGCATAGTATAGTATCAGTACAACCGACCCTATGTACTGATAAGTGCTTAGCCTAACCTTAACGAAGTAGTGACGAGGCTAAGGCGGGTCACTTACATTAACCTGTACGCAATATTAGTAACAACAACAGATAATAAAATTAAATCAGGTAACTCATTTATAATAATGGAAGCTAACTCAGCAGTCATAACCAATTATCGTTTCCATCAATTCCCGTTGTAGCGTGCAACCCACTTTCACAATATATTCACATTCAATTCTGTTGCAGCTTGCAACCCGCTCTCACAATATATTCATTTTCAATCCTCTCATATAATTATTTTTAATCAAGTGTGTGTGTGTGTGTGTGTGTATATATATATATATATATATATATATATATATATATATATATATATATATTGACTTTTAAATAAGTCTATTGCGGCGTGCAACCCGATCCTCCAATATGGACTTTTTAATAAGTTTGTTGCGGCGTGCAACCCGATCCTCCAATATGGACTTTTTAATAAGTCTGTTGCGGCGTGCAACCCGATCCCCCAATATATTTATTTAACAATTCTTATAGAAGAAATTGCCCCAATGAATGCAACAATTAATATAAAATTTTAAGACAACTAGCATAGAATAATTATGATTTAATTATGAAACAAACTATGACAAATAGCAATTTATTATGGAAATCAGGGAGAAAATAGGTAATTTAATGTTTAATATGCTAAATGTCAAGTAGCAATTAATAACATAATTTAAATAAGATGTAACAATTAATGCAGGAATTCAAGAATTAATATTTGATAAAGAATAGGAGATAAACAATTATTATAAAAATTAATTCATGATTTAAAATAATTTATGATTTTTCAAGTAAATATGCAAACAATTAATTTGACGACGTATAGACACTCGTCACCTCGCCTATATGTCATTCACATGCATTTTACATAACAAATAATTTAAGAGTTTTATTCCCTCAAGTCAAGGTTAACCACGACACTTACCTCACTTTGCAAATTCCAATCAATTACTCAACCACAGCTTTTCCTTTTTAATTTGCCTCCGAAAGCTTCAAATCTATTCACAAACAATTCGATATATTCAATACTAATCATAGGAATTAATTCCATATGTATTTACAAATTTTCCAGATAAAAATTTAAAATTCATTAAAATATTCGACAGTGGGACCTACGTCTCAAATCCCTGAAAAACTGGCGAAATCCGAACACCCGTTCCGCTACGAGTTCAACCATACAAAAATTATCCAGTTCCGATATCAAATGGACCTTCAAATCTTAATTTTTATTTTTGGAAGATTTTAGAAAAATCTGATTTTTCTTCCATAAATTCACGAATTCATGATATAATCGAGTATGGAATCATGAAATATAATCAATATAGGATAAGGAATACTTACCCTAATATTTCCCGTGAAAATCGCCCAAACGTTCGCCTTAACCGAGCTCAAAATGACCAAATTGTAAAAATAATATCGGACTCTTCGATATATACACTACCCAGGCATTTCCGCACCTGCGGTGCCTGGGCTCGCACATGCGAGCTCGTGTCTGCGAGATAAATCTCGCATCTGCGAAATGGGGCTGCCAGATGAGGCCTTGCACTTGCGGAGGAAAAATGCGCACCTGCGCTGACCTCCTGTTCTGCGATTATTGTGTCCACTTCTGCGGACACGCGGGTGCGTGCAGGTTTTCGTACTTGCAGACTTTTGCCCAGCCATGCCCGGGCGCATCTGCGATCGAAGACTCGCTTCTGCGAGCTCGCACCTGCAATCAAAAATCCGCAGGTGCGATTACACTAGAAGGCCAAATTTTAGATTTTTGCTTAAGTCCAATTCTTGTTCCGATTTCAATTCGAATCACACTCGAGGTACTCAGAACCCCGCCCGAGTATACCAACAAGTCCAGAAATATAATACGGACCTACTCGGGGTTTCAATTCACGCCAAACAACATCAAAATTACAATTCACACCTCGATTCGAACTTTGAGTTTTAAACTTTTCCATTTGCAAATCTCGTGCCAAAACATATTAAATGAATCCGGAATGACTTCAAATTTGGCACACAAATCCTAAATGACATAACGGAGCTATTCAAATTTTCAGAATCGGATTCCGGCTACGATATCAAAAGTAAACCACGTGGTCAAACTTGGAAGTCTTTAGCCTTTAAATTGCTAGTTCCGTTAAATGGTCATAACTTGAGCTAGGAACCTTCAAATTAAATTCCGTGCATACGCCCAAGTCCCAAATCACGATACGAAGCTACCAGAACTGTTAAAATACTGATCCGGTTCCGTTTGCTAAAAATGTTAACCAAATTTTTCACATGAAAACTTTCAAAAAATTTACACACTGCGCACAAAAATCGAGGAATGATAAATGGTACTTTTTGAGGTCTTAGAATACAGAATTACTTATTAAATTTAAAGATGACATTTTGGGTCATCACATTCTCCACCTCTAAAACAAACGTTCGTCCTCGAACGGAGTTAGAAAAAGTACCTGAGCTGGTAAATAAGTGTGGATATTTACTCTGCATGTCCGACTCGGACTCCCAGGTAGATGCCTCTACCGGTTGACCTCTCCATTTCACTCGAACTGAAGGATAACTCTTAGACCTCAACTGTTAGACCTGCCGGGCTAGAATAGCCACCGGCTCCTCCTCGTAAGTCAAATCTTTGTCCAATTGGACTAAGCTGAAATCTAATACATGGGACGGATCACCATGATATTTTCGGAGCATAGACAAATGGAACACCGGATGAACTGCTGATAAACTATGTGGTAATGCAAGCCTGTAGGCTACTTCACCCACCCTTTCAAGAATTTCAAAGGGTCCGATATACCTAGGGCTCAACTTGCCCTTCTTTCCGAACCTCATTACACCTTTCATAGGTAAAACCCGGAGCAATATTCTTTCTCCAACCATGAATGCAATATCACAAACTTTACGGTCGGCATATCTCTTTTGCCTAGACTGAGCTGTGCGAAGTTGATCCTGAATAATCTTGACCTTATCCAAGGCTTCCTGTACCAAATCGATACCCAACAACAGAGCCTCTCCCGGTTCAAACCAACCAACTGGCGATCGAAATTGCCTTCCATATAATGCCTCATATGGAGCCATCTGAATGCTCGACTGGTAGCTTTTATTATAAGCAAACTCCGCAAGTGGAAAGAAATGATCTCAAGAACCTCCAAAGTCTATAATACAAGCGCGGAGCATATCTTCCAATATCTGAATAGTGTGATCTGACTGTCCGTCTGTCTGTGGATGAAATATTGTACTCAACTCCACCCGCGTGCCTAACTCACGCTGTACAGCCCTCCAGAAATGTGAGGTAAACTGCGTACCTCGATCTGAAATAATAGACACGGGCACACCGTGAAGGCGGACAATCTCACGAATGTAAATTTCAGCTAACCTCTCTGAAGAATAGGTAACTGCCACTGAATGAAATGTGCTGACTTAGTCAACCTGTCCACAATGACCCAAACTGCGTCAAATTTTCCCTGAGTCCGTGGAAGTCCAACAACAAAATCCATAGTGATACGCTCCCACTTCCACTTAGGAATTTCTAACTTCTGAAGCAAACCACCAGGTCTCTGATGCTCGTACTTAACTTGCTGACAATTCAGACACCGAGCTATATATGCAACTATATCCTTTTTCATTCTCCTCCACCAATAATGTTGCCGCAAATCTTGATACATTTTGGTGGTACCTGGATGAATAGAACACCTGGAACTGTGTGCTTCTTCAAGAATTAATTCACGAAGTCCATCCACATTAGGCAAACAAATATGACCCTGCATTCGCAGAACCCCATCTTCCCCCACAGCAACTTGTTTGGCATCACCGTGTCGCACCGTGTCCTTAAGGACAAGTAAATGAGGATCATCATACTGCCTCTCTCTGATGCGCTCATATAAAGAAGACCAAGCGACTGTGCAAGCAAGAACCCGACTGGGTTATGAAACATCTAACCTCATGAACTGATTAGCCAAAGTCTGAACATATGTAGCTAATGGCCTCTCACCAACCGGAATATACGCAAGACTGCCCATACTCACAACCTTTCTGCTCAAAGCATCGGCCACCACATTGGCCTTTCCGGGGTGATACAAAATGGTGATATCATAGTCTTTCAACAACTCCAACCATCTTCTCGACCTCAAATTAATGTCTTTTTGTTTGAACAGATACTGAAGGCTACGATGATCAGTAAATACCTCACACGAGACACCGTAGAGGTAGTGCCTCCAAATCTTCAGCGCATGAACAATGGCTGCCAATTCTAAGTCATGAACAGGATAATTCTTCTCTTGAACTTTCAACTGCCGCGATGCATATGCAATTACCTTGCCATCTTGCATTAATACTGCACCAAGCCCAATGTGAGATGCGTCACAATATACCGTATACGATCTTGAACCTGTGGGTAGTACCAACACTGGCGCCGTAGTCAAAGCAGTCTTGAGCTTCTGAAAGCTCAACTCACACTCGTCTGACCATCTAAATGGGACACCTTTCTGGGTCAATCTGGTCAATGGGCTTGCTATAGATGAAAACCATTCCACGAACTGACGATAATAACCTGCTAAACCCAGGAAACTCCGGATCTCTGTAACTGAAGTAGGTCTAGGCTAATTCCGAATAGCCTCAATCTTCTTAGGATCCACCTTTATGCCTTCTGCCGATACAACATTCCCCAAAAAGGCAACTGAGTCTAACCAAAACTCACATTTTGAAAACTTTGCATATAACTGATTATTCTTCAAGGTGTGAAGCACACATAGAAGATGCTGCTCATGTTCCTCTCGACTTCTGGAGTAAATCAAGATATCATCAATGAATACAACCACAAAAGAATCCAAATAAAGCTTGAACACCCGATTCATCAAATCCATAAATGTTGCTGGGGCATTTGTCAACCCAAATGACATCACTAGGAATTTGTAATGCCCATACCGACTTCGTAAAGCTGTTTTAGGGACATCAGATGCCCTAATCTTCAACTGATGGTAACCAGACCTCAGATCGATCTTCAAAAATACCTTGGCACCCTGAAGCTGATCAAATAAGTCATCAATTCTTGGCAGCGAATATTTGTTTTTGATAGTGGCTTTGTTTAACTGCCGATAATCTATACACATCCGCATAGAGCCATCTTTCTTCTTTACAAATAATACTGCTGCAGCCCAGGGAGAGACACTCGGTCTAATGAATCCCTGATCAAGCAAGTCTTGTCACTGCTCTTTCAATGCTTTCAACTCTGGCGGGACCATACGGTATGGTGGAATAGAAATGGGCTGAGTGCCCGGAGCCAAATCAATACAGAAGTCAATATCTCTGTCGGGTGGCATCCCCGACAAATCTGCAGGAAATACTTCTAGAAATTCTCGAACAACTGGTACTGAGTCCATAGAAGGAGCATCCGCACTGGGATCGCGAATATAAGCCAAATAAGCTAGACACCCTTTCTCTACCATACGCCGAGCTTTCATATAAGAAATAACCCTGCTGGCAGAATGACCAGGAGTTCCTTTCCACTCTATCTGAGGTAACCCCGGTATGGTTAGAGTCACTGTCTTGGCATGACTATCTAAATATAACATGATAAGGGGACAACCAATCCATACCCAAGATGGCATCAAAATCTACCATTTCAAGAAGTAGAAGATCCACACTAGTCTCAAGATTACCAATAGTAACCACACACGAACGATAGACATGATCTACTATAATAGAGTCTCCCACCGGTGTAGATGCACACATATAAGCACTCAGAGAATCATAAGCCACAACCAAATATGAAGCAAAATAGGAGGACACATAGGAATAAGTAGATTCTGGATCAAATAGAACTGAAGCATCTCTATGGAAAACTGGAATAATACCTGTGATCACAGCATCAGATGACTCGGCCTCAGGCCTAGCTGGAAAAGCATAAAATCGGGGCAGGGCCTCACCACTCTGAATTGCGTCCCTGGGATAGCCTCTAACTGACTGGCCTCCACCTCTAATGGCCTGACCTCAACCTCTAGCTGCCTGACCCCTACCTCTACCTGGCTGAGCAGGCGGTGAAGAAACCAGTGTCGGTATGATGGCACGCAAATCCTGCCGAGATCTGTTACTCGCCAATCTAGGGCAATACCTCCTGATGTGCCCAATGTTCCCACACTTATAACACCCATCCTGATGTCGTGGCTGCTGAAGCTGAAGCTGACCTAGATGGGCCGGATAACCACTGTAGTAACTCTAGAGTGGTGGTGTACTGATAGGAGCTGAATGTGCACTAAATGCTGGCTGCCCAACGTAATGCATTATAGGACCGTGACTCCCTAAAGCACCGGGAGATGCATGAAGTGTTGAATGAAATGGTCTGGGAAGATGACCCCTACCAAAATTACCCCTGCCTCCAGACGAGGCACCACCGAAACCACCGAACTGATGAGGCCTCTTATCGGACCTCTGCCCTCTCTCCTGTGCAAGAACCGTCTCGATCCTTCTTGAGACATTAGCAGCCGCCTGAAAAGAAATCTCATTTCTGGTCTCCTTATCCATATGAAGTCTAATAGGGTGAGTGTGTCCCTCAATAAACCTCCAAACTCACTCTCCCTCCGTAGGTAGTAAAAGGAGAGCATGATGGGCCAAATCCACAAAATGGGACTCATACTGAGTAACAGTCATACTGCCCTGCTGTAGACGCTCAAATTGTTTGCGGAATTCCTCTCTCAGTGTGATAGGGAGGAACTTCTCCAGAAATAGCTAAGAGAATGTATAATCTCTCCACCACCTCTTGGCGGAACCTGTCATCTGAAATATAGCAAAATCAACCCCATTGGTCTCAACTATACCCATGTTCCGTAGCACCTCGTGGCAACGTTCAAGATAATCCTGTGGGTACTCAGAAGGTGTACTACTGAATTGAATTGGAAAGAGCTTAGTAAACTTATCCAGTCTTAATAAGGCCTTAAAAGACATGGGGGGCCTATCACCGATCTGTGCCGCAACAACTGGCTGAACTACCCCAACTGGCGGGGCTGCTAGAGCCTGATTCTGGGGAGCCATCTACTCCAGAGCGGGAGTAGTGGGAGTTTGTGCTCCTCCCCCTGCCTGTGAGATGGCTGGTGCTAATGGAAATGTACCATTCTAGGCCACGCCCTCCATAAGACTTACCAAACGGACTAGAGCGTCCTGAAGTACTGGTGTGGCTATGAATCCTTCCGGGACCTGAACTGGTCCAACTGGTATATTCTGAACTGGAACCTCCTCCTGAAGGTCCACCCGAGGTTCTTCAACAGGTGCAGCTGATCGAGCTCTGGACTGAGCTCTACCTCGGCCTCTAGCATGACCTCGGCCTCGACCTCTACCCCTTGCCATAGTTGCCACTGGGGGTTCTGGTCCCTGACCATCGGTAGAGGTATTGCATATTCTCACCATCTGCGAGAGAATAAGAGTAGAATAGTTCAATCATCGATGATAGAAAAAAAATCGCACGACAGAATAAGAAAGAAGTGATATTGTTCCTAAACTTCATAGCCTCTGAGAGATAAGTACAAACATCTCCGTACCAATCCTTCAGACTCTGCTAAGCTTGCTTATGACTCGTGAGACCTATGCAACCTAGTGCTCTAATACCAACTGTCACATCCCAAAATTCCCACCTTCGGACCGTGATGGCGCCTAACATTTCACTTGCTAGGCAAGCCGACGTTAGAATAATATTATCTATTTTTAAAACAATTTTTAAATTTATTAATAATCAAAGAACAAATACGGAAGTAAAGTCTTAAAAGTAGTGAATAATACATAAAAACAATGGTGTCTAAATACCATCCCAGAATTGGTGTCACAAGTGCACGAGCTTCTAGAATAATATAAATAAAGGTCTGAATAAAATAAAGTTGTCTGGGAATAAACATATAGCTAAAGTAAAATAGATGGGGACTTCAGAACTGCGGACGCCATGCAGTTATACCTCAAGTCTCCTCTGAGTAGCTGAAATCCGAGCAAGTCTATGGCACGTCGCTGGGACCAACTCCGAAATCTGCACAAGAAGTGCATAGTGTAGTATCAGTGCAAACGACCCCATGTACTGGTAAGTGCTGAGCCTAACCTCAACGAAGTAGTGACGAGGCTAAGGCGGGTCACGTACATTAACGTGTACACAATATTAGTAACAACAACAGATAATAAAATTAAATCAGGTAACTTATTTATAGTAATGGAAGCCAACTCAGCAGTCATAATCAATTATCGTTTCCATCAATTTCCGTTGCAGCGTGCAACCCGCTCTCACAATATATTCACATTCAATTCTGTTGCAACGTGCAACCCGCTCTTACAATATATTCATTTTCAGTCCTCTCATATAATTATTTTTAATCAAGTATATATATATATATATATATATATATATATATATATATATATATATATATATTGATTTTTAAATAAGTCTATTGCGGCATGCAATCCGATCCCCCAAATATTGACTTTTAAATAAGCCTATTGCAGCGTGCAATCCGATCCCCCAAATATTGACTTTTAAATAAGTCTATTGCGACGTGCAACCCGATCCTCCAATATGGACTTTTTAATAAGTCTGTTGCGGCGTGCAACCCGATCCCCCAATATATTCATTTACCAATCCTTATAAAAGAAATTGCCCCAATAAATACAACAATTAATATAAAATTTTAAGACAACTAGCATAGAATAATTATGATTTAATTATGAAACAAACTATGACAAATAGCAATTTATTATGGAAATCAGGGAGAAAAAAGGTAGTTTAATGTTTAATATACTAAATGTCAGGTAGCAATTAATACACATAATTCAAATAAGATGTAACAATTAATGCAGGAATTCAAGAATTAATATTTGACAAAAAATAGGAGAGAAACAATTATTAAAAAAATTAATTCATGATTTAAAATAATTTATAATTTTTCAAGTAAATATGCAACCAATTAATTTTGACGACCTCACCTCGCCTATACATCGTTCACATGCATTTCACATAACAAAAAATTTAAGGGTTCTATTCCCTCAAGTCAAGGTTAACCACGACACTTACCTCACTTTGCAAATTCTAATCAATTACTCAACCACAGCTTTTCCTTTTAAATTTTCCTCTGAAAGCTTCAAATTAATTCACAAACAATTCGATATATTCAATACTAATCATAGGAATTAATTCCATATGAATTTACAAATTTTCCGGATAAAAATCTGAAATTCATTAAAATATTCGACAGTAGGACCTACGTCTCAAATCCCGAAAAAACTCACGAAATCCGAACACCCGTTCCGCTACGAGTTCAGCCATACAAAAATTATCCAATTCCGATATCAAATGGACCTTCAAATCTTAAATTTTCGTTTTTGGAAGATTTTAGAAAATCTGATTTTTCTTCCATAAATTCACGGATTCATGATATAAACGAGTATGGAATCATAAAATATAATCAATATAGGATAAGGAACACTTACCCCAATGTTTCCCGTGAAAATCGCCCAAAATTCGCCTTAAACGAGCTCAAAACGACCGAAATATGAAAATAATATCGGACTCTTCGATATATACACTGCCCAGGCATTTCCGCACCTACGGTGCCTGGGCTCGCACATGCGAGAAAAATCTCGCGTCTGCGAACTGGGGCTGCCAGGCGAGGCCTCGCACCGGCAGAGGAAAAATGCGCACCTGCGCTGACCTCCGCTTCTGCGATTATTGTGTCCGCTTCTGCGGACGTGCGGGTGCGTGCAGGTTTCCGCACCTGCGGACTTTTGCCCAGCCATGCCCAGGCACATCTACGATCGAAGGCTTGCTTCTGCGAGCTCGCACCTGCAGTCAAAAATCCGCAGGTGCGATTACACTAGAAGGCCAAATTTCAGATTTTTGCTTAAGTCCAATTCTTGTTCCGATTTCGATTCGAATCACACTCGGGGTACTCGGGACCCCGTCCGAATATACCAACAAGTCCAGAAACATAATATGGACTTACTCGAGGTTTCAATTCATGCCAAACAACATCAAAATTACAATTCACACCTCGATTCGAACTTTGAGTTTTAAACTTTTTCATTTACAAATCTAGTGCCAAAACATATTAAATGAATCCGGAATGACTTTAAATTTGGCACACAGGTCCTAAATGACATAACAGAGCTATTCAAATTTTCAGAATCGGATTTCGGCTCCGATATCAAAAAGTCAACCCCGTGGTCAAACTTGAAAGTCTTTAGCCCTTAAATTGCTAGTTCCATTAAATGGTCATAACTTGAGCTAGGAACCTCCAAATTAAATTCCGGGCATACCCTCAAGTCCCAAATCACGATACGGAGCTACCGGAACTGTCAAAATAATGATCCGGATCCGTTTGCTAAAAATATTGACCAAAGTCAACTCAATTGAGTTTTAAAGCTCTATTTCATATTTTTATCCATTTTTCACATGAAAACTTTTCGGAAAATTTTACGGACTGCGCACGTAAGTCGAGGAATGATAAATGGTACTTATTAAATTTAAAGATGACATTTTGGGTCATCACAATTCTATGCTACAATTTGCAGCATACAACATTTCCATCATAATTATTTACTTTATCATGTCTACCTTGTATTCCAGACAGATGATGTTTTGCTATTGTACTTCCTAGTAGATGCTTATGCACTTGTGACACCGAGTTTTGGGGTGTTCTATAATTTGTATACAGTTTGCCTTACATTGACACACTTTTTACTTATTATTTCATTTTAATCATACGTCTCTACTATTTTTTATGCATTGATCTCTCTGGCTAATAAGATTCATGATGTCAAAAATAATAAAATGAATAATTAAGCTGATAGTTTACCGTTGGCTTGCCTAACGACAACGTTAGGCGCCATCACGACCTATAGCGAGATTTGGGTCGTTGTCACACCTCATTTTTCCCGAGGGGGATAGGGTAGTTTTTCCAATTAAAGTGACGTTAATCAAAATGAGATTATTTATTTATCAGAGTCGCCACTTAGAATAGTTGTTGGTGTCCCAAGTCACCGGTTTATTTAAAATCCCAAATCAAGGAAACTGACTCTATTTATGGTCTGTGAACATAGAAGACCGGGTAAGGAATTCTGTTAACCCGGAAGAAGGTGTGAGGCACTCCCGAGTTTCACGGTTTTAGCACGGTCGCTCAACTATTAATAATTGGCATAATTATCTGATTTATTACACATTTGAAACCTATTGTGCATTTTTTACTTTTAAAATCGCTTTTAATTATTTATGGAATTATTTCTGGAATAAGTCACGATGTCGTACACTTTTCGTTTTGGCGCACGTCGCAAACCACGCCACATGAAATGCACCCGCGATTTACGACGTATTTATTTTATTATTATTCGAAGTTGTAAGGTCGAGTCGCATGAAATGCATACCCAAAATGGGAATTACGTATCGTAACTATGCCATGGGAACCGTACCCATAGTCGCGATGATTTATTTAGACGCGTCTGAAATAAACTACGAATGTTCATGTGTCAATTAATTTTCCTAAATTTTAGATAACATGTGAAAGGTCATAGATTACGGAAAGAATATTTGAGAAGACGTGCATCTTTGTTCCTAATGGGCTCATATATTAACGAACAACCCTTTTGACTTAAGACTTCTGATTTTGGCCGTTTTATTCTATTATAAATGTAGCCTCTATTGCGTTTCAAAACCGTAGCCACTTAATTTTTAAAGCCTATTAATTCCTATGAGTAAATGAGGAAACAGTAATGTCAGCACTATAATCTTAATCCTCAACAAATGAACATCAATTTTAATCATGATTATTCACGCAAAATTATCAACAAAAAAAACAAGACAAATTTAATGATAAAAATAGCACCTCAATGACATTTTCTTAAATAGGCAAAAACGGATCCCAACAGTGAAACACCCGGACCAGCTCACCAGCATTTTAGAACAAAATAGAAGCAATACAGAAAGATCCAGAAGAAACAAACTTATTATAAAATTCAAACAGTAAATCAACATTTAAACATGATTTTGAATAGAAGATAAGAATTCATTCATCACTAAATATAACAAAATACAGAGGGGATCTTTTGAGTTTACCTCTTAAGCAAAAAAAATATGACAGGGCTCAACTAACAATTTCCAATACAGGACAACAGCACTTTCGAAATCCCAGCAATATTTAGAACCCAGAAAAATAGAAATAAACAGCAGCTGATTCGGACAGTGCAGAAATCTCTCTTTTATCCTATTTTTCCTTTTGTTTTCTCCTCTGTTTTCGTATATTTTTGCAGCTTTTGTATTTCCGATATAAGATCCAATTTGAACTCAGAAGTATTTTTGAATGGGAATCAATTTTCATGTGTGTTCATGCATTCCAGAGAGAGGTGAGAGATGAGTGATGCAGCGGCTCGTTCTAGCCTTGGGACTCGTCGGCGAGGGAAGCTCAGGCACAAGAGGCGACAACCTCCATTTTAAGAGAGACTAGAGAGTTTGGAGGCTGTTTTCTTTTTCAAGAAGAAATGAGCAGAAAAGTGTTAGCCATGGGAAGATGCGACTGTTGCTTCTTTGTTAAAGATGAGAGAATGAGTGAGAGATCCAATTTTTGGAAAAGGCGGCTAGGTTTTCTTTTTTTGTAAGGGAGAGGGGTCTGTTCTTGAGAAGATGAAGAGGGAGAAGAGGGGCTGCGCCGCTGCTAGGCTAGGGTTTTTCCAAAATCGGGGGTCGTCCGTCTCTGTCTCTCATCTTCAGAATCCAATGGGAGGGGTGAAAATTAGGGTCTATTTTAGAGATGAAGAGGGGATATTGGGCTGGCAGGTCGTGGGCTGGGGCGAATGGAAAGAAAATGGGCCACTAGAAGCACCTGGCCCAAAGCTCTTTTCTTTCTTTGTATTTTTCAAGACTAATCAATTTATTTAACACTCCTAATTCTAACTAATTTATAAAATTAACCTAATGACATATTTTTCTACAATTAACTAATTTATTTAGCTAACAAATGCATGTAGAGTTACTAATATTTTGTTTGGTACTTTAGTGTTTTACAAATGCAATTAATTATGCAATTAAAATCTAAAAATATAAAAATTAAAAATATTTTTGTATTTTCTTTAGGATTTAAAATGCAACTTAAAAATGCATCAAACATGAATACGTACAAAGCAAACTAAGTAAAAATATAGAAAAATAATTTAAAGCAATTTTTTGGATTTTTAGGAGTAATTTTATATTAGGGAAAAAATTAGGTGCTCACAGCTGCCCCTCTTTGCTCGGAAACATGAAAAGTTTTCGAGTAAAGATAAAGTGAACAATTACAAGCAATTTTTTACCATTTGGATACTCCATGGGAACCATTTTTTGAAACGTTTGACCGAACCTTGCTTCGGAGGTTGCCTACATATCCTTGGCTATAAAGGAATCAAGTTAGTGTAGTTCTGGAAGTTTAGGTAGCTGGGACTACCGAGAAGCTGTGATTTCACTGCTGCTGTTGCTGCTCTTTCTTGCTGAGCTCCCTATTACACCAAAGTCAAAATGCCTATCAGCTACGAGTTACAAGATTCCTATCTATGAGTCTTCTGAAACTTGATCTTGAGTCTTGAATGGTTCTTCATGCGAACTTTTGATTTGAACCTTGATGCTTGCTAGCTGTAGGTGCTAGTTCTTTCTTCTTCAGCTTTTCGGATCAAGACGGGACATGAAAAGCTTGTGACTTCAGCCATGTCTTGAGCAGTTCACATCTTTCATCGGCTTCTGCATTTTGGATTCACTTATATTTTTTTTTCTTTTATTCTGTATTGAGACTTCTTCCTTTGGTCATCTCGGACTGCCAGCTCGCATTCTTGAGGCGAGCTTCTGCTACTTCTAACTTGAAATAAATTCTGAAATGACTTCCCTCATTCTTCAGGTGGGCGCCTGATGCTGACTTAAAACCTGAAATGAATTCCCTCGTTCTCCAGGTGGGTGCCTGCAATTGAACTTGAAATGAATTCCCTCATTCTCCAGGTGGGCGCCTGATGCTAACTTAAAACTTGAAATAAATTCCCTCATTCTCCAGGTGGGCGCCTGCTGACTTAAAAACTTGAAATGAATTCCCTCGTTTTCCAGGTGGGTGCCTGATGTTGACTTAACACTTGAAATGAATTCCCTCATTCTCCAGATGGGCGCCTGATGACTTAAAACTGAAATGAATTCCCTCGTTCTCCAGGTGGGCGCCTGATGACTTAAAACTTGAAATGAATTCCCTCATTCTCCAGGTGGGCGCCTGATGACTTAAAACTTGAAATGAATTCCCTCGTTCTCCAGGTGGGCGCCTGCTACTGACTTGAACTTGAAATGAATTCCCTCGTTCTCCAGGTGGGCGCCTGCGACTGACTTGAACTTAAAATAAATTCCCTCATTCTCCAGGTGGGTGCCTGCTGACTTAAAACTTGAAATAAATTCCTTCGTTCTCCAGGTGGGCGCCTGATGTTGACTTAAAACTTGAAATGAATTCCTTCGTTCTCCAGGTGGGCGCCTGATGCTGACTTAAAACTTGAAATAAATTCCCTCGTTCTCCAGGTGGGCGCCTACTGACTTAAAACCTGAAATAAATTCCCTCATTCTGCAGGTGGGCGCCTAATGCTAACTTAAAACTTGAAATAAATTCCCTCGTTCTCCAGGTGGGCTCCTGCTGACTTAAAACATGAAAATTCCCTCGTTCTCCAGGTGGGCGCCTGATGACTTAAAACTTGAAATGAACTCCCTCGTTCTCCAGGTGGGCGCCTGATGACTTAAAACTTGAAATAAATTCCCTCGTTCTCCAGGTGGGCGCCTGATTTTGACTTAAAGCTAAAATGAATTCCCTCGTTCTCCAGGTAGGTTCCTGATGACTTAAAACTTAAAATGAATTCTCTCATTCTCCAGGTGGGCGCGTGTGCTGATTTAAAACTGAAATGAATTCCCTCGTTCTCCAGGTGGGCGCCTGTGCTGATTTAAAACTAAAATTAATTCCCTCGTTCTCCAGGTGGGCGCCTGCTATCACGACAACACAGACAAAACAGAGAAAAGTTTCTGCCCCAGTTTGTACCGGGAACATTCATTGATTGTTAGTTGCATCCCATTATCCAGGAGGGTCCTGAAACTTTAAAACTAGATCCCATTATCCAGGAGGGTCCTCAAAACTTGAAATTAAATCCCATTATCCAGGAGGGTCCTGAAAACTTGAAATTAAATCTCATTATCCAGGAGGGTCCTGAAAACTTAAAACTGAACTTATCTGGAACATGCTTTCTCATGGAGGATTCCTGGCAAAGCAAACAAGATTTCTTGCCCCTGCTTGAAACAAATAAAATTTTGTCAGTTTGAAACTATGGCGGTTAGTTTGTGGCATCCTTGCTGAAGGTGTTTGCTTCTGCCACTATCCCACTTCATTCTGATTAGCTGCTTCGGGCAACAAAGAATTAGTTTGACCTTTTGATCGGACCTCGACCACAAAACCTCTGAATGACTTGAATCTCTTACGCTCAACTCGTCGTATTGCACTTTTATTCTGACAACTGTTGAACTTTTGCATTTCCCACAAATTCACGAATCACATGATCACCTAAACTTCAGTTACCACCGCATTGCTCATTCTAAACCATGTCACTTGTGATGTGCCTGGCCGAATTTTGCTTGGCGTAAATAAAAAGCTGGTAATGAGCTTTGAAGTCCTTTCTTGCTTGCTTAACAAAGACTAATTTGACAGAGACTTAGAAAAATAGACCCAAAAGTAACGAAACGAAGTGACTTCGAGAATTAGGTATAAAAGAAAAGAAAAAAAAATGACTATTTGAAGAAAAATGGAAAAGAGACTTATCTGAATGAAACAGCTAGCTCCAATGATCATGACATGCAATTCGGATTGACCTGCCTAATCCATCCAACTAATCGCATTTCAGTTCATGCCATGTCTTCATACTTCAAAACTGGGGTTTCCATAATTTATTTTCTCTATAAAGTCATGAACCCCATTCGGCTTATAATGCCCCGGGGGATTTTCACCAGCAAGCCTCTCTCATTTTCTCCTCTCTCAACTCACTGTCGCCTTACAGTGCCCGTAAGGGTTTTCACCAATAAGACTCTCTTATTTAAATTTTCTCTCGACTCACCATCGCCCTATGGTGCCCGTGAGGGTTTTCACCAATAAGACTCTCTCATTTATTCACTTTTCCTTGTTCCCATGAACAAAAGGTGCTACCCATGATGTAAATAATACCTCTATCTCACTTGACTTGGCATCCTCAAAGTTGATCAGAAGGTCTTTCTTTGGACTATAGTGTAGGTTTTGGACAGGGTTAGAAAGAAAGGGTGGCATGCAGGCTCAAAATAATTTAAGATGAAGGGGTTCAAAATTACAACTTTTGGAATCAGATCTTTTTACAAAACTAAATCTTCTTCCCTAGTTTCTTCGAATCTGGGGAATTTTGGATTTTTATTTTGATGGGACCGAACCGTGAAGGCTGCCTACGTATCCTTAAAAGGAATCAGGTCGAACGTAGTTCAAACTAGTAAAAGTTGTTTTGTTTTTGCTTTTATTTTTCTTTTTCTCCTTTCTTTTCTATTTTCTTTCTTTTGCTTTTCTCTTTTCCTTTTTTTTTTCTTTTTTTTTTCTTTTCTTTTCTTTTATATTTCTAACTCTACTTCTGATTCCAAAAGAGGGGTGTGAAAGAAAATTAATAAGGCTCAAAAAGGGTAACAAATGATAAAAGTGTTTGGGATAGCAGAATAAAATGCCTTCGTCATTCCAACTTTGAACATGCCTAGTACAAAATGCGATTGAAGATAAGCAAAGAAATCATACATAATATCTCTTCACTACATCAGAATTGATAGCCATATCCACACATTTATTTTCTATGTTTGTTAAATACAAAGCACCATTGGGCAACACTTTTGTCACAATGAATGGCCCCTGCCAGTTTGGGGCGAACTTGCCTTTAGCTTCAGCCTGATGTGGAAGGATGCGTTTCAACACCAGCTGACCCACCTCAAATTTCCGGGGACGCACTTTCTTGTTGTATGCTCTTGCCATTCTTTTCTGATACAATTGACCGTGACATACTACTGTCAATCTTTTTTCATCAATCAAACTCAATTGCTCTAGCCGGGTCTTGACCCACTCATCATCATCAATTTCAGCTTCAGCAACGATCCGCAGGGATGAAATCTCAACTTCCGCAGGTATAACTGCCTCGGTTCCATATACCAGCAAATAGGGAGTTGCACCTATTGAAGTGCGAACAGTAGTGCGATAACCCAGTAAAGAAAAAGGTAACTTTTCATGCCATTGCCTGGAACCTTGCACCATCTTACGAAGTATCTTCTTTATGTTCTTGCTAGCAGCCTCAACATCTCCGTTTGCCTTAAGATGATACGGAGTGGAGTTTCGATGCATAATCTTAAACTATTGGCATACCTCTTTCATCAAATGACTGTTGAGGTTAGCCGCATTATCTGTGATGATTACCTTGGGAATTCCTAACCGGCAAATGATGTTTGAATGAACAAAATCTACCACCGCCTTCTTGGTCACGGACCTGAAAGTTACTGCTTTAACCCACTTGGTAAAGTAATCAATGGCCACCAGAATAAACCTATGCCTGTTTGACGTTGCCGGCTCAATTGGTCCAATGACATCTATGCCCCAAACAACAAAGGGCCAAGGTGCAGACATTGTGTGCAACTCAGATGGTGGGGAATGAATCAAATCACTGTGCACCTGGCATTGATGACATTTGCGAACAAAGCTGATGCAATCTCGTTCCATGGTGAGCCAATAATAACCTGCTCGAAGAATCTTCTTTGCCAAGACATACCCACTCATATGCGGGCAAACTCCAGAATGCACTTCGGCCATGATAGTCGAAGCTTGTTTAGCATCTATGCACCTTAGTAATCCTACATCTGGAGTTCTCTTGTACAATATTCCCCCACTTAAGAAAAATCCACTAGCCAGATGTCGAACGGTTCTCTTTTGATCACCTGTGGCATGTACCGGATATACCCCTAATTTGATGTACTCCTTGACATCATGGAACCAAGGCTCTCCATCAGGTTCTTCCTCAACCACATTGAAACAGGCATGCTGATCACGGATTTGGATATGCAGAGGGTCGACATAAGTCTTATCCGGATGGTGTAACATTGACGCCAGAGTAGCCAAGGCATCGACAATCTCATTATGAATCCTGGGAATATGCCTGAATTCTACTGACCTGAATCGTTGACAAAGATCATACAGACATTGTCGATACGGTATGAGCTTCAAATCTCGAGTCTCCCATTCTCCCTGAATCTGGTGAACCAACAAATCTGAATCTCCCAAAACCAATATTTCTTGAACTCCCATGTCTATAGCTAGCCTCAAACCCAGAATGCATGCCTCGTATTCAGCCATGTTGTTAGTGCAATAAAATCGAAGCTGAGCTGTTACGGGGTAGTGATGCCTTGTTTCAGAAATGAGTACAGCCCCTATTCCGACACCTTTTATGTTAGCAGCTCCATCAAAGAAGAGTTTCCAACCTAGCTTTTCATCATGATCAGCCTCGTCAATATATATCACTTCTTCATCAGGAAAATAAATCTTCAGTGGCTCATATTCTTCATCCACTGGATTCTCGGCCAAGTGATAGGTGAGGGCTTGGGCTTTCATCGCGGTCCGAGTCACATAGATGATGTCAAACTCTGTGAGTAAAAGCTGCCACTTTGCCAATCTTACTGTGGGCATAGGCTTCTGAAAGATATACTTTAGAGGATCCATGCGAGAAATGAGGTAAGTAGTGTAGGATGACAGATAATGCTTCAACTTTTGTTCCACCCAAGTCAGGGCGCAACATGTCCTTTCAAGAAGAGTATACTTAACCTCGTAAGGCGTAAACTTCTTGCTGAGATAATAAATGGCTTGCTCTTTCTTGCCCGTGATGTCGTGTTGACCCAACACACAACCAAAAGAATTATCCACGACCGTCAAATAGAGAATTAAAGGTCTCCCAGGTTCTGGCGGGACCAGCACAGGTGGGTTTGACAGGTAACTCTTGATCTTATCAAATGCTTCCTGAAACTCATCAGTCCACTTAACCGCAGCATTCTTCTTCAGCAACTTAAAGATGGGCTCACAAGTTATCGTGAGTTGAGCAATAAACCTGCTGATGTAGTTTAACCTTCCGAGAAGGCTCATCACCTCAGTTTTGTTCTTTGGCGGTGGTAATTCTTGGATGGCTTTTATCTTTGATGGGTCCAACTCAATACCGCGTCGACTGACTATGAATCCTAATAGTTTCCCGGACGGGACACCAAATGCACATTTTTCCGGATTGAGCTTGAGGTTGTACCTGCGGAGCCTTTGGAAAAACTTTCTCAAGTCTCCAACATGGTCGAACTGCTTCTTTGACTTTATGATCACATCATCTACATAAACCTCAATTTCCTTGTGTATCATGTCATGAAATATGGTAGTCATTGCCCTCATGTAAGTTGCCCCAGCATTCTTCAAACCAAATAGCATTACCCGGTAGCAGTATGTCCCCCATGGTGTGATGAATGCTGTCTTTTCTTCATCTTTCTCATCCATCAGGATCTGGTGATATCCTGCGTAGCAATCCACAAAAGACCCAATCTCATGCTTGGCACAATTGTCGATCAGGATATGGATGTTCGGCAATGGAAAGTTATCTTTTGGACTTGCCTTATTGAGATCATGATAATCAACACAGACCCTGGTTTTACCATCCTTCTTTGGTACTGGCACGACATTAGCTAACCAAGTGGGATATCGAGTTACCCGAATGACCTTTGCATCAAGCTGCTTTGTGATTTCTTCTTTGATCTTCACACTCATGACAGTCTTGAACTTCCTTAACTTTTGCTTGACTGGAAGGAATGCCGGATCAGTTGACAATTTATGAACTACCAAATCAGTGCTCAAACCCGGCATGTCGTCATATGACCATGCAAAAACATCTTTATATTCAAACAGTGCTTTGATTATTTCTTCCTTGATTTGTGGTTCCAGATGCACACTTATCTTAGTTTCCCTGATATTATCTTGATCTCCTAAATTGATTGCTTCAGTTTCATTTAGATTAGGCTTGGGTTTTTATTCAAAGTGATTTAGTTCTTTACTGATTTCTTGAAATGTTGCTTCTTCATCATATTCTGTTTCATCATCACACTCTACCAGCATAATCTTAAAAGTGATTTGTCTTTTAAGATTTGGCTAAAAATTCCTCATGCATGTCATGTCATTGAAACCAGCATAAAAAGAACTGTACAGAAAAAAGAAACAAAACA
This sequence comes from Nicotiana tabacum, assembly GCF_000715075.1. Taxonomy (NCBI): domain Eukaryota; kingdom Viridiplantae; phylum Streptophyta; class Magnoliopsida; order Solanales; family Solanaceae; genus Nicotiana; species Nicotiana tabacum. The sequence goes on along the minus strand of NC_134083.1, from coordinate 62,304,266 downwards.
AAAATGAAACACTATCAGGAATAATGGAAAACGGGAAATTGTATTTCATTGAAAATAAAAGGATAGAAGGGTTTGTACATCAAAACAAGCAAAAAATAAAAAATCTGGATTACAACCCTGGAATAACCCAGATAACAGAAAGGAAAACAAAGCAAACTACCAAAACTCCTTCCGGGTGGGGAGAAGAGTAGCTTTCCAATTGCTAAGCTTCACATTTGGCCTAACGAGCTGCACATTGGCATTACTGGAACCTTCCCCGATTTCCACCATGTTAACCTCATCAAACAAACTCTGGAACCTCTTGATCATCTCTTCATCAAAGTCGACCACAGGTTTTGGGACCGCTGATATTGGGAGTTGTGCGACCCCTGGCTTGACAAAAGACTTGGAGATATGTGGAACATGCTTAGGAAGTGACCATGCCTTTCTTTTCAATTTTTTAGCCTTTTTCATGTCCTTCCCTGTGAGTGTGAATCCCAAACCAAATGTACCGAAACTTTCACGTGGACACACCGGATGTGCAATACCCTGCAGAGACGAACCCAGGCCTTTGTCCGGCACAAAACCATTCTTCAACATTTCATTTGCTACCATGACGGACACGGAGGGTAGCTTTGGACTTGCAATGCATTCTCCTTCAGGAATCTTCTCGACAGAGACTGTTACAAACGTTTGGTACACCCAAGGCCCTTTATCATCTTCAACTTCAATAAATGGAACAATTGTGTCATTGTAAGCAGATAAGTTCTCATCACCGTGCACAACTATTTCCTGCATGTCCCATTCGAACTTTACCATTTGATGCAGAGAAGACGGGATTGCCTTGGCAGCATGTATCCATGGCCTGCCCAACAACAAGTTGTAGGAGACAACCATATCTAACACTTGGAACTCCATAGTGAACTCAACTGGCCCTATTGACAATTCGAGCATTATATCACCGACAAAATCTTTCCCTCTTCCATCAAAGCCTTGAACACATACATTGTTCATGTGGATCCTTTCAGTGACGATCTTCAACTTTTGCAAAGTGGACAGAGGGTAGATATTTGCACTAGAACCGTTATCAACCAGTACCCTTGAGACAGCAGAATCCTCACACTTCACTATGAGATAAAGAGCTCGGTTGTGCTCTGTACCCTCCATAGGAAGTTCATCATCTGAGAAAGTGATCCTGTTTGTTTTGAAAATCTTGTTAGCAATCATTTCCAAGTGGTTTACCGTGATCTTATCAGGAACATGGGCCTCATTCAAAATCTTCATCAGAGCTTTGCGGTGTTCATCTGAATGTATCAACAAAGACAAAAGAGAGATCTGAGCTGGTGTTTTCCTTAACTACTCTACAATGGAATAGTCTTACATTTTCATCTTTTTCAGGAACTCTTTAGCCTCTTTTTCGGTGATCGGCTTCTTTACTGGGATGTGGCCATCATTGAATGGCTTGGCTTTCCTCAGTTCTTCTAGGGTAAAACATCTCCCAGAACGAGTCAGTCCTCCGGTTTCATTGACTTCTTCCTCTACTTCTTTCCCTTTATATGTTACTATCACCCGTTTGTAATTCCACGGGATGACCTTTGTGTCAACCATTGGTAATTGGGTCACTGGCTTAATAATAATGGGGGTAATACGAGCCCCTTCCACGATTATGACAGGCTTGCCCGGGACCCCTGGCACGACCACTTTTTGCTTTTCCTGGTTCGCTTCAACATCAATCGGAGGCCCTTTCACAACCAATACAGATGGCTTCACGTCGAGCGTGCTTAGTTTCTCCGACACCCCTTCAACTGTCAAGGGCATTGCTTTTGCAAAATCTGGAGCTTTAACTGGATTACTTTCGCTAGCCCGGATCATCATGACAGACTTGGAAGAATTCTTGGGCTCCCCATCCTTATGAACTATCTCAATCATATGTGTCTCTGCATGAGCCGGCAAAGGATTTTGGTTGATGTTTGGCACCTCCGGGCTCTAGACCACAATTTGATTTGTATCAATAAGCTCTTGGATCGCCCTTTTCAAATGCCAACACTTCTCTGTGTCGTGCCTTGGGGCATCAGAACACTATGCGCATCTGAGGGAATAATCAAGGTTCCTTGGAGGTGGATTTGGTGTCTTTGGCTCAATCGGCCTCAAAACGTCCAACTGCCTCAACCTTTGAAACAAACTGGTATACGACTCTCCAAGAGGGGTGAAGGTTTCTTTCCGTTGTTGCCTCTCTTTTCTATAATTCGGCCTTGATCGAAAGCTTGGACTAGTAGGGTTTTGGTATGGTTGTGGGGGTGGATAAGGATTTTGTGGAGTTGGAGCACGCCATTACGGGTAAGGAGGGGGTTGCGCATATGACTGTGCATGGTGAACATGGTATTGGGGTGGTCTGACTAAATATTGAGGGTCTTGAGGTGGGAAATAATGTTGGGATGGATTATATGGAGCTTGGGTGTAGGCTTGAGGTTGGGGGCGAGGTTGGGTGTACTAGTGAGGCGAACCCCTTGGGCCACGCCCTGATCCAGAGACAAACATAGCGACATCATCTTTCTTATTTTTGCCTAATAGGCTTCCGGTGCCACTTTGAATTGCCTGTGTGGTTGCTTTTATGGAGGAATAACTCATGATCTTGCTTGACTTGAGTCCCTCTTCCACCATTCCTCCCATCTTTACCACATCGTTGAAGGACTTACCTATGACTGAGATCAAATGGCCAAAGTAAGTAGGTTCTAAGGCTTGAAGAAAGTACTCGACCATCTCATCTTCTTCCATTGGAGGATTGACCCGTGCAGCTTGTTCTCTCCATCTGAAACCATATTCCCTAAAGCTCTCACTGGGCTTCTTCTCTACCTTGGTCAAAGATAGGCGATCCGGGATAATGTCTATATTGTACTGAAAGTGCCGAGCAAAGGCCTGAGCCAAGTCGTCCCATGTGTACCACCTGCTAGCGTCTTGGCGGGTGTACCATTCTAAAGCCGCCCCACTCAAACTCTGACTGAAATACGCCATTAATAATTTGTCTTTCCCACCGGCGCCTCTCATCTTGCTGCAAAAGCCTCTCAAATGGGCCACGGGATCTCCGTGTCCATCGTACAGGTCAAACTTGGGCATCTTGAACCCAGCAGGCAGTTGGACATCAGGGAATAAGCATAAATCCTTGTAAGCCACACTTACTTGGCTTCCTATCCCTTGCATGTTCTTCAAAGATTGTTCTAGACTCTTCACTTTCCTGAATATCTTATCCTGCTCCACGTTCTGGGATGGTTTCTCAGTTTCAACAGGAGGTTCAAAGTGAGGGGTGTAGGAATAAGGATCTATGACTTTGAAAGTTGGTTCCAGAGCATAATATTGGGTATTTGGATCTTGGAACGCGGGTTCACTAGAAGATCGGTGGAGGGTAGCTCGCGGAGGGGCTACGAAAATAGGAGCAGATGTCGGAGCCGGGTATGTGGTTGTTTTAGCTGGTGGAGCATGGAAAGTTTGGGACGACGTGCCAGGGTAGTGATGGAAAGGGGTAAAACCCGGTGCATGCTGAGGGGAAAGATCAACGGTAATGGGATTCTGGGCTTGTGCCAGTGGTGGGATGAAAGCGGGATTTTCTGTGTAGTTAGCGGGAAATGAAGGTGGAGGATGCCCCCTGATCCAGGCTTGTTACATTTCAGCCATTTGATGCTTCAACCTGTGGACCTCCTCTTTCAATTCAGACTCTGATTCTACAATCTCCCTCGGCGGGTCAACAATACCCGTGTCCGACTCTTTGCTAGTCATGACTGCCTTGCGCTTTGATCTGGTATTATAGGGGTGACTTGCCAGGATGCCAACAAACTAACCACCTAAACAGAACCTGTCTCTTATGCACACACAATAACTTGGTCAGTTTTGAAGCATTTAACAGATAGGGAATCGCATATTGGGGATGCAATGCACTTGAGGAGTTAAACGTTTCTAAATGCTTTGCGACGGCTTATGTGTTTCATCCCGGGTCTTTTCCCAAATTTCGAATCCTGATTTTTTCCTCTCCTTTTGCTGTGTTTCGCTCTTTTAATTCTCATTCTCTTTTTTCCTTTTATTTGGCCCCTCTTTTCTTTCTTCCCTCCCCTTTTTATTTTCCTCTCTTTTTTTCTTCTTTTCTCTATTTTTTTTGTTTTCTTTTCTTTATTTTCTTTTAAGACTATGATCGAATTCTATGAGGATTGCCTACGTATCATGATGCCGCATGAATCAGATCATTACGTAGTTCAGAGAAATAAATGCGAAATGGTTTTTATTTTCAATAGTTCATTAATAAAAGACATCTTTTTGGATTTTCTATTACAAGGACTTAAAAGTAGTGATGACTACAAAAGAAAAATCTACAGACTCGAAATAAAGCAATAAGCAGCCTTGACAAGGATGAACAAAACTCGAGGAAAGTAAAATACAGACTCAAAAACTAACTAAAAAAATCAAAAATACATAAGAGCCTCCACTGGTACTCCGGGGGCTTGTGGGACATCAACCGGTCTCCGCACGGGCCTACGGGCAATATCTTCTTGAAGGTGGTCTAGGTCAACCATCACATGTCGAACGGATGTCATTACAGAAGCAAAAAAAATAGACTTGGTCATGTCTTCACATTCATGACATTTCATTACAACATAATCAGCTATCTCTTTAATCCTCATTCTGATGACACCCTTTTCTTGAAGCAAACGTCCAATCTGCTGGGCCCGAGGCTCTAACACTTGTGTATCTGTGTTGTTTTGGTCTTGTAACTACTGCAGGCTTTCTTGTAGTTGGTAAATCAATGCATAGCAATGCTCTCTTTCTGTCTTGAAATCCTTTATTTGCTTGACATTTCATTTTCCAGGGCAACCATCTTTTTCTGTAAAATTGCTACTTCTTTGTCATATTTCTGCTTCAACTGGTGGGCTAATCTAGCTTGTTCTTTCGCACTTTTGGCCGACTTTGCTTGAGTATTTAACAAGTCCCTTTCGGCCTTTGTCAAGTCAAAACCATAATCATGCACTTTTCGCCTTAGGTTGGTTATAATTTTCTCATCTCTCTCACTTCTTACCGGTGTCTCGGCGACTATTTTCATTCTCTGGATTTGGGCTCGAAGGGCTTCATTTTCCCCAGCGAACCTCTTCTTTTCCCCTTCATCTTCAGCTGCCTGCAAACTACTATGAAATTTGATTTTTTTAATTTGTTCTTCTAGTTTATTTATAGTAGTCCGACATTCCTTTTCTTTAGCTAACCAAACCCATTGCTCTCGTGCTCCATCGGTGAATTGTTGGACATGGGGCCTTTTGGTGGGATGTTCTCGCTCTTGATCGACCCTACTTCTTTTACCATACCATGTGGCATAGTTGGATCCTACTTCACCCATGGACAAATCTCGTACTTGAGTCTGCGGTTCCAGGAACCTACATTGGTGCCAAATCAGGCGAACCCTTTCTTCTGGAAATGTGGCTTTTGGGCATAGTTCAATAACCCGTGGACTCAAATCTTCGTCATAGGGGACTGTTTGGTATCTGCCCAATTGGTGTAGGATCCGATGCGGGGCATATGGCTGAATACTCCGAAGACCCATTAATAAAAGAAAGCACACTCCGGCGGACATGTAAATAACTTCATCAACCAGGAGCCAACCGAAAGTCCACTCAATTCGATTTGCGCTTAAAGAACCCAAATACGCGAACCATGCCTCAGTACCTTCTGGAAACTCATGACCGTTTACTCGATTTTCATATTCTTCGATGCAATTGAGTCCGGTCAGACCGTAGTTCATGTAACCTGGGCGATGACAAAGATGTTCTACCAACCACATTTGTTAAAGCAAGTTGCAACCCTCAAAAAACTTTGTCCCGGCTCGACAAGCGGTCAAAGCTCGGTAAATTTCTGCGAGAATCATAGGTATGATAGTGCCATTGGCCTTTTTGACCATAAAGTCGGCCACTCCTGCGAGCCCCAATTCTATATGTCTGTCACTCCCTGGGAATATCTGAGTGCCTAAAAATGCCACCACAAAGGCCAAACCCCTATGTGCTTCCCATTTGTCTTTATTTCCCTGATGATTCAAACCAGTGTCAGGAGCCTCAAATCCGTAGGGGTTGTGAGACCCCAAGTGTTTCTCTCTTCTCTTACGTAATATACGTAATGTGGCGTGGTTATATTAGGTATATATGATTGGGTATAGCACATTGGGGGAATAAGACTAAAAATGTGTGGTAATATCAAGGAACTAAACTAAAGCTTTAAGTCAAAGGAATCCCTTAAACAAAGGTTCATGGTTAAAGAAATGGCTTGGGTAGCACCCCGTGCGTTCGGAAGGTTTAAGTTAACTTGCACCTGTGGGATAAGACTAAGAGTGTATAATATGCTAAGAATAATGTGTCATGAGTTTTATAATATCACACTAGTCACATGTTAAGTTTTGGAGTCAAGCAAGTTGAGAAATAAAGGTCAACAAAAGTTATCGTAAATTTCTCTAATTATTTTCTAAACTTTGGGTCAAATGTATCAGATCATTTCTCCCAATATATAAAGATTTATGGGACCCATAACCTACCAAATCGAAGGTCTACAAGTCTAGTTTGTAATCAAAGAAATCTCACATCAAACCGACAGTGAGAAAGATTAAGAGAGGGTTTCATGGTGTTCTTGAGTGATTAAGGTGCGTTTTTAACGATTTATATCGTTAAAGTTTGCCCCCGTGCCTAGAAGCGCAATCTCTACGCTTTGCAATCGTTTTCCCATTCTATTAGCTGTGTTTGGAGCTATTTTTGGAAGATAGGAAATTATTGTTCTTGCTGGTTCTTCAGGATTTATACTTGGTTTGCCAAAGTAATCATCTTGGGAATCTTTTATGATCGTTTTTACAAAGTTCTACGGGCGTTTCGTCAAGTTAGGGTCATATGGCAAATCTACCAATTTAAACTCATTTATGAACTGTTTATATGTGCGTATAAGCTGCATATATATAGTGATTTCGAAGCTTAGGACGTAAGGAACAACTTTCGTGAAGGAACTACAGGCATTCGGACGTTCGTTGGAGAGGTATGTTAAGGCTAAGCTTCGTCCTTCCTTTTAGCACGAATTCTGGGAAATTCCTAAGACGCCAAATGTGATATTTTACTATTCTGTTGCTAGAAAGACCTTCTGTGAAAGGCATTGGTATCGTAGCTGAAGTATTTTCATGATGCTATTAGGTTGATATTCCACTCGTTCGGTTAAAAAGGGTATTCGACATCTATATATGTCATTTTGTCGGCTTTCTTAAATATATGTCCATATATATGAATTCTTATTCGTCTTTGGGTTGTGTGACTTAAAAATAAAGGCATTTAGTATTTGCGATCAGTCCTTCTTCCTTGTTAAAGTGTATTTTAAAATCTCTAAAGTGACACGTCGATTTCAAAATTTTCAAATATAATTTTTATGTTTAAACTACTAAAATATTTGATTTTTTTTTGAAATACTTTCTTTTACTAATTATCAAGAAATCAGGTATAAGGACTAAGTGAAGCACCTTAAGCTTTTTATGAACATATTCAGAGTTAAGTTATCTTTCTAAAAGTCGAGTTAAGTTTTCAAACTTATTAAAAAAGATATGAGGTTCCACGAGACATTTGTATGCGATACGAAGGTGATTATGAGATTATGAGAATAAGAGTACCAATGAGCCAAGGTTGGCTAAGTTCTTGTTATGGCCTATTATGTGCATTCAAAGTTCATATCATACATGACATATTATGCATGGACTTCGAGCTATAATCGAAGGTAAGGGCCTACTTGCCCGAAAGACTATATATATTGTACAGATGGCCACAGGTTGGCAATATGATACCGGTTAGCTATCGGGAGAGACCGCCATTGCTAGCATTTGGTTGGGTATGTCATGCATTTACATCAATATATATGTATTCACGACATACGATTACACGAGCATACCATGCATATTTTATTACTATGAGGTCGGATGTCGGCCATGGAGGCTATCAGAGTTTCAGTGTCAGGTGGTATCTTTATTACCTTTTTACATCAGCTATGTATGATTCTACTTTCTGCCTTACATACCAGTACATTTTTATTCGTACTGATGTCCCGTTGCATGGGGACACTGCATTTTTGTTTCGTGCGTGCAGGTCCAAGTAGGGACTCTAATCGACCCCTCCACTAGGATTTCGGGGTTCAGCTGTGAGTTGGTAAGCTCCACCTCTTCCTGGAGTTTTCATAGGATAGTTACTTTTGTTGTACAGTTTGGGTATAGTTGGGGCCTTATCCCGACAATGCTTATGACACTCTTAGAGGCTATTGTGGACACAATATTCTGGGTTTCTTTTTGCTGCTTTCAGTCTCCAGCCCATAGGCTTGGCATGTATATATAGGTGTGTAGGCATGTATGTCTTCAGTCGCGGCCTCGTCGGCCAACTAGTATTTTATTATTTTGGCTTGTCTACCTATGTTTATATGGCTTATTGTTATTCATGTCATAACCTTACGGTCCAGGCTTAGTATTTCAGATGTTGTGCTGCCCGATCTGTTGGGTCCCCAGTCTAGTTAGCTAGTATGTTTAGTGGCTAACTCGATCGAATACAGTATCGAGTGCCAGTCGTGCCTCCCCTAGTTTGGGGCGTGACAAACTTGGTATCAGAGCAGGTCGTATCCCAGGGAGTCCACAAGCCGTGTCTAGTAGAGTCTTGCTTATGGGTGTGTTGTGCACCACACTTATAATCAGGAGGCTATGAGGCATTTAGGAATGGTTACATTTCTTTCAATTAATAGATCGTGCTATAGAGCGAAGTTATAAGAACATATGAAATCTAAATCGTGCTTTGTGTTTCCTATCTAACAGGCTACCTACGCTCAGGAGATGGCACAGCGAGAGATAGGTATGGATCCGGGAGAAGGTACCAGTCGTTCCCCACCGGGTCAGAGGGATAGATTTCCCTTAGAGGCTCACAGTGAGTCTCCAGTACCCCTAATTTCAGCTTCCCCAGCACTTGTTGGAGCCCAGGGAGATGCAGTACCCCCAGCCTCACCAGTTCCATTGGTACCTGAGGCAGCTAGAGACACAGGACCTCCAACACCTATTATTCCCCCATCAGAGACTGGGGAGCAGGGGATGAGGGAGGTTGTTCAGTTGCTGACTAGGATGGTTTCTATTCATGAGCGACAACTAGAGTCAGGAGTAGATGTCCGGAGAGATCGGATAGGAAGTTCGACGGTACGAGAGTTTCTTCACTTGACCCCTCCATTATTTATAGGATCTAGTTCCACTGAGGATCCCCAGGACATTATAGACCATATGTATAGCGTATTGAGGGTGATGCATGCCTCTGTCATCGAGGCTGTGGAGTTGGCTTCTTTTCGACTACATGATGTAGCCGTCCTATAGTATGAGGCATGGGAGAGATCTAGAGGACCTGATGCTCCGCCAGTAGAGTGGGAGGACTTCTCTAAGGCTTTTTTAGCCCATTATTTGCCACGGGAGGTTCGGGAGGCCCGTCTTGACCAGTTTCTTAGCCTAAAGCAGGGGGATATAAGTGTGAGGGATTATAGCCATAAGTTTAATTCTTTGGCAAGGTATGCACCAGATATAGTACGTACCATGAGGGCTAGAGTTCATCATTATGTGGATGGTTTGGGGGATCATCTGATTAGAGACTGTAGGGTTGCATCCCTATCAGATGATGTAGATATTTCCCGCATACAGGCTTTCGCTCAGACTACAGAGGACCTTTCCTGTCGGATTCGTGATACTCGTAGGGATAGGGAGCATAGTAAGAGGGCTCGTACTATGGGGGTCTTATAGGGAGCCATGAGTTGATTTTAGGCCCCCACTCCATCGATATCCACCTCGGTCAGCAGGTAGTTTCCCACCACAGATGCAGGGCCAGCGGTTTGATCGTTATATTTAGTCAGGACCGGGGCAGAGCTCAGGCCAGCCTGAGGGCCGTCGACAGGAGTGTTCTGCAGAGATAAGACAGCTTACTCCTCCATGTACTTAGTGCAGTAAGCTGCACACCGGGCAATGTAGACAGGATTCGAGTGCATGTTTTCATTGTGGGCAGACAGGACATTATATTAGCCGGTGCCCGGGGTTAGGCAGAGGTACACCAGCTCAGCCTTTTGGATTCACAGCAGCCTCTTCGCCCTCAGTCCGTGCTCCCCGACCAGGTCCACAGTCTACTCAGGGATGTGGTAGGGGGAGAGGTGGAGGAGACACCTCAGGTTCTAGTGGTGGCTAGAACCGCTTTTATGCACTCACAGGCCGACAGGATTCAGAGGCATCCCCAGATGTTGTCATAGGTATATTGACAATACATTCTCATGCCATTTATGCATTGATGGATCCCGACTCTACATTTTCATATATTACTCCATTTATTGCTGGTAAGCTTGACATGAGATCTGAGTTGTTGCCACAGCCAGTTGAGGTGTCTACGCCAGTTGGCGACTCTATTGTAGCTAATCATGTCTATCGAGATTGTACAGTGTTAATTAATGACCGTCCAACCTCTGTTGATTTAGTTGAATTGGTTATGCTAAACTTCGATGTCATTATGGGTATGGATTGGTTGGAAGCTTGTTATGCTAATATTGATTGTCATGCAAAGTTGGTCCGATTTCATTTTCCTGGTGAGCCTGTCCTTGAATGGAAAGGTAATGCAGCCACGCCCAAGGGTAAGTTTATTTCATACCTTAGGGCTCGGAAGTTTATTGCTAAAGGTTGTATATACCATCTGGTTCATGTTAGGGATATAGATAAGGAGCCAGCGACTCTTCAGTCGGTTCCTATTGTGAATGAATTCCCGACGGTATTCTCTGACGAGCTTCCGGGAATTCCCCCCGAAAGGGAAATCGATTTCGCTATAGATTTGCTTCCTGATGCGCAACCTATATCCATTCCTCCCTACAGAATGGCTCCTGCAGAGCTAAGGGAATTGAAGGAACAACTGAAGGACTTGCTCGATAAAGGCTTTATTAGGCCAAGTACATCCCCATAGGGTGCTCCGGTGCTCTTTGTTCGAAAGAAAGATGGGTCCTTGCGGATGTGCATTGACTACAGGCAACTAAATAAAGTCACTATCAAGAATAAGTATCCTCTTCCACGGATTGATGACTTGTTCGACCAGTTACAAGGTGCCAAATGCTTTTCGAAGATCGACTTGCGATCTGGTTATCATCAGCTACGAGTCAGGGATATTGATATCCCAAAAACAGCATTTAGGACGAGGTATGGCCATTTTGAATTCCTTGTCATGTTTTTCGGGATTACAAATGCCCCAGCAGCCTTTATAGATCTTATGAACCGGGTATTCAAACCATTCTTGGATGAATTTGTGATTGTGTTTATTGCCGACATCCTGATATATTCGCGATCGGAAGCCGAGCATGCAGACCACTTGCGAGCTGTATTGCAGACTCTCCAGGACTACAGGTTATATGCTAAATTCTCTAAATGTAAATTTTGGCTAACTTCTGTAGCTTTTCTTGGTCATGTTATTACCGGCGATGGTATCAAGGTTGATGGCCAACAGATTGAAGCTGTGATGACTTGGCCGAGGCCATTGAATCCGACAGAGGTTCGTAGCTTTTTAGGCTTGGCAGGGTATTACCGAAGGTTTGTGGAGGGATTTTCCTCTATCTCTGCACCATTGACGAAACTGTCACATAAGGGAGCTAAGTTTCAGTAAACTGAGGCATGTGAACAAAGTTTTCAGGAACTAAAGAAAAGGCTTACTACGGCACCTGTCTTGACTCTTTCGGATGGCACTGAGGGTTATGTTGTATATTGTGATGCCTCGAGAATTGGCCTAGGTTGTGTTCTTATGCAGCATGGTAAGGTTATCGCGTACGCCTCCAGACAGTTGCGAAAACATGAACAGAACTATCCTACGCACGATCTTGAGTTAGCCGCAGTTGTATTTGCCCTAAAGATTTGGTGGCATTATCTATATGGGGTTCATATTGATGTTTTCACCAACCACCAGAGCCTTCAGTATTTATTTAAACAGAGGGAGCTGAACCTACGACAAAGAAGATGGCTAGAATTACTAAAGGATTATGATGTTGATATTTTATATCATCCCGGCAAAGCTAATATTGTTGTTGATGCCCTTAGCCGGAAGTCCATGGGCAGTCTAAGCCATGTTGAAGCTAATAAGGTCAAGATGACCAAATATCTATGCCAGCTAGATAGTTTGCAGGTGCGTTTGGTAGATGCAGAGGGTGGACGCATTCTCGTTCAGAATACAGCAAAATCTTCTTTTGTTACTGAAGTGAAAGAGCGACAACACGAGGATCCTGAGCTTATAAAACTGAGGGAAAGTATTCCACAGCAGCGACAACCTTTATTTGAGCCAACTGGAGATGGAGTCCTTAGATACCAGGGCCGCTTATGTGTACCGTCAGTAGGAGAGCTCCGTGCCAAGATTCTTTCGGAGGCCCATTATTCTAGATATGCAGTTCATCCCGGAGTGACAAAGATGTATCGGGACCTTTGACAGATCTATTGGTGGAATGGAATAAAAAAAGATATCGCGGAGATGGTAGCCCAATGTCATGAGTCCATCCAAATGATATTAAGCAAAATCCTATTCTGGAAAGAATGGCAAAGTAAGGGATTTAAGTCTGCTCAGAGATTTCATATCTCTCCCACGTGTGATTCATCCTAACAACTATCGATTAGGTTAAAAAAGTGCCCCTACACATGCAAAAAACTAATTAAAAGGGCAAAAGAGACGAAGGCCAAAGCATTGACTGAAGAGGGGGGCAAAGAGATATTCGCCTTTGACTTCTTAACTGCCAGCAAGTTAAAGCCGAACATCAGAGGCCTGGAGGCCTAACTCAGTGTATTGAGCTTCCATTATGGAAATGGGACATGATAAATATGGACTTCATCACTGGTTTGCCTCGCACTCCACGGAGGTATGATTCTATTTGGGTAATTATTGATAGGCTTACAAAATCTGCTCATTTCCTGCCAGTCAGGACGACATATTCAGCCGAGGATTATGCCAAGCTTTACATTCGAGAGATTGTTCGCCTTTACGGAGTGCCATTATCTATTATCTATGATCGAGGGGCTCAATTTACAGCATATTTTTGGAAATCTTTTCAGAAGGGTCTAGGCACGCAGGTAAATCCTAGCACCGCTTTTCATCCGCAAACTGATGGACAGGCAGAGCATACCATTCAGACAGTTGAGGATATGTTATGTGCCTGCGTGCTATATTTTAAAGGAAGTTGGGATGATCATCTACCTCTTATTGAGTTCTCTTATAATAACAGCTTCCAAGCTAGTATTCAGATGGCTCCTTACGAAGCACTATACGGGCGAAAGTATAGGTCGACGATCGGTTGGTTCGAGGTCGGGGAAGCAGAGTTGCTAGGTCCTAACTTAGTCCAGCAAGCAATGGAAAAGGTAAAACTTATTAGAGACCAGCTGCGTACAGCACAAAGTCGGCAAAAGTCTTATGCAGATGTTCGACGACGAGACTTAGAGTTTGATGTAGAAGATTGGGTTTTCCTAAAAGTATCGCCTATGAAGGGCGTCATGCGATTTGGAAAGAAGGGGAAGCTCAGCCCCAGGTAAGTTGGACCGTATAAGATTATTCGGAGGATTGGTAGGGTGGCGTACGAGCTTGATTTGCCTTTAGAATTGGAAGCAGTCTATCCTGTGTTTCATGTATCTATGTTGCGGAAGTGCATTGGAGATCCTTCACGTATTACGCTCATTGAGGATATTCACATTGCTGAAGACTTATCTTATGCAGAGGTACCAGTAGTTATTTTAGATCGACAGGTAAGGAAGCTTCGAACTAAAGAAGTGGCTTCCGTGAAAGTATTATGGCGAAATAACATCATCGAGGAAATGACCTGGGAAGCTGAGGAGGAAATGAGGAAGAAGTACCCCCACCTATTTACGACTTAAGGTGAGTCGCATTTAAATAATTGCCAATTATTTCTTTACAGCAACTTAATTGGATTTTAAATGACTTGAAAGTGCAATTTAAATTATTTTATTGCGAGATAGCTATACGAAGCCTAGTAGTTGGAATCTTCAGAATTTGATTTATGCTTTGCAAATGTAACAAATATAGCCTCGCAAATAACGTATTAGCGGACAAGAAATGAAACCAAGGAATTGACTTGACCCATTCGCGGACGAATGTTCTTAAGGGGAGGAGACTGTGAGACCCCAGGTGTTTCTCTCTTCTCTTACGTAATATACATAATGTGGCATGGTTATATTAGGTATATATGATTGGGTATAGAACATTGGGAGAATAATACTGAAAATGTGTGGTAATATCAAGGAACTAAACTAAAGCTTTAAGTCAAAGGAATCCCTTAAACAAAGGTTCATGGTTAAAGAAATGGCTCGGGTAGCACCCCGCGCGTTCGGAAGGTTTAAGTTAACTTGCACTTGTGGGATAAGACTAAGAGTGTATTATATGCTAAGAATAATGTGTTATGAGGTATTACAATATCACACTGGTCACATGTTAAGTTTTGGAGTCAAGCAAGTTGCGAAATAAAGGTCGGCAAAAGTTATCGTAAATTTCTCTAATAAATTATCTAAACTTTGGGTCAAATGTATTAGATCATTTCTCCTAATATATAAAGATTTATGGGACCCATAAACTACCAAATCGAATGTCTACGAGTCTAGTTTGCAACCAAATAAATCTCACATCAAACCGACATTGGAGTAAAAGGTTATGACTGTTTTACCGCGGACTGTCCGGGCTGAAATCGGGTCGCGAACCGGGTCGGGTCAAACAAGTGGTATAAGTCGGAAAATCTGACTTTTAAGACCCCAAAATATTTCATCTTCATCCCAAAACAGTGATAAAGCTTAAGAGAGGGTTTCATGGTGTTCTTGAGTGATTAAGGTGCGTTTTTAACGATTTATATCGTTAAAGTTTGCCCCCGTGCCTAGAAGCGCAATCTCTACGTTTTGCAATCGTTTTCCCCTTCTATTAGCTGTGTTTGGAGCTATTTTTGGAAGATAGGAAATTATTGTTCTTGCTGGTCCTTCAGGATTTATACTTGGTTTGCCAAGGTAATCATCTTGGGACTCTTTTATGATCGTTTTTACAAAGTTCTACGGGCGTTTCGTCAAGTTAGGGTCATATGGCAAATCTACCGATTTAAACTCATTTATGAACTGTTTATAGGTGCGTATAAGCTGCATATAGATAGTGATTTCGAAGCTTAGGACGTAAGGAACAACTTACATGAAGGAACTACAGGCATTCAGACGTTCGTTGGAGAGGTATGTTAAGGCTAAGCTTTGTCCTTCCTTTTAGCACGAATTTTGGGAAATTCCTAAGACGCCAAATGTGATATTTTACTATTCTGTTGCTAGAAAGACCTTCTGTGAAAGGCATTGGTATCGTAGCTGAAGTATTTTCATGATGCTATTAGGTTGATATTCCACTCGTTCGGTTAAAAAGGGTATTCGACATCTATATATGTCACTTTGTCGGCTTTCTTAAATATATGTCCATATATATGAATTCTTATTCGTCTTTGGGTTGTGTGACTTAAAAATAAAGGCATTTAGTATTTGTGATCAGTCCTTCTTCCTTGTTAAAGTGTATTTTAAAATCTCTAAAGTGACATGTCGATTTCAAAATTTTTAAATATAATTTTTATGTTTAAACTACTAAACATTTGATTTTTTTTTTGAAATACTTTCTTTTACTAATTATCAAGAAATCAGGTATAAGGACTAAGTGAAGCATCTTAAGCTTTTTATGAACATATTCAGAGTTAAGTTATCTTTCTAAAAGTCGAGTTAAGTTTTCAAACTTATTAAAAAGGATATGAGGTTCCACAAGATATTTGTATGCGATACGAAGGTGATTATGAGATTATGAGAATAAGAGTACCAATCAGCCAAGGTTGGCTAAGTTCTTGTTATGGCCTATTATGTGCATTCAAAGTTCATATCATACATGACATATTATGCATGGACTTCGAGCTATAATCGTAGGTAAGGGCCTATTTGCCCGAAAGACTATATATATATTGTACAGATGGCCACAGGTTGGCAATATGATACCGGTTAGCTACCGGGAGAGACCGCCATTGCTAGCATTTGGTTGGGTATGTCATGCATTTACATCAATATATATGTATTCACGACATACGATTACACGATCATACCATGCATATTTTATTACTATGAGGTCGGATGTCGGCCATGGAGGCTATCAGAGTTTCAGTGTCAGGTGGTATCTTTATTACCTTTTTACATCAGCTATGTATGATTCTACTTTCTGCCTTACATACCAGTACATTTTTATTCGTACTGATGTCCCGTTGCCTGGGGACACTGCATTTTTGTTTCGTGCGTGCAGGTCCAGGTAGGGACTCTGATCGACCCCTCCGCTAGGATTTCGGGGTTCAGCTGTGAGTTGGTAAGCTCCACCTCTTCCTGGAGCTTTCATAGGATGGTTACTTTTGTTGTACAGATTGGGTATAGTTGGGGCCTTATCTCGACAGTGCTTATGATATTCTTAGAGGCTATTGTGGACATAATATTCTGGGTTTCTTTTTTTTGCTGCTTTCAGTCTCCAGCCCATAGGCTTGGCATGTATATATAGGTGTGTAGGCATGTATGTCTTCAGTCGCGGCCTCGTCGGCCAGCTAGTATTTTATTATTTTGGCTTGTCTACCTATGTTTATATGGCTTATTGTTATTCATGTCATAACCTTACGGTCCAGGCTTAGTATTTCAGATGTTGTGCTGCCCGATCTGTTGGGCCCCCAGTCTAGTTAGCTAGTATGTTTAGTGGCTAACTCGATCGAATACAGTATCGAGTGCCAGTCGTGCCTCCCCTAGTTTGGGGCGTGACAAAAAGGATCCTATACCGGCTGTATAAGAAACGGAATGTGCAGAATCCTCCGGCTAAATTTTCATCTTTAACCTGCCGGCTAATACTCAAGAGGTCCAAAAACTTATGAGGGGTTACAGTTCTTGGTGCTACTGGATATTGATGCCTTAGCTTCCCTTCAAAACCAGCATAACCCGCTATCTCCTCTAGTGTAGGGGTCAACTCGAAATCAGAAAAGTGAAAAACATTATGTGTTGGGTCCCAAAACGGTATCAAAGCTTCGATTATATCAACCCTTGGTTTAATCTCCAGAAGACCAGTGAGCCCACCTAAAGCCTTTGCCACAGAATGCTTGGCGACCTCCCCCAGGTTGTTCCACCACATGTGGAGTCCTAGTGGAATCTCGTCTACGACTCGAAAAGGTATATTTTCAACAATGCTCATCCTGCACATTTTTATTTAAGGTGACTAGTTAAAACCAAGTGATTTTTGATTATTTGTTTTTTAATTTTTGACCCCAAAAGAAAGATTAATTTTTTTTTGCAAAATAAAACTCAAACAACTCAAGGCCACCTTTGAAAATACGGCCCTTCAGCCCTTCAGAAATGAAGATTTTAAAACTGTGCTTGCTAAGTGGTCAAAATTAGGAAAAGAGCCATAGGTGGCTATTTTTGCAAAACAAGCCTTTCGGCGTCCCATCGGGACGTTTTTGGCTATTTGGACAGAAAATGGCATCCCCTAAATTTATTTATGACAAAATGACGTATTTTTGGTTATTTTTGCAAAACGGGGCTGGACCCGATGAGGGTTGCCTACGTATCTCATATCCGGTGAGAATCAAACCCGCGTAGTTCGGTCCATCTTGATGCACAGAAAGATATGATTTGTTTTGAAATGATTTTTTTTTTTGAAACTTTGGCAGAGTAACGGGATTTTTGAATATCGGGATTATCAAAACCGGGCATTTTTCTATCCTACCTCACTCTTCGTTTTTCTTTTTCTTAATTCTCTTTCCTTACTCTAGAAGCCGGTCAACATACAAGCCAAGCAAATTAATGCATAAGTAGCACGTAAAGAATGCATCAGGATGGTCTTTAGATTTTCGGGTGCGCCTATCCTAGACGGACCCAACCCCTGTGTTGAGTCCCCTAAGTCAAATGCACGTGATGCAAGCAAACGTACCTACTAGGGATCCGGCATGAGGCTGTGTTATTCTAAGTTTTAAATCTTGGGTGTATTGTTCTAGACCTGACTTATCCGAGCGGACAATTCGAGCCGGGGAGGGGGGCAGCGTACCGGGAATACAGAAGCTTCACCGGCTTTGTAACTTGTCCGAACCTCGTTCTAAAATTAGGATATGACTAACAGAAAAGAAGCCACGCGAAGCGCACGCTCCCCAAAAGATTTAGAAGACTCAGAGAGAAGGAGGGTTTCGTAGCAGTTTATATATAGTTCAAACAATATCAAAGCGGTAAAAAGCGGCATTTAGCACATTAGGCTCAAACACGTAAAAATCAGATAATAGACAAAAACCAAGTATAACAGTTATTTTAAGCTCGAATTCTGAACCCTGAACCAGAGATTCTGGGTTCGATCCCAGCAGAGTCGCCAGAGCTGTCACACCTCCTTTTTTCCGAGGGGAATAGGGGAGTTTTTCCAATTAAAGTGACGTTAATCGAAATGGAATTATTTATTTATCAGAGTCGCCACTTGGAATAGTTGTTGGTGTCCCAAATCACCGGTTTATTTAAAATCCCAAATCGAGGAAACTGACTCTATTTATGGTTTGCGAACACAGAAGACCGGGTAAGGAATTCTGTTAACCCGGGAGAAGGTGTGAGGCACTCCCGAGTTCCGCGGGTTTAGCACGGTCGCTCAACTATTAATAATTGGCCTAATTATCTAATATATTACACATTTGAAACCTATTGTGCATTTTTTACTTTTAAAATCGCTTTTAATTATTTATGGAATTATTTCTGGAACAAGTCACGATGTCGTATACATGAAATGCACCCGCGATTTACGACGTGTTTATTTTATTATTATTCGAAGTTGTAAGGTCGAGTCGCATGAAATGCGCACCCGAAATAAGAATTATGTATCGTAACTATGCCACGGGAACCGTACCATAGTCATGATGATTTATTTAGACGCGTCTGAAACAAACTACGAATGTTCATGTGTCAATTAATTTTCCTAAATTTTAGATAACATGTGAAAGGTCATAGATTATGGAAAGAATATTTGAGAAGACGTGCATCTTTGTTCTTAATGGGCTCATATATTAACGAACAACCCTTTTGACTTAAGACTTCTTATTTTGGCCGTTTTATTCCATTATAAATGTAGCCTCTATTGCGTTTCAAAACCGTAGCCACTTAATTTTTAAAGCATATTAATTCCTATGAGTAAATGAGGAAACAGTAATGTCAGCACTATAATCTTAATCCTCAACAAATGAACATCAATTTTAATCATCATTATTCACGCAAAATTATCAAAAAAAAAAAAAAAAAGACAAATTTAATGATAGAAATAACACCTCAATGACATTTGCTCAAATAGGCAAAAACGGATCCCAACAGTGAAACACCCGGACCAGCTCACCAGCATTTTAGAACAAAATAAAAGCAATACAGAAAGATCCAGAAGAAACAAACTTATTATAAAATTCAAACAGTAAATCAACATTTAAACATGATTTTAAATAGAAGATAAGAATTCATTCATCACTAAATATAACAAAATACAAAGGGGTTCTTTTGAGTTTACCTCTTAAGCAAAAAAAAAAAACGATAGGGCTCAGCTAACAATTTCCAATACAGGACAACAGCACTTTCGAAATCCCAGCAATATTTAGAACCCAGAAAAATAGAAATAAACAGCAGCTGATTCGGACAGTGCAGAAATCTCTCTTTTATCCTGTTTTTCCTTTTGTTTTCTCCTCTGTTTTTGTTTGTTTTTGCATCTTTTGTATTTCCGATATAAGATCCAATTTGAACTCAGAAGTATTTTTGAATGGGAATCAATTTTCGTGTGTGTTCATGAATTCCAGAGAGAGGTGAGAGATGAGTGATGCAGCGGCTCGTTCTAGCCTTGGGACTCGTCGGCGAGGGAAGCTCAGGCACAAGAGGCGACAACCTCCATTTTAAGAGAGACGAGAGAGTTTGGAGGCTGTTTTCTTTTTCAAGAAGAAATGAGCAGAAAGGTGTTAACCATGAGAGTATGCGACTGTTGCTTCTCTGTTAAAGATGAGAGAATGAGTGAGAGATCCGATTTTTGGAAAAGGAGGCTAGGTTTTCTTTTTTTGTAAGGGAGAGGGGTCTCTTCTTGAGAAGATGAAGAGGAAAAAGGGGGGGGGGGGACTGCGCCGCTGCTAGGCTAGGGTTTTTCCAAAATCGGGGGTCGTCTGTCTCTGTCTCTCATCTTCAGAATCCAATGGGAGGGGTGAAAATTAGGGTCTATTT
Organism: Nicotiana tabacum; assembly: GCF_000715075.1. NCBI lineage: Eukaryota > Viridiplantae > Streptophyta > Magnoliopsida > Solanales > Solanaceae > Nicotiana > Nicotiana tabacum. Next base: position 62,283,979 of record NC_134083.1, on the reverse strand, counting down.
TAGAGATGAAGAGGGGATATTGGGCTGGCAGGTTGTGGGTTGGGGCGAATGGAAAGAAAATGGGCCACTAGACGCACCTGGTCAAAAGCTATAATGAGACCCCATAGCCTTCTCTTTTCTTTCTTTGTATTTTTCAAGACTAATCAATTTATTTAACACTTCTAATTCTAAATAATTTATAAAATTAACCTAATGACATATTTTTCTATAATTAACTAATTCATTTAGCTAACAAATACATGTAGAGTTACTAATTTATTTTTTGGTATTTTAGTATTTTACAAATGCAATTAATTATGCAATTAAAATCTAAAAATATAAAAATTAAAAATATTTTTGTATTTTCTTTAGGATTTAAAATGCAACTTAAAAATGTATCAAATATGAATACGTACAAAGCAAACTAAGTAAAAATATAGAAAAATAATTTAAAGCTATTTTTTGGATTTTTAGGAGTAATTTTATATTAGGGCAAAAATTAGGTGCTCACAGTCGTGATAATAACCTTGAGTATCTCATCATTACCAAGAAATGTCTCTGTCCATAAAAGGATTATTGAGAACTTCCCATCTTTGTCTTGTGGACTGTATTGGATAAGAATGACTGCAACTGAGGCACATTCTATCATAAATCAAAAGGTTAGTGGTTCCAATATTTTTGTACTTTGGCATGATTGATTGGGACATCCTCGATCAATTATGATGAGACAGATTACAGAAAACTCAAATGGGCATCCATCAAAGAATTTAAAGATTTTTTTAAATAATAAAATTTTTTGCACTTTTTGTTATCAAGGCAAGTTAATTATTAGACCATCACCGACAAAGGTTGGGATTGAGTCCCCTACATTTTTGGAACGTATACAAGGGGATATTTGTGGACCTATTCACCCACCTAGTGGGTCGTTTAGATACTTTATGGTCTTAATAGATGCATCTTCTAGATAGTCTCGTGTTTGCCTATTGTCATCTCGCAACCTGGCGTTTGTAAAATTAATGGCACAAATAATCTGATTACGGACATAATTTCCCAATAATCCAATTAAGTCTATTAAACTTGATAATGTTGTTGAGTTTTCATCCCAAGCATTTAATGATTATTGCTTATTAATTGAGATAAAAGTGGAACATCCTGTAGCTCATGTTCACACTCAAAATGGACTTGTAGAGTCTTTGATTAAACGTCTGCAATTGATAGCAAGACCGTTACCCATCAAACGAGGTTACCTACTTCTGTTTGGGTTTATGTCATTTTGCATGCAGCAATGCTAGTTCGTCTCAGACCGATAAATTATCATAAATATTTCCCATTGCAATTAGTTTTGGGTCATGAACCTAATATATCTCATTTAAGAATTTTTGGGTGCGCAGTTTATGTGCCTGTAGCACAGCCATATCGCACCAAGATGGGTCCCCAAAGGAGGTTAGAAATATATGTTGGGTTTGAATCGCCCTCCATTATTCGCTACCTCAAAACATTAACGGGAGATTTGTTCACTGCTCGATTTGTAGATTGTCGATTCGATGAGACAGTTTTTTCAAAATTAGGGGGAGAAAATGGTGAAACCAAATGAGAAAATTTGTAAAAAAATCTATCATTATCTCATCTTGATCTGCGTGCCTCTATTTGTGAAAAAGAGGTGCAAAAGATTATTCATTTGCAGAAAATAACAAATCAAATGCCAGGTGCATTTACGGATCTGAAAAGGATAATAAAATCACATATCCCTGCAGAGAATATTCCAATCCGTATTGATGTCCATGTTGGACAATATTATAGTGTCATAACTAATGAGTCAAAAGGACGCCTAAAGCGTGGCAGATCAACGGGTTCTAAGGATCGAAATCCTAGAAAAAATAAATAAATGATGAAGATGACACTATAAAATAATCTCATAAAGAAACCCATGATTTAACCAATCTTGAGATTCATGAGGAAATAACTGAGTCTGAGACTCAAGAAAATAAGGAACTATTAATAAACCCAATCGATATTGAGATGAATTTGAATCGATTGGATAAAGTGGTGGATTATGTCTGGGCATATAATGTTGCATCTAGCATTATGCAAGATAGTGAGGATCTTGAACCTCAATATGTTAGAGAATGCTGACAAAGACGTGATTGGCCAAAATGGCAAGAAGCAATCCAATCTGAGTTGGATTTACTTGCGAAACGTGAAGTTTTTGGGCCTGTAGTCCAAACACCTAATGGTGTTAAGCCTGTTGGCTATAAATGGGTCTTTGTACATAAGATAAATGAGAAATGAGGTACAAAGATATAAGGCACGCCTTGTTACACAAGGATTTTCACAAAGGCCTAGTATCGATTATGAAGAGACATATTCAACTGTTATGTATGCAATAACATTTCGTTATCTCATTAGTTTTGTTGTCCATAAAAATCTTGACATGCATTTAATGGATGTGGTTACCACCTACCTTTATGGCTCACTTGATAATGAGATATACATGAAATTTTCGAGGGATTTAAAATGCATGACGCGCATACCTCAAAGTCCCGGCAAATATTTTCAATCAAATTGCAAAGATCTTTGTATGGTCTAAAGCAATCAGGACGAATGTGGTATAACCGCCTTAGTGAGTATTTATTAAAGGAAGGTTATAGAAATGATGTCATTTGTCCATGCATGTTTATAAAGAAAAAAACGTCGAAATTTGTTGTACTTGCCGTATATGTTGATGACATAAACTTTATTGGAACTCCTATAGAACTCCAAAAGGCAATTAATTATCTAAAGAAGGAATTCAAGATGAAAGATCTCGGAAAGATAAAATTATGTCTCGGTTTGCAAATTGAACATTTGGCAAATGAGATTTTTGTTCATCAGTCTGCCTACATATAAAATGTATTTAAACGGTTTTACATGGATGGAGCATATCCATTAAGTACTCCAATGGTTGTTCGATCACTTTATGTGAATAAGGACTCGTTCTGATATCAAAAAAAAAATAAAAAGGTTCTTGGTCCTGAAGTACCATATCTTAGTGCAATTGGTGCACTAATGTATCTTGCTAATGCAACAAGGCCTGACATAACTTTTGCAGCTAATGTCATAGCAAGATATAGCTCTGCTCCTACAAGGAGATACTGGAATTGAGTCAAACACATATTGTGGTACCTAAAAGAGACTATCGATATGGGCTTATTTTATGGCAATAATTGTCCCGATCTTGTTGGTTATGTCGATGGTAGGTATTTATCTGACCCACACAAGGCTCGATCTCAAACAGGCTATGTGTTTACATGTGGAGGCATTGTCATATCTTGGCGATCGACTAAGCAATCAATCATGGCTACTTCATCTAATCATGCTGAGATAATTGATATTCATGAAGCAAGTCGATAATGTATATGGTTGAGGTCTATCATACATCTTATTCGAGACAAATGTGGTTTGAAATGTAACAAACTACCCACGATTTTGTATGAAAACAATGTAATATGCATAGCCCAATTGAAGGGAGGATTCATAAAAGTAGATAGGACAAAACACATTTCATCGAAGTTATTTTTCACACATGATCTTCAAAAGAATGGTGATATCAATGTGCAACAAATTCGTTCAAGTGATAATATAGCTGATTTGTTCACCAAATCTCTACCGACATCAACCTTCAAGAAGCTAGCGTACAAGATTGGAATGTGAAGGCTCAAAGATGTGAATTGATGCTCTCATCAGGGGGAGTGAATACGTGTTGTACTCTTTTTCCCTTACAAGATTTTGTCCCACTAGGTTTTCCTTGCAAGGTTTTTAACGAGGCAACCAAAAATATTTTTATTTCAAAGATAATTTCAATGCTATTTAACATAAAAACCTTCGTAAAAGAGTTCAAAACAAAACAAAAATGTGGAAAAGAAAAGCCTGGCATCGGGGTGTCACTAGTAATGAGCATCTACTACAATTTGTCTGACAATATCGAGACTAACATAATCTGAAAAATAGCTAAATACAACTAAAGAAAGATAAGAGGGAGAAGAGCAGGGCTGCGATCGCCAGGCAGCTACCTTGCTATCCCCGAGAAAATCTGCAACCGGAATACTCAACAGCCGCTACCGTGTCCAGATACACCTGGATCTTCACACAAAGTGCAGGAAGTAACGTGAGTACGCCAACTCAGTAAGTAACAACAGTAAATAAAGACCGAGTAGTAGTGGCGAGCAATAAAGCATATCAAGTTCATATCACAAAAATTCAGTAAAGTACAACATGCTTTAAAAATCAGTGTTTGAATCAAATCATCTCGTTTAAACCCGGTTCCAGTAAAAATCATTTAAAGATATTTTTCAATAATTTTTCAAACAACGGCTCAATGCAAAGGTGAGAAAAAATGATGAAATCATAAACAGCCCTCAGGCAAAACATCACTCATATACAGCCCCTCGAGCAAACCTCACAGTCACTCGTGCCTCTCGGGAATACCTCACAGTCACTCATGCCACTCGGGCATACCTCACAATCACTTATGCCACTCGGGCATACCTCACAATCACTCATGCCTCCCAGTCACTCAGCACTCAGCACTCGGCACTCGACAATCGCACTCAATAGGTACCTGCGCTCACTGGGGGTGTGCACAGACTCCGGAGGGGCTCCTTCAGCCCAAGCACTATATCAAGCCAAATCATGGCATAAATCAATCAGGCCCTCGGCCTATATCAAACATGCTGCGGCGTGCAATCCGATCCCATAAATATCCTCACAAATCTGGCCCTTGGCCTCACTCAGTCATAAACCTCTCAAGCCACTCGGGATCTCAGTAAAACAGGGTATTCAGTCCAAAACAACATTTATATGCATCAAAATAGAGTAATAAAAACTGAGTTATGCAGTAAACAGGTATAACCATGACTGAGTATAGATTTTTAATCGAAAATAGTGAGAGGATAGTAAGAAAAGGCCCCTAAGGGTCCAAACAGCACTGGCACAAGGCCCAAACATGGCATTCAACCCAATTTACAGAAAACTCTTTCTAAAACACATAAGTATCATATAGTTTCAACAAATATGCAACTTTACAGTTGCTACGGGACGGACCAAGTCACAATCCCCAACGGTGCACGCCCACACGCCCGTCACCTAGCATGTGCGTCACCTCAAAATAGTAAAATGATACAAAATCCGGGGTTTCATACCCTCAGGACTAGATTTACAATCGTTACTTACCTCAAACCAGTCAAATCTCTACCCCGAGATGCTCTTGCCTCTCGACTCGGCCTCCAAATGCTCCGAATCTATTCATAATTAGTACAATACCATCAATATACACTAATGGAATAAATTCCACAAGAAAAACTATCAAATTAGACCAAAATCCCGAAATCGACTCAAACCCAGCCCCCGGGCCCACATCTCAAAATCCGACAAAATTTACAAAATTAGAATGCCCATTCACTCACAAGTCTAACCATACCAAATTTATCAAAATCCGACCTCATTTGGTCCCTCAAATTCCCAAACCAAACTCTCCAAAAATCCCAAGCCCTAACCCCTTTTTTTCACCCCTAATTTCCACTAATTACATGATTAAACAATGAAAAATCACCATAAAAATGAGTATTAGGGATCAAGCAACTTACCTCACTGATAACCCCTTGAATTTCTCTTCAAAATCACTTCCAAAAGCTTCAAAACCGACTAAAAATGGTGAGAAATGGACCAAAATTCGCGAAGTCTCCTTTTTATACTTTCTGCCCAGGCCTTTCGCACCTGCAGACCAATTCTCGCTTATGCGCCACCCCACCTGCGGAAAATACATCGTAGGTGTGGAACTCACTTAGGATCCCAGGTTCTGCATCTGCGGACAAACCTCGCACCTGCGCCCTCACACTCCGCTTCTGCGAAAACTGACCAACTCTGCCCTTCCGCATATGCGCCCCAGGTCTCGCACCTGCGGGCTCGCAGATGCGACCACTATCTCACACCTGCGCATCCTGCCTAGCCCAGCACTGCCCGCACTTACGACTTCCCAAGCGCACCTGCGTCCTCGCACCTGCGGCTCCACTTCCGTCGGTGCGGAAACACCAACAGAATTCACACCAGCAGCTCTAAAACACCAAAAACCAATCCTCGACCATCCGAAACACACCCGAGGCCCTCGGGACCTCAACGAAAAATACCAACAAGTCATATATCAATATACAAACTTAGTCGAACCTTCGAATCACTCAAAACAACATCAAAACACCAAATTACCCTCATATTCAAGCCTAAGAACTTCTAATCTTTCTAATTCCATAAACAACGCCGAAACCTACCAAACCACGTGCGAATGACCTCAAATTTTACACACACGTCACAAATGACACCACGAACCTACTCTAACTTTCAGAAATCCATTCCGACCCCGATATCATATTTTTCCACTGCCGACCGAAAATTACCAAATTTTCAATTTCGCCAATTCAAGCCTAATTCTACCACGGACCTCCAAATCATATTCCGGACGCACTCCTAAGTCCAAAATCATCTAACGGAGCTAACAGAACCATAAAAATTTAAATCCGAGATCGTTTACACATAAGTCAACATCCAGTTAACTTTTCCAACTTAAGCTTCTACTTTAGAGACTAAGTATCTTATTCCACTCCGAAACCACTTCGGACCCGAACCAACCAACCATATACAACACAATACAGCTAAATAGTATATAAAGAAGCTGAAATAGGGAAAACAGGGCTATAACTCTCGAAACGACCGGTCGGGTCGTTACAAAACTACTTGGCTGGACATGAAATAATTAAAGATCCATAACAAAATTGAATTGAAGATTTCCATATAAGGTCAAAAATCAATTAAAAAAAACTAAGATTTTTATTAAATTGGATTCCATATAAGTTATATTTTCTTATTTAAAAATCTCCCCCTAAACTCACTTTAAAAATGCCAAGTGGCTTTTTAATAACTTGCCACTTGGCTTAACCATAGTGCTAATTATATATGGTAACTTTATTCCTTTAATAAATATAAGATTTGTAGGAACAAAATAAACTATTTAGCCGGATATGAAACAATTAAAGTGTAACGATCCGACTTGTCATTTTAAGAATTAACGTTTTGTTCAGCGACTTAAGGTCCCGAGCAACTTCGTAATATGTGTTATGACTTGCGTGTGCAGTTGAGTTTGGTTTTTCGGATGGTTTGGAATTAAATTGAAAGAGCAATTCTCATTTTTGAAGTATAAATAAAAAGAGTTGACCGAAGTTTGACTTTTGAGCAAACGACTCTAGATCGAGATTTGATGGTGTCAATAGTTTCGTATGGTAATTTCGGACTTAGGCGCATATCCAGATTTGGATTTGAAAGTCCGTAGGACAATTCGACGCATTTTGGCGGAAGTTGGAAAATGGAAGATTTTTAGAAAGTTTGACCGGAGGTTGACTTTTTTGATATCAGGGTCGGATTCAGATTCCGGAAGTTGGAGTAGGTCCGTAATGTCAATTATGACTTGTGTGCAAAATTTGAGGTCAATCGAATTTGATTTGATAGATTTCAGCATCGGGGGAGAATAAAAAAATCTAGCAGCAATGAAAGAATAGAAGTTGCGCAATAGTCCCTTTCCCCCAGAAAATTACAGCAGTTGTCACCATTTTTATAGGGCAGAATAGCCTGGTAGATACTTATACTTGTTCACGTTTGTCATCCCGGTCCCTCTACTTAACAAAATTTTATCCAGACACTTATAAGTGTTCAAAGTCAATATTTTAAACCCCTATGACTGTTGACCAAGTCTATGTGGTAACTTAACAACTGAATTTGACAAAATACGTGTATTGCACGCGTATATGGAGCGTGAATATAAATATTTAAACCAAAAATGTTTAAAATAAAGAAAAAAGAAAAAAAATACAAACATTAAATTAAAAAGTGAAAGAAGAGTGCTTCTTCTCTTTCACGTTCTGCCGCTCCCCCCCCCCATGTTATTCCTCCTTCTCCATCTTAACCCAAAACCTATTGCAATACAGTCCTCCTCTACCACCTCTTCATCAACCAATAATCCAAAATCACCCGCCAGATTGGAAGCATTTTTTGGAAAAATTTCTTTCCCACATTCCCATTCCATAACTTTTTAAGACAGATTTTTGCAAAGAAAATAAATAAAAATAGTGGAAGAAGATCGCCGATGAAACATGTTCCCGGCAAGTTCATCTGTAACGAAATTTCAAAAGTTTTGGGTGAAGTTTTCGGTGATGATAGTCTTTTGGGTGGTTATTTTTAATGGCATGTTCTTTTGGTGGTTAGGCAATTTTTACGATTTGGGGCTAAATACAGAAAATTTCATCAGTTTTTTCTCTTGATTATTTGTAACATAAAATTATTACTTGTCGGCCGTTTTGAAGGTGTTGGTAAAGATAAAGGAAATGGTGGGAATAAAGACGGTAAGGGAGGAGGAAGGTGGTAAAGGAGATGGTGGAAGGGATTTTATTTTTAAATTTATGAAAAATAAATTAATGATGATGTGTCAAAAAAATCTGACATGGACACTAATGTGTCATTCATGTCAGGGATTATTTGAAGAACACGCAAGATGAGAGGGGTTTAAAACACTGATTTTGAACAACTATAAGTGTCTGGATGAAATTTCGTTGAGTACAGAGACCGGGATGACAAACGCGAATAAGTACAAGTGTCTATCATGCTATTCTGCCTTTTTATAGCTATGTAAAGCTCCTCTTTCTTCACCCGAACCCAGCTGCAAAAAAAACCCACCTAAAACTATCATTGTCCAGCCCTCAAACCCAGCAAAGAATAGTCCAAAAACGACCTCAAACTCCACCCCAAAATTGCAGCAAAAACAGCTGCGAACAAGTGCTAAAATGACCTCGAATCTATCCCAAAACCAGCACCAAACTACTCAAAAACAGTCCCAAAAAATCAGATCTAGGACACCTCAAAATCCAGCTCTGTTCTACCATGAAAACGCAGCCAAAAGCTTCACAAAAAAATGACATAAACACTGCCCCAAAGTCACTCCAAAAATGTAGCTAGAACAGTCCTGAAATTAAGCTCAAAACTGACCCCAAACCAGCCACAAAAACAGTTGTGTTACTTCTGGAAAATTAGTCACAAAACAGCCTTGCAATACCTCCATAAGGTCATCAAAATACCCTCAAACTCCCAGCCCAAAACAGCCCCGAACAGTCCTTAAAAATCAGTCATTTTGCCATTTTCGATTGGGATTTTGGAGCTCGGTTTTGGAGGAATTCTTCACGACATCGACTTGGGTAAGTGTCCATATCCGAAAGTGATTATATTTCATAAATCCATAGTTATATTCCTCATTTATTTCGAATTTAAATGGAAGAAATTAATATTTTTGCAAAACTTTTCAAGAACTAAAATTTAAGATTTAGAGTCGAGTTATTATTGAAATTTGATAAAATAGGTATGATTGAACTCATATCGGAATGGGTGTTCGAATTTCATAAAAATTCTATCGGGTTCCGAGAGGCGAGCCCCGCGTTGACTTTTGATTGACTTTTTAATGTGAATTTTTAAGTCGACGTTTTATTATCCGGAATTATTTTCGATAAATTTTAATGAAGTTTTATAATTAATTTGGATAGATTTGAGCTGTCCGGAGGTCAATTCAAGCAAGAATATTATTTTGGAATATCGGCCTAACTTTAAAAAGATAAGTATCTTGCCTAACCTTGTGTGCAGGAATTTCCCCTTAGGTATTGAGTCTTATGTGGAAAGTGTGTGATTGAAAACCATGTACGCGAGGTGAATAATAATTGGTTTATATGTGCAGTTTATACCTGTTAAAATTCATAGACGCCCTTATGTATTAAATTGGAAAAATTGTTGGAGCTTATTAAATCCTTTATTTGTCATGCCTCATTCCTTGTTTGCCGAGGTTGTTTTTGTATAATAATTTGGTATGATTGCCACTTTGATTTTTATATGAAATTCCGTGGTTAGTTGAGTTGACATTTCTTGGAAAAAATTTCATTATGGATTCCTTATCTGCAAATAATTATTTAAATATGTTTAAATTGAGGCATTAATATATTTATCAAAAATTTGGATTAAAGAAAGCGTTGTCCTATGCTGAGTTACTTTTTCATCCTTGTTGTTTTTGAGGTTTTATATACGTTGTGTGGAGATTTGGGCTATTTGCTGTGAAATTAATTAGTTTTATTTTATCTTTGGAGTTGGTTGTAGGCTATGGGCAAATTGTAATATGAAATGTTGTACTGTGTTGTCGTGATAATATTCCGTGTAAATTATTGTGTGATTTAAGTTATTATTATGAGGACATAAGGGTGGCATTCCACTATTGATATTATGTGGGTATAAGGGTGACATTTCACTGTGGTTATGTATGTTGGGATATTGTCTGGGTGGAGTGATAAGGTGGCTATTATACGGAGAGATAAGGGTGGCTATTAAAATTTTCAGGGCGGAGGGATAAGGGTGGCTATTATTATGGAGTGATACGGGTGGCTATAGGAGAGATAAGGGTGACTATTGTCAGGGATGGTACGTGATGATGTGATATTATTGTGTTGGTAATTTTTATATGATGCTGTGATTTTCCTGGTGTTTATTTTTATCTCTTGTGCTACTTGTCTTGTTGTTTCGGTAAACTTGATAATAGTCTGATACATGTTGAAATTGTAAGCCAGTGGCTATTACCGGACGGTTTATATTATTGGCACGTGAGTTGTCCGTGCGGTTAGGAAAGAAATATGGGCATGAGATGCCGGGAAAATATGATGATTTTATTATTGGCACATGAGTTGTCTGTGCGGTTATGAAAGAAATATGGTCACGAGGTGCCGGAAAAATATGATAATTTTATTATTGGCACGTGAGTAGTCCGTGCGGTTGTGACAGAAACATGGGCACGAGGTGCGATAGAAATATGAAAGTGGGCTGAGACCCGTAATTTTTATGATTATGAAATGATGCGTCACATGGTGACTTTTATTTGAAAAAAAATTATTCGAAAGATTTTCCTTAAAAGGAATTATATTTGAGAGATATTTATTCGAAAGAATTATAATTGAAATATATTCATTTGAAAGAATTATATTCGTAAGATATTTATTTGAAGGAAGTATATTCGAGATATATTTAATTGAAAGGATTATATTCTAAAGATTTTTATTCGAAAACTTTATAGATAAAAGAGGTATATTTTGAAAGACTTGATTAATTGATTGTGTTTGTGTTCATTATTCGTTTGAGTAATATTTATGGTGTTCTTGCTGCCTTGTTGTTTATATCACTAGTTGATTATTGTTGTTATCACTACTATTTATCTTTCTATTATTTTTGTATGCTGTATTGCACAGGTTATTTGACTAGTGAGTGTCTTGACTTGACTGTACCTCGTCACTACTCCACCTAGATTAGTCTTGATACTTACTGGGTACTGACTGTGATGTATTCATACTATATTTCTGCATATTTTTGTGTAGAGCCAAGCATTGGAGATATTGAATTCGGCCAGAGATTAGAGTGTGATCGCAAGGATTCAAGGTAGAGCTGCTTGGTCGTCGCAGTCCCTTGGAGTCTTTCCATTTTATTGTACTGTCAACTCTTATTCGAACAGTGTTGTATATTTGATCCTTGAGATCACTGCATGTATTCAGTTAGAGTTCGTGACTCAGTATTACCAATCTTGGGAGGTTGTTATATTTGAATATTTCCTATGTTAGTTTTGACACGTATATTGAATTCAAAAAACAAATGGCTCGAAATGTAATTGTAATTGGCTTACCTAGTCTTAGAGACTAAGTGCCATCCCGATGCCTGTGGAGGGATTTTGGGTCATTACAAGTTGGTATCAGAGCTCTAGGTTCATAGGTTTTACGAGTCACGAACGAGTTTAGTAGTGTCTTGCGGATCAGTACGGAGACGTCTGTACTTATCTTCGAGAGGCTACAAAACTGTTAGAAAATTTCCACTTATTTCATTCCTGTCGTGCGAAATTTATTGATTTTGTAGTTTCAGCCTTTGTATCTCTATTCTCTCACAAATGGTGAGGACACGTGTTACCAGGTTAGTTGAGCAGACACCCACGCATTCTGCTAGGGCCGCAGAGGTCGGGGCCGAGGTAGAGGCCGAGGAAGGGCACGTGCAGCAGCTAGAGCACCTGTCAGAGCAGCAGTCGTGGAACCGCCAGTAGCTCCGGTTAGGGGACAAGCACCAAATACACCTGTTGTTACCTCCGGACTTCATGTGACTGTAGCACAGTTCATGAACATGTTTGGTACATTGACTCAGGCGGGATTGATCTCCGTTTCACCAAATATTTCACAGATTGGGGGAGGAGTTGAGACTCCTACTGCCCGTACTCCAGAGCAACAGGTTCACATTGGTCAGGTTTCAGATATAGTGTCGGTACAGCCTATTATTCTGGTTCAGCCTTAGGTCAGACCAGAGGCATCAGAAGAAGGACAAAAGAGACTTGAAAGATTTAAGAGGTATAGTCCACCTACCTTCAGTGACACAGCTACCGAGGATGCCCAGAGATTTCTAGAAAAGTGTCACCGTATACTCCGCACCATGGGTATTGTGGAAGTGAGCGGAGTTTCCTTTACTACCTTTCAGCTATCAGGAGCAGCGTATCAATGGTGGCAAGCTTATGAAGAGGGAAGACCAGCCGATGCAACACCACTAACTTGGGCTAAATTTTCGAAAATATTTTTGAAAGAGTTTGTTGCCCAGACTCTCCAGGATGCATGGCGCACAGAGTTTGAATGGTTGCGTCAGGGCACCATGGTAGTGTCAGAATATGTTATCAGGTTCAATGAGTTAGCCCGTCATACACCTATCTTGGTTCCTACAATTAGAGAGGGAGTCCGCAGATTCATTGAAGGGCTCGATTATGATTTTAAAATATGTATGGCTCGAGAGTTGTAGACTGACATTACATTTCAGCAAGTAGTAGAGATTACCAGAATGTTAGAATATGTTTGAAGGAGGAAAATGAGTCTAAGGAGGCCAAAAGGTCTCGGAACTCTGGAGGATTTAGTGGATTTTACTCTGCATCTATGACTCATCATGGCGGAGGCTTGGGCAGTTAGTCAGCCCAGTCCGCAATTCAGAGTACTCATAGTGCTCCAGTTAATACCTTTAGTGCACCACCGACACAAGGTTCTTACAGTGATTATTCCAATTTTTTGGCACAGACTCAGTGCGAGCAGTCGCGACCTCAGAGGGGTTATTATGAGTGTGGTGATACTAGGCATATCATGAGAGATTGTCCCAAACTTGGGAGGGGTGGATTTCATCAGAATACTCAAGCTACATGCTTTATTCCCGTTAATACTCCACGTGCACATCTAGATAGGGGTGGAGGACAGGCGGGTAGGGGGCGCCCAAGAAGGAGAGGCCCGACCCATTGATATAATTGATATGAAGTGGCTGAGGCCGATACACCAGATGGTGTCATTACAGGTATGATTTAATTTATAATAAAAAGAGCACTATTCTTATTTTGATTCGATTCCGATTATCAAGGTGATAACTCCTTTCATGCCCAGTAACAACCCGATTGATCGTTTTAAGCTCTAACACATCGTTCGGCGATTTGAGGCCATGAGCAACTTCACTTAAGTTATTATGACTTATACGTGTGGTCGGAATTGAATTTCGGGGAGTTCAGAGTTAATTTGAAAAGAAAATTCTCATTTCGGAAGCTTTAAGTTGGAAAGATTGACTAAGGTGTGATTTTCGAGTAAACGACCTCGGAATCGGGATTTGAAGGTTCCACCAGGTTTGTATGATGATTTTGGACTTGGGCGTATGTTTGGATCGTGTTTTGGATGAACCAGGAGCGTTTCGGCGCTTGTTGTGGAAAGTTGGCATTTTGGAAGGATTTCATAAATTTGGGTTGAAGAGCATTTCAATATTATCGATGTCCATTTGGGATTTTGAGCCTGGGAATAGCTCCGTATGGTGATTCTGGACTTAGGGGCGCGTCCAGAAGTGGATTTGGAGGTCCGTAGGTCATTTCGGGGTCATTTGACAAAATATGGAAATTTGAAGTTTTTGGAAAGTTTGACCGAGTGATGGACTTTTTGATATCGGGTTCGGATTCTGGTTCCAGAAGTTGGAGTAGGTCCGTAATGTCATTTAAGACTTGCACGCAAAATTTTGTGTCATTCCGAGTTGATTTGATAAATATCGGACGCGCGAGGGTATTTTTAGAAGTTTTTGAGTTCATGAGTTAATCCATGCGTTTTGGCGTCCGATTCGTGGGTTTTGATGTTATTTCAGTGTTTCGATCACTCGATCAAATTCGTATGATATTGTTAGACTTTTGTGTGTTTTTGGTGTGGAGCCCCGAGGGTTCGGGTGAGTTTCGGACGTTCGGGAGTATGTGAAATTTTTTAGTTTTTCTGGTGTTTCTTGGCAGCTGTTGCAGGTCTCGCAAATGCGAGAATTTGTTCGCATTTGCGAGAAAGGCTTTGCAATTGCGAAGAAGCATGACCTGGGCAGTGTACGCATTTGCGAACGAGGTGTCGCAAATGCGACATTTGAGACCTGTGCACAACTTTATTAAATGAGGGACTTAGGCCATTTAGCTCATTTCTTTCATCTCCTGGGCGATTTTCGAAGCTCTTGGAAGAGGGTTTTCGCCTAGCACTTTGACGTAAGTAATTTCTATACGACATGAGTTAAATACATAGATTAGGGGTAGATTAACATGTAAATATTTGTGAAATTAAGGGTTTAGATGAAAAAGCTAGGTTTTGAGTAAAAATGGGATTTGACCACAGAAATGGTTATGGAATTTGGTGAAAAACATATATTTGAGTTCATGAGATTATGGGTAACACTTTTTTTCAAATATTACGGGAATCCGGGCACGTGGGCCTGGGGTGAATTTTGGGAATTCTTCAATTTGGGTTGGAAAATCACTTTAATAGTTAGGAAATGAACTCTTAAACATGTATTGACTATTTCATATAACATTTGACTAGCTTCGGGTAGTTTGGCACCGAGTTGAGGATTTAAAGCACAATTTTGGACTGGAAAGTAATCTTTGAGACGAGGTAAGTCTCCTGTCTAACTCTGTCAGGGGGAACTACCCCTGGGTAATATATTTAATATGTGAAACTTGTTGCGGGGACTATGTACGCACGAGGTGACGAGAGTCCGTACGTAGTTAGATCTATGTTATTGTCTGGGTAGATTTAGGTTCACCTGCTGTACCTGTACTATAGGGATTATCTTTGCTCGTTTAATTCTTTTATTTTACATTATGACTTGAGACTAGACATGCGTAGAGTGATAGACTCGTTATTGTAGAGACTTCATGAGTTTCATGATTAGTCACGAAACAATTGTACTCCTCTTGTGAAATTGTGTCCGCGATATATATATGTATGTTTCATTGAAAGTTTTTTCGTTAAATAAATTATAACTCACACGTTTATTCGTGAGTGGGGTCAAGGACCCGTTAACACTTCTTACTCTAATGGGATCGAGTCGTTCGCCTCGGCAGGATTTATGTACCATACTCTCATGGGAGCGGGCCGTTCGCCTCGGCAGGTTAATAGATGCATCTATGGTTCGTGTCGTTCGACCCTCGGCAGTGCACAGATTATGATGGGATCGGGCCGTACGCCTCGGCATTTCTATAAAATATCCTCATGAAATCGTGCGTAACATTTGGCAAGAAGCCAGTGTATCTGTGAGTTCTTCCTGATTTGAAGTATAACGACCCATTTTGGTGAGGTTCTCTATATATTTATATATATGCTCCGATTGAGGAGGAAATTTTCTAATTGAGAGCTTGAGCCTATTGTAAAGAGGAGAATTGTACCACATATTTATACTTGTTTATTTTATTTATTTACTCTGCCTCATATTTGTTCACCTCTTTACTGTACCTGATATTATTGGACCACTAGTGAGTGTCGATGTCGACCCCTCGTCACTACTCCTCCGGGGTTAGACTAGATATTTACTGGATACACGTTGATTTACGTACTCATACTATACTTGCTGCACATTTTTGTGCAGGTGCTTTTATATCTGATGGTCCTTTGGGCGCGGATGATGCGGGGACTTGCCGTGAGCTGCATTTCATGTTACGATCCGCAGCCAGTAGAGTCTCATTTAGAGTTATTTATATTCTCCTGTCCAATTTCTATTCCGGACAGATGATGTATTTTATTTTACTTCCTAGTAAATGCTCAAGCACTTGTGACACCAGATTTTGGGGATGATTATGGGTTATTCCGTATTGTTGTTGTGAAGATATTATCATTTACTTTGTAAAATTTTATCTCTTACTATTTAATTGAAGAAATGTACGATTTCAAAAATACTAAAATGGGTAATTAAGTTAAACTTTTGTTGTTGACTTGCCTGACAGTGGTGTTAGGCGCCATCACGACCTTTAATGGATTTTGGGTCGTGACAACATGGTATGATAGCAATAGGTTCACTTAGGTCTCACGAGTCATGATCGAGTCTAGTAGAGTCATGCAGATCGATATGGAGACGTCTGTACTTATCTTCGAGAGGCTACATGGCTGATAGGAGCACTTCTCTTCTTGATTCCTCATCGCGCGATTTGATTCCTTTGAGGCTTGTGCCTTTATTTCTTTCCTACTCAATCTTATGCGAAGTGAAGCGCTTTTTACTAATTGGGAATCAAGGAATTTTAATGGTACTACAGATATGGTGTAGGATGTTTCTCCCTGCATAATTGCTTGGGCTATGGTCGTCACCTTGCGGAAGGCTGTCCTGTCGTTTCAGCTCAGTATCAGTAATTCTTATGGTTTTGAAGTTGGGCACTAGTTGTTATGATGATTCATGAGTTGTAATCGCATAGTGATGATGTAATGGTAAAATGCTTGTCTATGTGTCGAGGCAGTGAATGACCTGAAATGATATTTTTCTCATTACATGATTCAGAGGTTCAATATTTTATTTCCAGCGGAGGAAAGGCAATCAAACTATGAGTGTTCACGTTAGGGTTGATGAAGTAACGAGGCTTGGTATTTTCGAGCGTGGTGGAATTTTCATCTGTGATGTGGTGTCGTTATCCTCGATGAATGTGTTAAGTTCGCCGATGTTATGGTTTTCTTCAATTCACCTTTGGGGCAGGGTATGGTGGAATGGTTCCAGGGAAGCGGCCTTCAGAGATCACGGTGTGCTCTGGTTCAGAATCGAATCGGTGTTCCTAGTGTTGATGGCTCGAGAAAGGTGATCTTCAGGGTAGTTTAAAGTTGGTAGCGATCTAGTGATCCAAGTGCTACATAGATGGATTTTGATTTAAGGCAACAATTGGGCAGCGAAGGATGAGAAAGGACATGGCGAAAGGGAGTCTCGCGGTTGTTGAATTACTAATAGGTTAAGTATGAAAAGCAGAAGTCGGGAAGTTGCTTAAAAGAGAGGGTTTGACAAAAGTGGGAGAGTGGACGGGTAACATATAGGTTCTGTGGTAGGATAGCTACACGCTCTGAGGAAAGTTTAGAGTGATTTGGAACTCATGGTGGACAGTGACTAAGTCTACGAACTTAATTTGGAATATTGGCTGCTATACGAAGAAAGGTTGGATACAGCGGAAAGGAGTTGCTTGATATGTAGAAGGATACAACATGACTTTGGATTGGAATGTATTGTCGCACCTTTAGTTGATGTCTATGAAGAGTGAACAGACTTGTACAGCTAGTGAATGAGCACGGGCTCAGGATGATTTATTGGTTTCGTGGTAATTGTACTCGGTGCAGTGTTTTTGGAAGATGTCGGCATGGAATTTCCACATGTGGGTTATTTTTGGTGAGCAGGTTAACGGTTGTGTGGTGTTGACGAAGCTTCTGTGAAGAATTCTACTGGCTACCTGGTAATAGGTCAAACATGTAAATATGGCTAGGGATTTAGAGCATTCATGAAATGGTTAACAAGAAGATTTCGAGGAATTTGGCGGGTCGATTGCATGAGGTCATGTAGTGAGGAAGAAGGAATCATGGTAGGTTTCGGGGTTGTGCAATTATAGCTTCAAGCTAAGTGGGAGAGCCCCACCGTCTACGATTGGATTGCATGGTTGTCTACTTGTGAGGTTTCTGGTTATTGGCATATTGGCGGGTTACTATGACTAAATAAAGAAAACATCAATGGTAATTTGAGCAAAGGATTTGGGGGAATATGTGCTATATGTGGCCTTGTCGATTCATGTTCAGGCTTTGGGAAGACTCAGAGTTTATGCTTCGTGTAGATGTGATGTACAAGGAAAGTGATTCAGCCGGGTGCTTCCTTGAGAGGGTGTTCATGTGCAAGCAGGGCATTGGAGTCAATTATATTCGGGACCAAGTCGGAGTGAGTGACTCTCAGTAACGGTCCTAGTGGATTCAAAATGTTAAAGTGCGGTGTCTAAGAATTTCGAGTCCGTAGTATGGTTGAGTACCGAGCTTTTGCAGCGGATTAGGAAAAGGGGCTTGGAGTGTTTTATGTTATCTTTGGTCTGCAGTATAGCATTGGAGGAATGGGAGAAAATAACTTCGGATTCATAGAGGAATTATCAGAATGGGTGTACCAGTTGGCGATGCTATTGTGCGCTTAAGGAGAATATGACATGGTTCATGGGTATCGAGACGATGTGGTCTTGTGGATTGGGTCACTCGGGATGAGTGTTGTTGGGTTTTGTTACGTTAACGAATGGAGCTATTATTATTATTATCCCTAAGGAAAGTTGAGAATAAATTAGAAGAAGTTGGATTGGTTAGCAATGGTTGAATCGGCATAATGTGGCAATGATCAATTCCTTCAACATGTTAAGTTTTACAGGTGGTTGTGGCGGTACGTGCAAGGCTTGACGGCCACCGTAATTGTTTTTACTTGGAGGCATTCGAGTTATTATGGCATGTTATGTGTAGATGGATCCCGAAAGGGTTGTAGTGGTTTAGATCACTACTTGGGGTTGTATTTTCTGCGGTTATGAGAATTCGGTCGCGTGTTGCAATGGTCCTCCTGAAATGAGTTAAGTGAAAGGTTTCTATATGATGAAGTGTTTATTCTATTAGTGGTTCAGGAGTTATGATGAAATTCGTGTACTCTCACGTATTGTCATGTGAAGATGCAGTGAGCGGCATGAAAATCGGAAGCTGAGGATCAAGGTTGCGGTTCGGTGTTGACAAAAATGTCACGAGCTCGGACGAGCAGGAAAGAATTCAGAGGGTTAGAATCAGCTGGTATTATCTTTAGCATCACCTGAGATCAGTGTCCTGTGTAAGAGGCTTTGTGTACTGATTTGCGGATTATTGATTTGCTTTACAGCATTAATGTGGCTGGTGGTATGGAGGTGCAGATTTGTTACCTGGTGCGGAAGGTCGTGGGAGCGTATCCCATAGGAAGATTGTATAAGTGTGACATGTAGTCACTTGATTGATTAAAGATTGAAATCAAGTATGGAGATTTTTGTACTATCGCTAATGTGAGGGTTTAAGCCTGAAAAGGCGCTCTATTAAGTTGGTTGTGAATTGTGGAAGTTTGTTCCGGATTCAATGATTGTTCTTGCGTGTCATGGGAAAAAGCATCATTGTGGATCCTTGAGAGGTTATTTGCCCAAGTATGGTATGATCAGAATCGGTTTGAGGTCCGTTGATTGGTCCAAATGTGGATGTGTACTCTACACCAGCCTGGGTGTGTTCATTCAGCATAACATTCCTAATGGAAGAGTCTTCGGGCCTGGGATGTTATTTCTGTCTTCAGCTATTTAGTGTAATCTCTATCGTGCCATGTGGGTTGTGAGGTGGTTTGATTATTCGCACTTGTATTAAGATCTTGTGTAGCTTGTGGTGTTGTGAGAGCAGGATGGCTCTCAAGATGCAAGTCATTTATTGCACCTTAGTTGTGCTTGAGTTTCGTAGCGTATGGCGCTATCCGTCTCCCCAGGATTTGTATTATGCACTTCGCGTGCTTGTGGTTGATATTCGGGTATTTCGTAGGTATAAACATTTCTGGCTTGATGGGTATTTCCCTATTTATTATTATGTGTGGATTGGGTGGCACACCGCTACGGATATGTTGTTTGGATCGGGTGGCATGCCGCCACGGGTATCATGGTTGGATCGGGTTACATGCCATAACAGTATCTTGTGTGGATCGGGTTGTACGCCGTAACAACGAAATGATGGGTGTGGTTCCCTATATCTATTCTTGTGCATTTTGTTTCTCATTCTCTGAGAAAGATTCATAACATCTTTTCAGCTGTCATATTAGTAACGTGTGTTGGGTAGTTCTTTCCCAGGGTTCATTTTTCCTTATATATCATATTTGAGTCGTGGCTTGTCGGCACATTGATAGCGTCAGATGAGACCTTTGGCAGTGTCTGAGATGGCTTACTGCCTGAGCGGCTTGTACTGGGTGAGACGAGGTTATTGGACTTGGTATCAGTGCGATCGGAGTTAGGAAGGGTATATTAAAGGGAAAATATCGTTATTCAGTTCAGAATGAGGTAATGGTTCTTGTTAGGAGGAGAGACTTCATGATTGGTGATTCGGCAGGTGGTTATGAGTTTCTACACATTTCTTCCCTCGTGGCAGTATTGCAAGAGTTGGAGCAGGACTTATATGTGTCATGAGGTGTGTTGTGGGCATCAGATTCGTGGAGTTGTAGCTATTTTTGTTTGAGAATGTTATTATTGTCATGTGAATTATGCAGTGCATGATGTGAATTTAGAACAAGTATACAATCATGTTTTGGTACAACGAGTTATGGCTGATACGGTGTTCGTATGTTGGAAACAGGCATGGTAGAGAATTCCGGATGTTGGAATTTGGTTCTAAGGCTTATTTGACTAAATAAAAGGGAGGATCTTCGGACTGACTTAAGCTAATGACCTTACGGGTAAATGTACCCTTTCTTTTACACAAAATTTATACGTTGTACAATTGTACTTCTTTACTTGAGTCTTGAAGGTATCTTAATTTTTTTTTAAAAATAAGCTAATGACCTTACGGGTAAAAGTGGGCACCCTAAAGTTAGGGGCCTAAAGCTTGGGGCCTTGGGCTTTATTGGCTTTAACCAAAAATCGCCTTTGTGGAACGGAATAGATAGAATTGCGAAAAATGAGAAATTGAGAAGATATATAATTACCCTAGGGAAAAGGGCCAAATATACCCAGCATTATGAGAAAATATTTAAATATACCTCTCGTTATACTTTGGGTCCAGATATACCCCTGACGTAATACTATTGGTTCAAATATACTCCTCTTCCGTTAAGTTTGTCTAAGATGGACATCCAATCCTACGTGGCAGCAGAGGCGGACCTATCTTAGGGTTAGGGGGTCACGAGAACCCGTTAGCCTCGAAAAAAATACAGTAAATATATTTTATATATATTTGTATATACACTGGGGACCCCTTAAATAATTTTTCGGGCCCACTCAACAACAAAACCAGGACGGAAGAAATGGTGTCTATAGCTTGCTTGAGAGCTTTAGTTACTTGATGGACCTGAGTTCGAAACCCGTCTCTTGCACTTTCTCTCTCTCTTTTTTTTTTTTAAATTCAACGACTGTTAACTTAGGTCTTAGTAATTTTATTTTATCTTTTTTGAATTCTTAAACACTTGTAAAGTTTTAACCTTTTTCAAACTCAAAAACAAAAGTAACCCTTCCGCCTCTCACTTCTCTTTTTCAAACAAAATTAAAACCATATGCTCACCCCTTCTACTAATATAAAAACACTTTTTCAAACGATTGTCTTAACCTTATTTTGCGTATGCTCGAACTCGACTTCGACAGTCCGAATCAGCAATGATTATTGAGTTTAAGACTCTTCTTCAGCTGAAACAATAAGTTTATTTGAGTAAATTTTAATTTTCTTTGAACAATTTTTTTTCTTTTCAAAATATTAACATAGCAAAATAATTTGGTATCAAAATTTTGCTTTCTTCAAAGAGGTTTAGAGCCAAAACGTAAACTTAAAGTTTATAATTTGCTGATAAATTATTATACTCATTATGTTTTTATAGAGTTACACGCCGAACTTTATCACTAGTAATTGGCATGCTTAAGACAATGGTGCCCCGTCATGCTCAATTTCTAGGTCCGCCTCTGCGTGGCACTAACATTTAATGTGGTAGATGCTACGTGGCATTCTACCTCAGTGCTCATAACCCATTTTACATCTCCACTCTATTTGTTTTTTCACCACTAAAATTTTCTTCCCCTCCACGTCAATTAATTTTTTCTTTCAATTTGATCTCGAATATTGTCCAAACTCCAGCAGGAGTTTGCGGGGAGCATCAATATGGGTTAACAACACCATTCGATAACATTAACTATAATGTGTTGGATTGGGAATCCGTCATGACAAACATGGCAGAAGAAGTGAATTTTATGCTCAAAACTATGGTGCAATTGCTAGGGGTTAATAAAGAGGTGGCTCGTCTGCAATTTGAACTACTATTGAAGAGCTTGCATATCCGCAAAGATTACATATTGCTTGTTGTCAAGGCTTTGAAGAAGGTACGAATAGTCGTTTCTTTAAGTCAAAGAGGAATGTTATCACATTATAATAATGTGTTTATCAGTATGTGAAATATTACAACATGGAAACTTTGAAAGTGAACCATTGCTAGCTCTTTTGTATGATTCTGCTGATTATTTATAACAACACTTTGATCTCTTTTTCTTCTGTTGGATGACTTCTATTATCTTTATATGCACTAATTGAACTTGTGTTTTAGGAGTATGTTTCTGAAGAGGAAGAATATGAAGTATTGAAGAAGATTTGGGATGTTTTAGTAGAGGGGATTAAAATTTGACCGTGGAGGGGTATTTTAGTGGTGAAAAAAAAAAATAGAAGGGAGGGGTAAAATGGGTTAGGGGTGGCATGCCACGTGGCATCCACCTAATCAAATGTAAGTGTCACATATGATTAGATGTCCACATTGGACAAACTTAACAAAAGAGGGTATATTTGAACTAATAGTATTACGGCAGGGGTATATTTAGACATAAAGTATAACAATGGTATATTTAAACCTTTTCTCGTAATATAAAGGTATATTTGACCATTTTTGGATTACCCCGTGCAGCTATCCTAGCGTTCTTTCCCGCCAAATAGCTTTAATTGAATCTTCTCATTTTATTATTTTTCCTTCATATCAAATGATAAAGTTCCGATAAGAAATACTAATATTCTCGGTCTCCCATCCACTCCTCGCTTATTTTTTTCCATGATTATTTTGTTGTTTTTCTTTTTATGTTTGTAAAAAAATCACGTGGAGTAAAATAAAATTTTGATCCAATAAACAAACATTACTCCTATGGAGTAAGATAATTTTCCTTCTCAAAATGTAAGAAAATAAAATTATTTTACGTAATAGAGGACAAGTCCATCTATAAATTTAAAGTTTTATTATTTTGTTGTGATGACAAGTAGGAACTGGGAAGTTTTTTTGTTACGAACATTCCAGATGTCGTAGGTGGACAAAACCTTTTTTTTGTGTGCGTATACTCATTTCCACGTCAGCGAGAGAGAGCACTTTTTTGTGTAGAGGGACGTAGAAGACTCGAGAAGCAGAGATTTCACCTCCTCCCTCAAGGCAACTTCTCGCTGATAGAAGAACCTAGAATTCTTCTGAATTCGTATATAAACCACCCTCCCCTTTCTCACGAAAATCAGATCCAAAGTGTTCATAAGAATTCTCTCTTCATAGCGTTCTAACAAGTTTCACATTCTTTGCTTTTCTCAATGGCGGATGTTCAAATGGCTGAGGCTGAAACCTTCGCATTCCAGGCTGAGATTAACCAGTTGTTAAGTTTGATCATTAACACTTTCTACAGCAACAAGGAGATTTTCCTTCGGGAACTTATTAGCAATTCCTCTGATGCATTGGACAAGATTCGATTCGAGAGTTTGACGGATAAGAACAAGCTCGATGCTCAACCTGAGCTCTTCATTCGCCTTGTTCCGGATAAGGCTAACAAGACTCTCTCCATTATCGATAGCGGAATCGGCATGACTAAAGCAGGTAATCACATTGTTCTTCTACTATTGCCATTCTGTTGTTTGTGTTATAAATCGCTCTGTTTTTCTCGGCGCTAGCTTTTCGTGGCGTTTTGTTTCAATGAAATTTTTATCTGTATGCATGTTTTGCTATAGTTCAATGTTAGGAAAGTGCATGAGCGTATGGAGAAATTTGTAATTTCCGCTTGAATTTAATCTGTCTGTCTGGATTTTGAAAACGTATATTCATATCCAAGCGCTAGAGCTATTGTCATGATTTTCCCATTGATCCTTGGAGGAAGTTTAATTTCACAAATCGAAGCATGCAGTTTTATTATCTACTACCAATGGATTGATGCCAATGGCGCATATTTCTAGGAAGAGGATGGTTGAATTGATTCTTAAGGTTCTCCAGATATACTGATGACTCTGTTTTGTTCTGTGGTTTCGAGTAGATTTGGTCAACAATTTGGGTACAATTGCAAGGTCCGGTACAAAGGAATTTATGGAAGCGTTGCAGGCTGGTGCTGATGTGAGCATGATTGGTCAATTTGGTGTTGGTTTCTATTCTGCTTACCTAGTAGCAGAGAAAGTCATTGTGACCACCAAGCACAACGATGATGAGCAGTATGTCTGGGAATCACAAGCCGGTGGTTCATTTACTGTCACAAGGGATGTCAATGGAGAGCAATTGGGCAGAGGAACTAAAATAACTCTCTTCCTTAAAGAAGATCAGGTAAGCAGCAGTATTTCCTATAGGAATGGTTATGCATAAATTCATTAGTTAGTTAGGCCTAATTCAGAAGTAATCGTAATATAATTTGGTTTGTGACGTGCAGCTGGAGTTCTTGGAGGAAAGGCGAATAAAGGACCTCGTAAAGAAGCACTCTGAATTCATTAGCTACCCAATTTACCTCTGGACTGAGAAGACTACTGAGAAAGAAATCAGTGATGACGAAGATGATGAGCCCAAGAAAGACGAGGAGGGTGCTGTTGAGGAGGTCGATGAGGATAAAGAGAAGGAGAAAGGCAAGAAAAAGAAGATTAAAGAGGTTTCTCACGAGTGGCAGCTCATCAACAAGCAGAAACCGATCTGGTTGCGCAAACCAGAGGAGATCACCAAGGATGAGTATGCCTCTTTCTACAAGAGTTTGACCAATGACTGGGAGGACCACCTTGCTGTCAAGCACTTCTCCGTTGAGGGGCAGCTTGAATTCAAGGCAATCCTCTTTGTGCCCAAGAGAGCTCCGTTCGATCTTTTTGACACCCGGAAGAAGATGAACAACATCAAACTTTATGTCAGGAGGGTGTTCATTATGGACAACTGCGAGGAACTTATCCCAGAGTATCTCGGATTTGTGAAAGGTGTTGTTGACTCTGATGACTTGCCTCTCAACATCTCTCGTGAGATGCTTCAACAGAACAAGATTCTCAAGGTGATTAGGAAGAACCTCGTCAAGAAATGTATTGAGATGTTCAATGAGATTGCTGAGAATAAGGAGGACTACAACAAGTTCTATGAGGCTTTCTCAAAGAACTTGAAGTTGGGCATTCATGAGGACAGTCAGAACAGAGCCAAGTTGGCTGACCTCCTTCGTTACCACTCCACCAAGAGCGGTGATGAGATGACCAGTCTGAAGGATTATGTCACCAGGATGAAGGAGGGCCAGAAAGACATCTATTATATCACTGGAGAAAGCAAGAAGGCAGTAGAGAACTCTCCATTCTTGGAGCGTCTCAAGAAGAAAGGCTATGAAGTGCTCTATATGGTTGATGCCATTGATGAATATGCAGTGGGACAGCTGAAAGAATATGATGGTAAGAAGCTAGTCTCTGCTACAAAGGAGGGACTGAAGCTTGATGATGACAGTGAAGAAGAGAAGAAGAAAAAGGAGGAGAAGAAAAAGTCTTTTGAGAACCTTTGCAAGATCATTAAAGACATCCTTGGCGACAGAGTTGAGAAGGTGGTTGTCTCTGATAGGATTGTTGATTCCCCTTGTTGCTTGGTTACTGGCGAATATGGTTGGACAGCCAATATGGAAAGGATCATGAAGGCGCAGGCCTTGAGGGACAGCAGCATGAGCTCTTACATGTCCAGCAAGAAGACAATGGAAATTAACCCCGACAATGGAATCATGGAAGAACTGCGGAAAAGAGCTGAGGCTGACAAAAATGACAAATCAGTGAAGGATCTTGTGTTGTTGCTCTTTGAGACGGCTCTGCTGACATCTGGCTTTAGTCTTGATGACCCTAACACTTTTGCTGCAAGGATTCACAGGATGTTGAAGTTGGGTCTGAGCATTGACGAGGAAGAGGAAGCTGTTGAAGATGCGGACATGCCTGCACTGGAGGAAACTGGTGAGGAAAGCAAGATGGAAGAAGTGGACTAAGCACGCTGCTTGGTTTGAAGATGTCTTAAATTGGATTCTGAACATACATTTTACTCTTGTTCTCTTTTCTCTTTTCTTCTGTTTAGGAATACCTGTTTGGTTAGTGGGTCGGATGGGTCGGTTGACCCCTTTGTGTAGGCAACTGTGTCACCTAGTTTGTGTCTCGTTCAAGTGTTACTATTTGAGTTTGTCATCCGTTTTCTGAATGTTAATAGACTATTTCGATCATAGATATTGCCCTTTCTATATTCGGTTGTACTCTTTTCCAGAATACACAGTTTAGCGATTATTTTCAAATTAACAAGAATGCCGGCAAATTAGATATGGTGGGTAACAGGGTAAGCACTAAGTAGAGTGCCCATGGAAAAACAATTCCGATAATTACCTTTCAGGGGCGTCTCGTATTCCTCTTCTAGCTGATTCTCTCCTTTTAAACTGGTCAACTGAGCTAGAATTAAATGTCCAAAATAACTAATCCTCGGAACATTTCACGAATAACTAATGTCCAAAATAACTAATGCCTGAAAGAACACCTATGGATCGAGACATTTAAACAAAATAAAATCCTAACTAATGCTCCGATATAGCGATTTTAAAAGAGCGTACATCAATGTCCAACATTTATGCTTAACAAACTTCAGAAATTTGATAAAAGCAAATGGTATAATGCCCGAGGCTTCACGATAAACTATTGGAAGATATGAATATATAAAATAGGTCCACCGAAGAACAACAAAAATAAAAGATTAATGTACACCAAAATTAAAGTATGATGTTACTTAATCTTTAAAAGGAAGCTATTTTGACATCTTACACAAAATTGAACCACTACTCCTCTTAGTGCATGCCAAATTTTTTTTAGAAAAAAAACAATAATGAAGATGTTCTATTTTCTTCAAGGAACAAAGAAATATCTTTGGTATTATGATAGGTACACCTATCACAGGAGAAGGCCATCTTTTCAGGTTCTTTTTTTCTTTCTCCTCTTTGCTTGTTTTTTCTTTCTTTTGGAGTGTTAACTAACGGCAAGGATAATTACCATAACCTGTAACCTTGCGTCTATTTTGAAGAACTTTCGCACAGCAATTTCAACCTCGCGTCTGTTTCGAAGCCCTTTAGAAGAAAGTTTTCTAAAACACAACAGAAGTCTTTTCAGTCATTAATAACAGTTCTGAGACCGTGCTATGAAAGTTTCTAGCAAATAGCAAAACTTTCAAAATGAAATTAATCATGTAAACTCGTTTGTATTTTTTCTAAATAAAAAAAAAATTATTCAAAATATATATATATGTTGAAAGACTGTTTTAACCCCACCCAAGCACGCATACCATATGTCAGTACGCAGGTGGAGAAATGAAGTTCCTCTGGTTAAGCTATTCCTATAAAGACAAATACCTCCCACTCCCCTTTCTTTTCTTGCTCTGCAATCTTCTTTCCACTTATAGTATAAAAAAGTTCACATTTTCTAGCCCTCAGTAAAAATTTCACATCTCCATAACAGCAAAGTGCAAAACAATGTGAGCATGTAATCGTCTCTACATATTCACCTGGAGTTCCCCTCATTTTCTCAAATCAAGCCTTTTCATCACCTTGTTCTGTACTGGTACATTCTGATATAAATGTGCAATAGCTAGGGCTTTTTACAGAAGATATACATCACATTGACCATTTAGAAGCGCGTTATGTCTTCCAACGAAGAGTTGATTCGGTTCCAAGTCTAAGATTTGACTCGTTTCTTATTTTCGGAAGCTGTAGTGGAAAGTTAGAGGTGGAAGCTGTGGAGGTAGGGGGCTACAGTTGTACGAACTTGTACGGACTGTGAAAATTTGAGCAACGACTTCGGAATGAGTGCAGAAATTGAAGAACACAGCTCAGGAGAGCGGTTGGAATTGGAGAGAACCACTACAGAGATTTTAAAGTGACATTAACGTTTTCTTACTCTTTTATTTTTATTTTCGTTTCTATATATCGGAAGATTGCAAGTATTACAATGATTAACATAAATTTTTGTTTTGATACTTGTGCTGCAGAGAATCGAGGCTTACGTACACAAAAGCATTCATGTTATCATTGATTAACCTGCAAATTTGTAAGGAATTACCCAAGGATTTTGATTCATCAGTTTTACGGTAAGTGAAATGTCGCAACTTTAATTGCTAGATTTAGTCTCTTGATAATATTGCATTATTGATTCCTTTATGCTTTAATTGAGGAGTTCTTTATGCTTTAACTGCGAGAAAAAGTGCCGAACTGCTTACTTATTGCTTATAAAAGGAGATATTTCGCGTGAATTGTGACCAACGGTTCTAAAATAAGATGAACACTTCCATTTACAACTTAGAAATTTGATGTCGAAAACTATGTACCGCTTTTTTACCTTCATTAGCTGGTAACAATTTCTCTGCTAATCGCAACAAAAAGAAAAAAAAAATGAAACTAAGAAAGAAATAGAATAATCACAGCGAAGGTTGACTTGTTGACTCGTGATGATTTACGCTGATCTTACAGGTTTAATAACTTGTTACTATTAATTTGTTTTTGGTGACTAGTTCTTTCTGCATCTTGTGATTGCTTCCCTAACAGCGAACTTGATGGTGGATCTGAGTATAAGCTGGAAATGCAACGGACATCTGCGGTCCTACCTCCATGTGCTTCAAACAATTGTTATATTGGTCCTTCAACTGTTATTAGATGTGATTTGGTTGCTGATTCTCGAGGATCTTGTGGAAGATGGGAGAAACAATGTTCACGGTTGAACACACAGAGTACTCCACAGGGAAGCTGTGATTCAGGTCCTTGACAATAGTTGTTATGATGCATTGAATTAGTTCTCTTACTGTATGATCAATTAAATCCAATCCGTAATATGTCAAACTTATTATCCAGAGTGCGCTCGAATTGTATAATCAAGTTAGTTTCAGAAACAGTCAGGTTTTTATTGTAACAGGAGGTTCTGCTAGATTGTATTCACTTGGTTAAATCGATGTTTCAATAACACACTTTATTTTTCTTCATGTATCTGGATGTTGCATGCATACATTTCAAATGCCCAGTGTATAGATGGTTCACTAGTTATAAGTGGATAAGAACCTGTTATACTACCCATAGCCCTATTCTGATGATAGACATGTAATGCAGATTCCAGGGTGCAGAATGATCGTTCTGGGATTTTAGGATCAATTCTTAGTAAGAGCAAGAACCCTTATCGTCCACCACAGTCCTACAAGGTCAGGTTATTATGCACTCAAGATTGGTCATGATTATGGCTCCTTAATGCTCTAGTATGTCTCTAGTGCAAAGCAAAAACTCTTTATTCACAATATGCTTAAAGAATAAACCAACCCATTCCATGAAGTGCATATAGTTTTTGTAAATTAAGCCTTGTTATTGTGCAGGTTGGCAATTTCAATTCATATGCTAGCCACTCATCAAAAGAAACTAAGTCTCTGGCTAACAAGGCCTCTACTGCTCAAGAGGATGTACAATTGCACAATGATACTCTTCAAAACGATGTAGTCGGGGATAAAAGTTCTGATGTTCTGGCTACCCATGGGAGCAAGCAGATTGCGAAATTATCTGAAAGCCAAAAATCGGGCGACAAATTTGTGGATCAAGATAAGTCACAGTGCAAAGCACCTGATTATAAGGATGCTGCTATTGCTACTTCTCAGCAAGAACATCCTGATTCAGATGATAAAGCATTAAAGGCGACTAATTTGGAAGAATCTGAAAGAATACAATTTGGAAACACACCTGAGGTATTTTTCTGGACATGGTTAGATGTTGACAAAGAAGAGATACTTAAGTCCCAGTATCGGTTTTATTATCGATACTTTTCCTCTTATTCTTCGTAGGCTTGTGATAAATTATCAGTTTCTTTCTTAGTAGTGTCTGGGATTTCCCCCTAGATTTAAGAGCTTATTCGTCAATGCAAGTATCCGATTCCATAGTTTCCTTTGACAGTTAGATGAAACTTTGGTTAAGTCAACTGAGGAAGGGGTAGGAAGATCGAAAAAACAAATGAAATGAGGCTGAACTGGAATACATTTTTATTCAGTCAGATAATTGCGCATGACTGCAATGATAGTGGTGCAGTTTTGTCCTTTTTATCTTCTTTGCAGAAGGAACCGTCACTGCCACATACTGACTTTCCTGGCACTGAAACAAAATGTTTGAGGAGGCCATGTACTGCCAGAAGGGAGAATGGTATTCGTACAGTCAACATCGGAAGCCATGAAAATCTTAAACTGAATCGGGAGTCCAAGTATGATTTTGAAACTGAAATCAGTAATGAGTTGCTTTCAGATGAAACATTCTTTCCTTCTCAGGGAAATTTGTACGAAAGGAATTTGAAAACCTACCAATTAGAGTCCTATGAATTCTTCTTAGCACCAGTTCTCCGCAATTGTGGAGCTTTTGGGACAGATTGTGAAGGGATTAGGGATTCTATCTTTGATTGTGAGCTTGAGTTGGATGAGATCGAGGAGAGCACATCTCCTTTTGATGATTTTTGGACTGAGATATTAGCAGTTATTCATTTGGAGCAAGAATCTAAGGTTAGTTACTCGGCTGATACAGATAACATAATCGAATCTGAAGTTCCACTACATTTACCGGATGAAGATGAATTGATTTTACTGAGTTATGAGGATGAGCCAGAAGAGCCCAAGATCCCTCCTGTGGACACTTCTACTGATTTAGATTTTGTGGAAGATGAAATCATTTTGCCTGACGAGGACAGTCTGATTTCTGCTGACAATCTAACAAAGCACATGGTTGCAAGAAGTTGGTGGAAAACTGATACTGCTGACTCTGCTGACAATTCTATAGATGCTAATTGCTCAGAGGTAACATTTGCTGGTACTGGTAGAACTGATAAAGTGATGACTAACTTCACTGCTGACAACACTGAACACCGAGAAGTTGCTCATTGTCATGAGAAGTCGTCTCCACCTGGTGTGAAAGTTCCATCATCTCCTGATTTTTCGAGCTCTGCAACTCACTGGAAACCATGTCTCAACCAGTTCTTTTCTCAGACCCCGTGTTTCCATGTAAATTCAGAAATTCCAACTCTCCATCCATTGGATCTTTATTTTACTTGCAGTAGTTTCCAGAACATAAATGAACCAAAACACGTTCATTATTACCCTGCAGTATATTGGTACCCTTGGTCTGACATTCATCATGAGTCTTCCATGAAAACCACACCCGCCAATGGAAAGAAATATGAATATCTTGAACATTATCCAATGTTACATCAGCCAGATAATGAGCAAGTCATTTATGATGTTGTACAACAATGGGATACTGTGAAACTATTGCCTGAGACTTATCAACAATCACACTACCCAGGATTTGGATTTCCAATATGAGGTGAGGTACGCTTTCCAGCCCTGTTCTTTGACCTCTAAATTCGACTTAAGGGCCCTGTTGTTGGAGAAAGGCAGGAACTTGTTTTCATTTGTCACTCTGTTTCGTCATTTGGTACTAAACGCAAAAATATTTTGTCGTCCATCTGGATTATTTATAACTTGTCATTCTCCAGCAAATGGGAGTTGATACACCCATGGGGTGCGGCCCTTCCCGAACTCTGCGTGAATGCGGGATGCCTTTGTGCACCGGGCTGCCCTTTTTTTATTTTATTTATTTTTTTAACACACTTTCTCTTCATCATTGCAAGTTTCCATCAATTTTAGGTTAGAAGATAAGCTCAAACGTGTGCTCCAACAATTTCTTACTTTCGCTTGCTTGGAAGTCCAATTCTTTGAAAATTTCAAGGATATCGAAACTTAATTATCTTTGCAGTAACTTCAGCTTTCCGGTTTTCCTTCTATATATATTTCAACTAATAT
Organism: Nicotiana tabacum; assembly: GCF_000715075.1. Classification (NCBI taxonomy): domain Eukaryota; kingdom Viridiplantae; phylum Streptophyta; class Magnoliopsida; order Solanales; family Solanaceae; genus Nicotiana; species Nicotiana tabacum. Next base: position 62,251,783 of record NC_134083.1, on the reverse strand, counting down.
AACTCTTCTGTACAAGCGGTTAATACGTATCTTTTATATGTTATACAAATGGAGCAGTATATCTGGAGTCTAATGCTATACGATTAGAGTATTGCTTCTAAATCCATGGCAAATTTAGCAGTCCCTGATTTCTTCTCAAAATTGGTCATTGCTTTAGCACATGTTATGGGGAAGATGAAACATTAACTTTAGCACCCTGTAAACAGTAAGACCATCTTCTCAATAGTTTTCAACTTTGATGCCTTTATTATAGTTAAATGCTGGATAAAAATGTTTAAAACTGCTTCAGCATCAAGTCAGAATGCTATAAGCGATTGACAATATTTCACTGGCATGCCTACTCTTTCGTTTGTCTATTTCATCAGCTAGATTCATCTGGAGACAAAGATTTCAAGGTCCTTTTCATTTTTCAGATTAACCGGATGCTGCTGATATGCAACTGGCTCGTTGACATGAAGGTAGAAGCAAAAAGGAGACTCTATTGCAGCCAGCTAACTTCCACTGTCTACAGCAAAGAATATGCCGTAGGATTTTAGTTTGTAGTGGATGATCATGACCGTAGGATTTTAGTTTGTAGTAGAAAATCATTTTGATGGAATGGGCAACTGCTGGTTGACAAGAACTCACCCATTGCCGAAGTTTGTAAATACACAACACATTAAATTCAGACAGGAAGGCAGCTTGTCGACACTTGTTTTAGTTGGAAAAGGAACTGACTTAGGAGAACACAACATTCATCAAGGTATTAAATAAATCAAACTTTAGATCTAATCCCTGGATATCGTATTTTGACTGTTTACGTAGAAATACTATAATTAATTACAATTTCTGTAAGTATCATGTTCTTTGACTTCCTAACTTGTTTATAGTTAAATACTCCGATGTTCTTTAGATTGTAATCCAAGGAGTAATAAAATAAACTCAAGGAGGAAAAAGAATATCAACTATTTCTTTCTTCTATAAGGCGTAATTAATTAGAGCAAATTAAGATATACCAGTTACCTAGACCAGTTAGCAGAAATGGTTTTAAAAAAAAGCAACTTGTCCATTAGCACCACGTTCATTGGTGCTCTGGAAAGGGAAGCAGTAGTCTGGAATCCTATTCAGGGCATGGTAAATACATCAGAGGATCGAGAAGGTCTTTGAATCCCTCCCCTCCGATTTCTGGAGATGACTTGTCCATTGAATAGAAAGAAACTTCTTCATCACACTCCTCCCTCTTTCCTAGCTCATGTCAAAGAATACTACATAAGCAGACATTAGTTTGATGATAATGACATCTGTACAAAAAGCAAGGATGGGATCAAATACTCCTAGAATGACGAGCGGGCAATGGTAGTTAATCATTTGATGGGGAAAAGTAAGAAAGAGTTCAATGGTAATCCTACTGTTTGGAGTTGTCCGAAGGTGAGGAGAGAAAGGAGGCATAGAATATACCCTTGGCCTTTTTTTTGCATTGTTTTTTTTCTCTTTGCATTTATTAGGCAACAATTTAGTTAGGAACTTTGGGTGTTACTTTCACTTCTTCCTCATACTACAACTATGTGAAGTTGCAGGCATATTTGATTTTCACTCTTTAGGTTTAATATTCCCATTGTCTAGTGACTTTTCCGGTTCGCTTTTTCTAATTTGTTATTAAAAAATAAGGCAGGCAAGGTATATAGTTGGCAAGTGAAAGCAATGTAATTAAAGCTGTAAAATGTAATTTATACTATCAAAAGCCATATGATGCAACAATTTGGACAAGACTAGTATTCTATTATTTATATTTGCAACTTACACAATCTATATCGTTTAAATTAATAAAACTGGTCTACCAAAGTGAACCAAATCATTAAATCAGCTTTTCAATGATTTGCAGCATAGCCTCTTTCCACGTGAAGCTATCCTATGCACCTTTAACTAAAGAACTACTAATCATATTTCTTTTTATTTTATTATTCTCTGTCCACTTCTATATATAAGAGGATTATATGCATGTTGAAGTCTTGCATAGCAAAGCAGAAGCCTTTTGCCAACATAAGGAACAACAATAAGGAAATGACTGAAATTTTATAGATACAACAAAGTAAATAAGCAAATTAACAAAAGATATATTCAACAAAAGAACCCAAAGGAGAACTACTCTGTTCACCAAAGTAAGCACCACAATGGTCTATTTCAGCAACAGAACTCCCTGTGGGGAACACAATCAGTCCATACAAGGACCTACAATACCAAATTTTAAATTTGAGCACAAGCAACAACAATTTAACCAGCTGAAAATAATACCAAATTAGTGTTGGCTACTTCACAAAACACTACGCCAAAATATTAGCAAATTTCTATGTGCATTTGTTATAAAAAAAACAACCTATTTTAAGGCTAGAACATCCACATTCTTTTTTGATTTGCACCAGGTGTTCAAGTCTCTTTGAGTCCCGACTAATCCCGGGGGTGTACAGGCCCTCGGCAAGGAGTTTCCCGCAAGTGCACCACGGTTAATTCAGGTTTTACCCAGTCCGATGGCCCTCAGAAATTATTTGCACCCAGTGCGTTTCGAACTTGAGACCTTGAAAGGGAGCAAACCCCAAGGCTCAAGTCAATTGCCACCAGGCCAACTCCTGAGGGTTAAGGCCAGAACATCCACATATATTTACATTTGTGGATATTCACGAGGTAACAAAATACAACATCCAGATATCACAAAGTAGCTACATAAAAACCATCGAGAGCTTTAAAGCTTGTCATTAATAATCATCCGCACCATGGACTGACGATCAAGTTCACCCACGCTTAAAAAGAATTCATTCTTTTTACATCTTGAGTAATTCCCATTGCTGCCTTGACTCGCTGATCCGAGCTGTATAACTCAAATGTTGGGGATCCAAGGATAGAGAAGATCTTACAACAGTTATCAGATAGGTCACGCTCCCCTAACTTGTCAATTAAAGCACCCATTATTTTATCATGACTTTCAGTAAATTGTTTCATCACATCCACTAGACCTTTAAGAACAGTCTCATTCTCATCCTCAATAGTTGTTCTTCTTTTGCATTTACCTTTTTCATTAGTTTTAGAAGAGGATGCCTTAGAATTATTACCTTGTTTCTGAATCTTCAAAGAAATGACAATACTTCAAACACAAAGTTGATCTCATCTTGCAATTTCTGAAGCTAAAGAAACCGATTATACAAGAACCCCCTTTTATTGGAAAGAAAAAGATTTTTCTTTTAACAAACAAAACAAAATCCGTATCAAATTTGGGTGTACTCAAAACTTCAACTTTATTAGAAAATATTGAAAAAATTAAGGTTTCATCCATAAATTCGTCTCTCAGCAAATTCACAAGAAAGAAAAAATAAAAGAAGAAGAAATAAGAAAAGTTTAGAGCTTCAAAAACTTCTAACCTCAATAAGAGAAAATTTGTAGGAGCTAGATGAGAGAAATATATGTCAATTTACTGATTTTGTCTCTAATAGATTGAGAAGAGGAAGAGCCTAGCAGCGAGGCATCAGTATCTCCATTCTTGCTCTACAAAGGGTTTGATACAGATCAGTATCGAAGGAAGCCTTTTATGTATAAAGTGATAGGACTAAATTTGTCATTTAGTATTTTATCCATGTATTACTAATACATGCATTAGTTATTCCATTTTTTACCCCGCATAAAATAATACACAGATTAACGCATAACTTATACATGTATTATTTATGTATAATTGTAAAATTCCAACCAAACATGATATTAGTTATGTTGAATTTTATACAAAATTAGTAATGAATACCAAACATTGTATAAGTTATGTTACCCCCAATACATAAATAACTTTTATCCTAACCAGCTACCAAACGACCTCTATGTGTATATGAATGACTTTTTGCCCACTGAGTATCATATTAATCAAATTTATTTGACTCATTAATAAAAGATAAGGCAACTAATTGAGGCCAAAACAATGGAATTCAAATTAACTAGGCGAACTCACCTTTGCGTAAGGTTCATATTCCAAAGGATGCCCTAAGATGGTGCACATCTACAAACCAGGATCCAGATTGCAAGAGAGGATACAAGTTAGAATATATACTGTCAACGTCAATGTAATCCATTCTCTTCAATTTCTGCAACTGTCCAGTAATTGCCGAATCGAATATGCTGCCTATGAAGTAATATACTTGAGCAAGGTCGGGCAAAACTGCGGAAAGAGAACAACTTGCACTACTAGAAATCAGGGAAAAACTAAGCAAGCCATACCGACCAATGTTGGTGGTCAAAAAAAGCGATCAAAAAACCGTCAAACACTGACGGAAACAAAAAAAAAATATTTTATATATTTTTTTAAATTAAATACTGACCAAAGTTCGGTATAATGGTCAAAAAGTTGACCGAAGTGGTCAGACTTGCTTAGTCAAAGCAACTTTTTGATTACCGACCAACTTTGGTCGGTAATGTGGACCCAATTTTTTAAATTTTAATAATTATATTATTATTTAAAATATTTTATAAAATTTAAAGAATTTATATTTAAGATTACCGACCAAAGTTGGTCGGTTATTGCAGGGGAAGCATTTACCGACCAACTTTGGTCGGTATATTTTATTTTCTGGAAAATAACCGACCAAAGTTGGTCGGTTATTAGGTCAAACATGGCCAAACTTTTGAATCACTTTAATATTACTATCTAAATAATATAAATTTAATCCGTTAACACTTTATTTTGTAATACAAATAATGAATACACTAATATAACAAGCTATATAAAATTAAAGTAGTACAACGAAGTGTGTGTGTGTGTGTGTATATTTTTCCGGGCCGTCAAATACGACCTAAGGAACCACTTGTAAGGCGTCGGTATAGCACACGAAAATATGGGAATCGGGCGGAATTCTAGTTGTTTAGTCGAAAAATGCAAAAAATGAGAAACGAACATAGCGGTAAGGTGACTATTGTTCCTTAGGTCTTATTTGATGGCCCAAAAACTTTTTAGGTGATCCGAGTGCGGGGGGCACGACCCACTCGGAAAGCGTGGGCTATAGCACACGAAAATATGGGAATCGCGCGGAATTCTAGTTGTTTGGCCGAAAAACGCAAAACATAAGGAACAATCATGGCAGGGCGAATACTATGGTTCCTTAGGTCGTATTTGATGGCCCGGAAAATTTTTAGACGATCGGGGTTCGGGGTTCCCGGGACCCCTTGGAAGGCGTGGGCTAAAGCACACGAAAATATGGGAACGGGCGTAATTCTAGTTGTTTGGCCGAAAAATGCAAAAAATGAGAAACGATCATGGCGGGAAGGTGACTATGGTTCCTTAGGTCTTATTTGATGGCCCAAAAACTTTTTAGGTGATCCAGCGGGGGGCACGGCCCACTCGGAAGGCGTGGGCTATAGCACACGAAAATATGGGAATCGCGCGAAATTCTAGTTGTTTGGCCGAAAAATGCAAAAAATAAGGAACGATCATGGCGGGGCGGATACTATGGTTCCTTAGGTCGTATTTTATGGCCCGGAAAAGTTTTAAGCAATCGGGGTTCGGGGTTCCCGGGACCACTTGTAAGGCGTTAGTATAGCACACGAAAATATGGGAATCGGGCGGAATTCTAGTTGTTTAGCCGAAAAATGCAAAAAATGAGAAACGATCATGGCGGGAAGGTGACTATGGTTCCTTAGGTCTTATTTAATGGCCCAAAAACTTTTTAGGTGATCCGAGTGCGGGGGGCACGGCCCACTCGGAAGGCGTGGGCTATAGCACACGAAAATATGGGAATCGCGCGAAATTCTAGTTGTTTGGCCGAAAAACACAAAAAATGAGGAACGATCATGGCGGGGTGGTGACTATGGTTCTTTAGGTCGTATTTGATGGCCCGGAAAAGTTTTAGGCTACCGGGGTTCGGGGTTCCCAGGACCCCTTGGAAGGCGTGGGCTAAAGCACACGAAAATATGGAAATCGCGCGGAATTCTAGTTTTTTGGCTGAAAAATGCAAAAGACTAGGAAAGATCATGGTGGGGCGGTGACTATGGTTCCTTAGGTCGTATTTGATAGTCCGGAAAATTTTTACGCGATCCGGCTCCGGGCGGCCTGGCCTACTCGGAAGGCGTGGGCGATAGCATACAAAAATATGGGAATCGGGCAGAATTCTAATTTTTTGGCCAAAAAATACAAAAAATGAGGAACGATCATGGCTAGGAGGTGACTATGGTTCCTTAGGTCCTAATTGATGGCCCGAAAAGTTTTTAGGCGATCTGATTCCGGCGGCCTGGCCCACTCGGAAGGCGTGGGCAATAGCACACAAAAATATGATAATCGAGCGGAAATCTAGTTTTTTGGCCGAAAAACGCAATAAATGAGGAACGATCATGGCGGGGCGGTGACTATGGGTTTTTGATTGAAAAACGCAAAAGACTAGGAACGATCATGGCGGGGCGTATACTATGGTTCCTTAGGTCGTATTTGATGGCCCGAAAAATTTTTAGGCGATCGGGGTTCGGGGTTTCCGGGACCCCTTGGAAGGCGTGGGCTAAAGCACACGAAAATATGGAAATCGCGCGGAATTCTAGTTTTTTGGCTGAAAAATACAAAAGACTAGGAACGATCATGGCGGGGCGATGACTATGGATCCTTAGGTCGTATTTGCCCGACCCACTCGGAAGGCGTGGGCGATAGCACACAAAAATATGGGAATCGAGCGGAATTCTAGTTGTTTGGCCGAAAAATGCAAAAAATATGGAACGATCATGGCTGGGCGGTGACTATGATTCCTTAGGTCTTATTTGATAGTCCGGAAAAATTTTAGGCGATAGGGGTCCGGAGACCCGGGACCACTTGTAAGGCGTTAGTATAGCACACGAAAATATGGGAATCGGGCGGAATTCTAGTTGTTTAGCCGAAAAATGCAAAAAATGAGAAACGATCATGGCGGGAAGGTGACTATTGTTCCTTAGGTCTTATTTGATGGCCCAAAACCTTTTTAGGTGATCCGAGTGCGGGGGGCACGGCCCACTCGGAAAGCGTGGGCTATAGCACACGAAAATATGGGAATCGCGCGGAATTCTAGGTTTTTGGCCTTAAAACGCAAAAAATAAGGAACGATCATGGCGGGAAGGATACTATGGTTCCTTATGTCATATTTGATGGCCCGGAAAATTTTTAGGCGATCGGGGTTCGGGGTTCCCGGGACCCCTTGGAAGGCGTGGGCTAAAGCACACGAAAATATGGGAATCGGGCGGAATTCTAGTTGTTTGGCCGAAAAATGCAAAAAATGAGAAACGATCATGGCGGGAAGGTGACTATGGTTCCTTAGGTCTTATTTGATGGCCCAAAAACTTTTTAGGTGATCCGAGTGCGGGGGGCACGTCCCACTCGGAAGGCGTGGGCTATAGCACACGAAAATATGGGAATCGCGCGGAATTCTAGTTGTTTGGCTGGAAAACGCAAAAAATAAGGAACGATCATGGCGGGAAGGATACTATGGTTCCTTATGTCATATTTGATGGCCCGAAAAATTTTTAGGCGATCGGGGTTCGGGGTTCCCGGGACCCCTTGGAAGGCGTGGGCTAAAGCACACGAAAATATGGAAATCGGGCGGAATTCTAGTTGTTTGGCCGAAAAATGCAAAAAATGAGAAACGATCATGGCGGGAAGGTGACTATGGTTCCTTAGGTCTTATTTGATGGCCCAAAAACTTTTTAGGTGATCCGAGTGCGGGGGGCACGTCCCACTCGGAAGGCGTGGGCTATAGCACACGAAAATATGGGAATCGCGCGAAATTCTAGTTGTTTGGCCGAAAAACACAAAAAATGAGGAACGATCATGGCGGGGTGGTGACTATGGTTCTTTAGGTCGTATTTGATGGCCCGGAAAAGTTTTAGGCTACCGGGGTTCGGGGTTCCCAGGACCCCTTGGAAGGCGTGGGCTAAAGCACACGAAAATATGGAAATCGCGCGGAATTCTAGTTTTTTGGCTGAAAAATACAAAAGACTAGGAACGATCATGGCGGGGCGATGACTATGGATCCTTAGGTCGTATTTGCCCGACCCACTCGGAAGGCGTGGGCGATAGCACACAAAAATATGGGAATCGAGCGGAATTCTAGTTGTTTGGCCGAAAAATGCAAAAAATATGGAACGATCATGGCTGGGCGGTGACTATGATTCCTTAGGTCTTATTTGATAGTCCGGAAAAATTTTAGGCGATAGGGGTCCGGAGACCCGGGACCACTTGTAAGGCGTTAGTATAGCACACGAAAATATGGGAATCGGGCGGAATTCTAGTTGTTTAGCCGAAAAATGCAAAAAATGAGAAACGATCATGGCGGGAAGGTGACTATTGTTCCTTAGGTCTTATTTGATGGCCCAAAACCTTTTTAGGTGATCCGAGTGCGGGGGGCACGGCCCACTCGGAAAGCGTGGGCTATAGCACACGAAAATATGGGAATCGCGCGGAATTCTAGGTTTTTGGCCTTAAAACGCAAAAAATAAGGAACGATCATGGCGGGAAGGATACTATGGTTCCTTATGTCATATTTGATGGCCCGGAAAATTTTTAGGCGATCGGGGTTCGGGGTTCCCGGGACCCCTTGGAAGGCGTGGGCTAAAGCACACGAAAATATGGGAATCGGGCGGAATTCTAGTTGTTTGGCCGAAAAATGCAAAAAATGAGAAACGATCATGGCGGGAAGGTGACTATGGTTCCTTAGGTCTTATTTGATGGCCCAAAAACTTTTTAGGTGATCCGAGTGCGGGGGGCACGTCCCACTCGGAAGGCGTGGGCTATAGCACACGAAAATATGGGAATCGCGCGGAATTCTAGTTGTTTGGCTGGAAAACGCAAAAAATAAGGAACGATCATGGCGGGAAGGATACTATGGTTCCTTATGTCATATTTGATGGCCCGAAAAATTTTTAGGCGATCGGGGTTCGGGGTTCCCGGGACCCCTTGGAAGGCGTGGGCTAAAGCACACGAAAATATGGAAATCGGGCGGAATTCTAGTTGTTTGGCCGAAAAATGCAAAAAATGAGAAACGATCATGGCGGGAAGGTGACTATGGTTCCTTAGGTCTTATTTGATGGCCCAAAAACTTTTTAGGTGATCCGAGTGCGGGGGGCACGTCCCACTCGGAAGGCGTGGGCTATAGCACACGAAAATATGGGAATCGCGCGGAATTCTAGTTGTTTGGCCGAAAAACGCAAAAAATAAGGAACGATCATGGCGGGGCGTATACTATGGTTCCTTAGGTCATATTTGATGGCCCGGAAAATTTTTTAGGCGATCGGGGTTCAGAGTTCCCGGGACCCCTTGGAAGGCGTGGGCTTTTAGCACACGAAAATATGGAAATCGTGCGGAATTCTAGTTTTTTGGCTGAAAAATGCAAAAGACTAGGAACGATCATGGCGGGGCGGTGACTATGGTTCCTTAGGTCGTATTTGATAGTCCTGAAAATTTTTAGGCGATCCGGCTCCGGGGGCCCGACCCACTCGGAAGGCGTGGGCGATAACACACAAAAATATGGGAATCGCACAGAATTCTAGTTTTTTGGCTGAAAAATGCAAAAAATAAGGAACGATCATGGCTGGGCAGTGACTATGGTTCCTTAGGTCTTATTTGATAGTCCGAAAAAATTTTAGGCGATAGGGGTCCGGAGACCCGGGACCACTTGTAAGGCGTCGGTATAGCACACAAAAATATGGGAATCGGGCGGAATTCTAGTTGTTTAGCCGAAAAATGCAAAAAATGAGAAACGATCATGGCGGGAAGGTGACTATTGTTCCTTAGGTCTTATTTGATGGCCCAAAAACTTTTTAGGTGATCCGAGTGCGGGGGGCACGGCCCACTCGGAAAGCGTGGGCTATAGCACACGAAAATATTGGAATCGCGCGGAATTCTAGTTGTTTGGCCGAAAAACGCAAAAAATAAGGAACGATCATGGCGTGAAGGATACTATGGTTCCTTATGTCATATTTGATGGCCCGGAAAATTTTTAGGCGATCGGGGTTCGGGGTTCCCGGGACCCCTTGGAAGGCGTGGGCTAAAGCACACGAAAATATGGGAATCGGGCGGAATTCTAGTTGTTTGGCCGAAAAATGCAAAAAATGAGAAACGATCATGCCAGGAAGGTGACTATGGTTCCTTAGGTCTTATTTGATGGCCCAAAAAGTTTTTAGGTGATCCGAGTGCGGGGGCACGGACCACTCGGAAGGCGTGGGCTATAGCACACGAAAATATGGGAATCGCGCGGAATTCTAGTTGTTTGACCGAAAAACGCAAAAAATGAGGAACGATCATGGCGGGGTGGTGACTATGGTTCTTTAGGTCGTATTTGATGGCCCGGAAAAGTTTTAGGCTACCGGGGTTCGGGGTTCCCAGGACCCCTTGGAAGGCGTGGGCTAAAGCACACGAAAATATGGAAATCGCGCGGAATTCTAGTTTTTTGGCTGAAAAATGCAAAAGACTAGGAAAGATCATGGTGGGGCGGTGACTATGGTTCCTTAGGTCGCATTTGATAGTCCGGAAAATTTTTAGGCGATCCGGCTCCGGGCGGCCTGGCCTACTCGGAAGGCGTGGGCGATAGCACACAAAAATATGGGAATGGGGCGGAATTCTAGTTTTTTGGCCAAAAAATGCAAAAAATGAGGAACGATCATGGCTAGGAGGTGACTATGGTTCCTTAGGTCCTAATTGATGGCCCGAAAAGTTTTTAGGCGATCCGATTCCGGCGGCCTGGCCCACTCGGAAGGCGTGGGCAATAGCACACAAAAATATGATAATCGAGCGGAAATCTAGTTTTTTGGCCGAAAAACGCAATAAATGAGGAACGATCATGGCGGGGCGGTGACTATGGTTTTTTGATTGAAAAACGCAAAAGACTAGGAACGATCATGGCGGGGCGTATACTATGGTTCCTTAGGTCGTATTTGATGGCCCGGAAAATTTTTAGGCGATCGGGGTTCGGGGTTCCCGGGACCCCTTGGAAGGCGTGGGCTAAAGCACACGAAAATATTGAAATCGCGCGGAATTCTAGTTTTTTGGCTGAAAAATGCAAAAGACTAGGAACGATCATGGCGGGGCGATGACTATGGATCCTTAGGTCGTATTTCATAGTCCTAAAAATTTTTAGGCGATCCGGATCCGGGGGCCCGACCCACTCGGAAGGCGTGGGCGATAGCACACAAAAATATGGGAATCGCGCGGAATTCTAGTTGTTTGGCCGAAAAATGCAAAAAATATGGAACGATCATGGCTGGGCGGTGACTATGGTTCCTTAGGTCTTATTTGATAGTCCGGAAAAATTTTAGGCGATAGGGGTCCGGAGACCCGGGACCACTTGTAAGGCGTTAGTATAGCACACGAAAATATGGGAATCGGGCGGAATTCTAGTTGTTTAGCCGAAAAATGCAAAAAATGAGAAACGATCATGGCGGGAAGGTGACTATTGTTCCTTAGGTCTTATTTGATGGCCCAAAACCTTTTTAGGTGATCCGAGTGCGGGGGGCACGGCCCACTCGGAAAGCGTGGGCTATAGCACACGAAAATATGGGAATCGCGCGGAATTCTAGGTTTTTGGCCTGAAAACGCAAAAAATAAGGAACAATCATGGCGGGGTGAATACTATGGTTCCTTAGATCGTATTTGATGGCCCGGAAAATTTTTAGGCGATCGGGGTTCGGGGTTCCCGGGACCCCTTGGAAGGCGTGGGCTAAAGCACACGAAAATATGGGAATCGGGCGGAATTCTAGTTGTTTGGCCGAAAAATGCAAAAAATGAGAAACGATCATGGCGGGAAGGTGACTATGGTTCCTTAGGTCTTATTTGATGGCCCAAAAACTTTTTAGGTGATCCGAGTGCGGGGGGCACGGCCCACTCGGAAAGCGTGGGCTATAGCACACGAAAATATGGGAATCGCGCGGAATTCTAGTTGTTTGGCCGGAAAACGCAAAAAATAAGGAACGATCATGGCGGGAAGGATACTATGGTTCCTTATGTCATATTTGATGGCCCGGAAAATTTTTAGGCGATCGGGGTTCGGGGTTCCCGGGACCCCTTGGAAGGCGTGGGCTAAAGCACACGAAAGTATGGGAATCGGGCGGAATTCTAGTTGTTTGGCCGAAAAATGCAAAAAATGAGAAACGATCATGGCGGGAAGGTGACTATGGTTCCTTAGGTCTTATTTGATGGCCCAAAAACTTTTTAGGTGATCCGAGTGCGGGGGGCACGTCCCACTCGGAAGGCGTGGGCTATAGCACACGAAAATATGGGAATCGCGCGGAATTCTAGTTGTTTGGCCGAAAAACGCAAAAAATAAGGAACGATCATGGCGGGGCGTATACTATGGTTCCTTAGGTCATATTTGATGGCCCGGAAAATTTTTAGGCGATCGGGGTTCAGAGTTCCCGGGACCCCTTGGAAGGCGTGGGCTTTTAGCACACGAAAATATGGAAATCGTGCGGAATTCTAGTTTTTTGGCTGAAAAATGCAAAAGACTAGGAACGATCATGGCGGGGCGGTGACTATGGTTCCTTAGGTCGTATTTGATAGTCCTGAAAATTTTTAGGCGATCCGGCTCCGGGGGGCCCGACCCACTCGGAAGGCGTGGGCGATAGCACACAAAAATATGGGAATCGCACAGAATTCTAGTTTTTTGGCTGAAAAATGCAAAAAATAAGGAACGATCATGGCTGGGCAGTGACTATGGTTCCTTAGGTCTTATTTGATAGTCCGGAAAAATTTTAGGCGATAGGGGTCCGGAGACCCGGGACCACTTGTAAGGCGTCGGTATAGCACACGAAAATATGGGAATCGGGCGGAATTCTAGTTGTTTAGCCGAAAAATGAAAAAAAATGAGAAACGATCATGGCGGGAAGGTGACTATTGTTCCTTAGGTCTTATTTGATGGCCCAAAAACTTTTTAGGTGATCCGAGTGCGGGGGGCACGGCCCACTCGGAAAGCGTGGGCTATAGCACACGAAAATATTGGAATCGCGCGGAATTCTAGTTGTTTGGCCGAAAAACGCAAAAAATAAGGAACGATCATGGCGTGAAGGATACTATGGTTCCTTATGTCATATTTGATGGCTCGGAAAATTTTTAGGCGATCGGGGTTCGGGGTTCCCGGGACCCCTTGGAAGGCGTGGGCTAAAGCACACGAAAATATGGGAATCGGGCGAAATTCTAGTTGTTTGGCCGAAAAATGCAACAAATGAGAAACGATCATGGCGAGAAGGTGACTATGGTTCCTTAGGTCTTATTTGATGGCCCAAAAACTTTTTAGGTGATTCGAGTGCGGGGGGCACGTCCCACTCGGAAGGCGTGGGCTATAGCACACGAAAATATGGGAATCGCGCGGAATTCTAGTTGTTTGGCCGAAAAACGCAAAAAATGAGGAACGATCATGGCGGGGTGGTGACTATGGTTCTTTAGGTCGTATTTGATGGCCCGGAAAAGTTTTAGGCTACCGGGGTTCGGGGTTCCCAGGACCCCTTGGAAGGCGTGGGCTAAAGCACACGAAAATATGGAAATCGCGCGGAATTCTAGTTTTTTGGCTGAAAAATGCAAAAGACTAGGAAAGATCATGGTGGGGCGGTGACTATGGTTCCTTAGGTCGTATTTGATAGTCCGGAAAATTTTTAGGCGATCCGGCTCCGGGGGGCCCGACCCACTCGGAAGGCGTGGGCGATAGCACACAAAAATATGGGAATCGCACAGAATTCTAGTTGTTTGGCTGAAAAATGCAAAAAATAAGGAACGATCATGGCTGGGCGGTGACTATGGTTCCTTAGGTCTTATTTGATAGTCCGGAAAAATTTTAGGCGATAGGGGTCCGGAGACCCGGGACCAATTGTAAGGCGTCAGTATAGCAAACGAAAATATGGGAATCGGGCGGAATTCTAGTTGTTTAGCCGAAAAATGCAAAAAATGAGAAACGAACATGGCGGGAAGGTGACTATTGTTCCTTAGGTCTTATTTAATGGCCCAAAAACTTTTTAGGTGATCCGAGTGCGGGGGCACGGCCCACTCGGAAAGCGTGGGCTATAGCACACGAAAATATGGGAATCGCGCGGAATTCTAGTTGTTTGGCCGAAAAACGCAAAACATAAGGAACAATCATGGCGGGGCGAATACTATGGTTCCTTAGGTCGTATTTGATGGCCCGGAAAATTTTTAGGCGATCGGGGTTCGGGCTTCCCGGGACCCCTTGGAAGGCGTGGGCTAAAGCACACGAAAATATGGGAATCAGGCGGAATTCTAGTTGTTTGGCCGAAAAACGCAAAAAATAAGGAACGATCATGGCGGGGCGGATACTATGGTTCCTTAGGTCGTATTTTATGGCCCGGAAAAGTTTTAGGCAATCGGGGTTCGGGGTTCCCGGGACCCCTTGGAAGGCGTGGGCTAAAGCACACAAAAATATGGAAATCGCGCGGAATTCTAGTTTTTGGCTGAAAAATGCAAAAAATGAGAAACGATCATGGCGTGAAGGTGACTATGGTTCCTTAGGTCTTATGTGATGGCACAAAAACGTTTTAGGTGATCCGAGTGCGGGGGGCACGGCCCACTCGGAATGCGTGGGCTATAGCACACGAAAATATGGGAATCGCGCGGAATTCTAGTTGTTTGGCCGAAAAACGCAAAACATGAGGAACGATCATGGCGGGGTGGTGACTATGGTTCTTTAGGTCGTATTTGATGGCTCGGAAAATTTTTAGGCGATCCGGCTCCGGGCGGCCTGGCCTACTCGGAAGGCGTGGGCGATAGCACACAAAAATATGGGAATGGGGCGGAATTCTAGTTTTTTGGCCAAAAAATGCAAAAAATGAGGAACGATCATGGCTAGGAGGTGACTATGGTTCCTTAGGTCCTAATTGATGGCCCGAAAAGTTTTTAGGCGATCCGATTCCGGCGGCCTGGCCCACTTGGAAGGCGTGGGCAATAGCACACAAAAATATGGGAATCGCGCGGAATTCTAGTTGTTTGGCCGAAAAACGCAAAAGACTAGGAAAGATCATGGTGGGGCGGTGACTATGGTTCCTTAGGTCGTATTTGATAGTCCGGAAAATTTTTAGGCGATCCGGCTCCGGGCGGCCTGGCCTACTCGGAAGGCGTGGGCGATAGCACACAAAAATATGGGAATGGGGCGGAATTCTAGTTTTTTGGCCAAAAAATGCAAAAAATGAGGAACGATCATGGCTAGGAGGTGACTATGGTTCCTTAGGTCCTAATTGATGGCCCGAAAAGTTTTTAGGCGATCCGATTCCGGCGGCCTGGCCCACTCGGAAGGCGTGGGCAATAGCACACAAAAATATGATAATCGAGCGGAAATCTAGTTTTTTGGCCGAAAAACGCAATAAATGAGGAACGATCATGGCGGGGCGGTGACTATGGTTTTTTGATTGAAAAACGCAAAAGACTAGGAACGATCATGGCGGGGCGGTGACTATGGTTCCTTAGGTCGTATTTGATAGTCCGAAAAATTTTTAGGCGATCCGGCTCCGGTCGGCCCGGCCCACTCGGAAGGCGTGGGCGATAGCACACAAAAATATGGGAATTGGACGGAATTCTAGTTTTTTGGCCAAAAAATGCAAAAAATGAGGAACGATCATGGCGAGGCAGTGACTATGGTTCCTTAGGTCCTAATTGATGGCCCGAAAAGTTTTTAGGCCATCCGAGTCCGGCGGCCTAGCCCACTCGGAAGGCGTGGGCAATAGCACACAAAAATATGATAATCGAGCGGAATTCTAGTTTTTTGGCCGAAAAACGCAATAAATGAGGAACGATCATGGCGGGACGGTAACTATGGTTTTTTGATTGAAAAACGCAAAAGACTAGGAACGATCATGGAGGGGCGGTGACTATGGTTCCTTAGGTCATTTTTGATTGTCCGGAAAATTTTTAGGCGATCCGCCTCCGGGGGGCCCGACATACTCGGAAGGCGTGGGCGATAGCACACAAAAATATGGGAAACGGGCGGAATTCTAGTTGTTTGGCCAAAAAATGCAAAAAATGAGGAACGATCATGGCGAGGCGGTGACTATGGTTCCTTAGGTCCTAATTGATGGCCCGAAATTTTTTTAGGCGATCCGAGTCCGGCGGCCCGGCCCACTCGGAAGGCATGGGCAATAGCACACAAAAAAATGGTAATCGAGCAAAATTCTAGTTTTTTGGCCGAAAAACGCAATAAATGAGGAACGATCATGGCGGGGCGGTGACTATGGTTCCTTAGGTCTTATTTGATGGCCCGGAAAATTTTAGGCGATCGGGGTCCAAGACTCCCGGGACCACTCGGAAGGCGTAAGCTATAGCACACGAAAATATGCAAATCGCGCGGAGTTCTAGTTTTTTGGCCAACAAATGCAAAGCATTTGGAACGATCATGGTGGGGCAGTGACTATGGTACCTTAGGTCGTATTTGATAGTCCGGAAAAATTTTAAGCGATCGGGGTCCGCGGCTCCCCGGACCACTTGGAAGGCGTGGGTATAGCACACGAAAATATGGGAATCGGGCGTAATTCTAGTTTTTTGGCCGAAAAATGCAAAAAATGAGGAACGATGATGGCGGGGAGGTTACTATGGTTCCTTAGGTCATATTTGATGGCCCGAAAAATTTTTAGGCGATCGGGGTCCGGGGGTCCCGGAACCACTGGGAAGGGTGGGCAATAGCACATAAAAATATTGTAATCGGGCAGAATTCTAGTTTTTTGACCGAAAAACGCAACAAATGAGGAATGATCATGGCTGGGCGGTGACTATGATTCCTTAGGTCATATTTGATAGTCCGGAAAAATTTTAGGCGATAGGGGTCCTGAGGTCCCGGGACCACTCGGAAGGTGTGGGCTATAACACACAAAAATATGGAGACGCGCGGAATTCTAGTTGTTTGGCCGAAAAATGCACAAAACATGAGGAACGATCATGGCGGGATGGATACTATGGTTCCTTAGGTCGTATTTGATTGCCCGGAAAAATTTTAGGCGATCGGGGTCCGCGGCTCTTGGGACCACTCGGAATGCGTGGGTATAGCACACGAAAATATGGGAATCGGGCGAAATTCTAGGTCTTTTTCAGTAACATGCAAAAAATATGGAAAGATCTTGGCAGGGCGGTGACTATGGTTCCTTTGGTCTTATTTGATAGTCCGTAAAAATATTAGGCGATAAGGGTCCGGAGGTCCCGGGACCACTCAGAAGGCGTGGGCTATAACACACAAAAATATGGGAATCGCACGGAATTCTAGTTGTTTGGCCGAAAAATGCAAAAAATGAGGAACGATCATGGCGGGGCGTATACTATGGTTCCTTAGGTCGTATTTGATGGCCCGGAAAAGTTTTAGGCGATCGGGGTTCGGGGTTCCCGGGACCCCTTGGAAGGCGTGGGCTAAGGCACATGAAAATATGGAAATCGCGCGGAATTCTAGTTTTTTGGCTGAAAAATGCAAAAGACTAGGAACGATCATGGCGGGGAGGTGACTATGGTTCCTTAGGTCGTATTTGAAGTCCGGAAAATTTTTAGGCGATCCGGCTCCGGGGGGCCTGACCCACTCGGAAGGCGTGGGCGATAGCACACAAAAATATGGGAATCGCGCGGAATTCTAGTTTTTTGGCTGAAAAATGCAAAAGACTAGGAACGATCATGGTGGGGCGGTGACTATGGTTCCTTAGGTCATATTTGATAATCCGGAAAATTTTTAGGCGATCCGGCTCCGGGGGGCCCGACTCACTCGGAAGGCGTGGTCGATAGCACACAAAAATATGGGAATCGCGCGGAATTCTAGTTGTTTGGCCGAAAAACGCAAACAATAAGGAACGATCACGGCTGGGCGGTGACTATGGTTCCTTAGGTCTTATTTGATAGTCCGGAAAACTTTTAGGCGATAGGGGTCCGGAGACCCGGGACCACTTGTAAGGCGTCGGTATAGCACACGAAAATATGGGAATCGGGCGGAATTCTAGTTGTTTAGCCGAAAAATTAAAAAAATGAGAAACGATCATGGCGGGAAGGTGACTATTGTTCCTTAGGTCTTATTTGATGGCCCAAAAACTTTTTAGGTGATCCGAGTGCGGGGGGCACGGCCCACTCGGAAGGCGTGGGCTATAGCACACGAAAATATGGGAATCGCGCGGAATTCTAGTTATTTGGCCGAAAAACGCAAAAAATAAGGAACAATCATGGCGGGGCGAATACTATGGTTCCTTAGATCGTATTTGATGGCCCGGAAAATTTTTAGGCGATCGGGGTTCGGGGTTCCCGGGACCCCTTGAAAGGCGTGGGCTAAAGCACACGAAAATATGGGAATCGGGCGGAATTCTAGTTGTTTGGCCGAAAAATGCAAAAAATGAGAAACGATCATGCCAGGAAGGTGACTATGGTTCCTTAGGTCTTATTTGATGGCCCAAAAAGTTTTTAGGTGATCCGAGTGCGGGGGGCACGGACCACTCGGAAGGCGTGGGCTATAGCACACGAAAATATGGGAATCGCGCGGAATTCTAGTTGTTTGGCCGAAAAACGCCAAGAATAAGGAACGATCATAGCGGCAAGGATACTATGGTTCCTTATGTCATATTAGATGGCCCGGAAAATTTTTAGGCGATCGGGGTTCGGGGTTCCCGGGACCCCTTGGAAGGCGTGGGCTAAAGCACACGAAAATATGGGAATCAGGCGGAATTCTAGTTGTTTGGCCGAAAAATGCAAAAAAAGAGAAACGATCATGGCGGGAAGGTGACTATGGTTCCTTAGGTCTTATTTGATGGCCCAAAAACTTTTTAGGTGATCCGAGTGCGGGGGGCACGGCCCACTCGGAAGGCGTGGGCTATAGCACACGAAAATATGGGAATCGCGCGGAATTCTAGTTGTTTGGCCGAAAAATGCAAAAAATAAGGAACGATCATGGCGGGGCGTATACTATGGTTCCTTAGGTCATATTTGATGGCCCGGAAAATTTTTAGGCGATCAGGGTTCGGGGTTCCCGGGACCCCTTGGAAGGCGTGGGCTAAAGCACACGAAAATATGGAAATCGCGCGGAATTCTAGTTTTTTGGCTGAAAAATCCAAAAGACTAGGAACGATCATGGCGGGGCGGTGACTATGGTTTCTTAGGTCGTATTTGATAGTCCTGAAAACTTTTAGGCGATCCGGCTCCGGGGGGCCTGACCCACTCGGAAGGCGTGGGCGATAGCACACAAAAATATGGGAATCGCGCGAAATTCTAGTTGTTTGGCCGAAAAATGCAAAAAATAAGGAACGATCATGGCTGGGCGGTGACTATGGTTCCTTAGGTCTTATTTGATAGTCCGGAAAAATTTTAGGCGATAGGGGTCCGGAGACCCGGGACAACTTGTAAGGCGTCGGTATAGCACACGAAAATATGGGAATCGGGCGGAATTCTAGTTGTTTAGCCGAAAAATTCAAAAAATGAGAAACGATCATGGCGGGAAGGTGACTATTGTTCCTTAGGTCTTATTTGATGGCCCAAAAACCTTTTTAGGTGATCCGAGTGCGGGGGGCACGGCCCACTCGGAAGGCGTGGGCTATAGCACACGAAAATATGGGAATCGCGCGGAATTCTAGTTATTTGGCCGAAAAACGCAAAAAATAAGGAACAATCATGGCGGGGCGAATACTATGGTTCCTTAGATCGTATTTGATGGCCCGGAAAATTTTTAGGCGATCGGGGTTCGGGGTTCCCGGGACCCCTTGGAAGGCGTGGGCTAAAGCACACGAAAATATGGGAATCGGGCGGAATTCTAGTTGTTTAGCCGAAAAATACAAAAAATGAGAAACGATCATGCCGGGAAGGTGACTATGGTTCCTTAGGTCTTATTTGATGGCCCAAAAAGTTTTTAGGTGATCCGAGTGCGGGGTGCACGGACCACTCGGAAGGCGTGGGCTATAGCACACGAAAATATGGGAATCGCGCGGAATTCTAGTTGTTTGGCCGAAAAACGCAAAGAATAAGGAACGATCATGGCGGGAAGGATACTATGGTTCCTTATGTCATATTTGATGGCCCGGAAAATTTTTAGGCGATCGGGGTTCGGGGTTCCCGGGACCCCTTGGAAGGCGTGGGCTAAAGCACACGAAAATATGGGAATCGGGCGGAATTCTAGTTGTTTGGCCGAAAAATGCAAAAAATGAGAAACGATCATGGCGGGAAGGTGACTATGGTTCCTTAGGTCTTATTTGATGGCCCAAAAACTTTTTAGGTGATCCGAGTTTGGGGGGCACGGCCCACTCGGAAGGCGTGGGCTATAGCACACGAAAATATGGGAATCGCGCGGAATTCTAGTTGTTTGGCCGAAAAACGCAAAAAATAAGGAACGATCATGGCGGGGCGTATACTATGGTTCCTTAGGTCATATTTGATGGCCCGGAAAATTTTTAGGCGATCGGGGTTCGGGGTTCCCGGGACCCCTTGGAAGGCGTGGGCTAAAGCACACGAAAATATGGAAATCGCGCGGAATTCTAGTTTTTTGGCTGAAAAATCCAAAAGACTAGGAACGATCATGGCGGGGTGGTGACTATGGTTTCTTAGGTCGTATTTGATAGTCCTGAAAACTTTTAGGCGATCCGGCTCCGGGGGGCCTGACCCACTCGGAAGGCGTGGGCGATAGCACACAAAAATATGGGAATCGCGCGAAATTCTAGTTGTTTGGCCGAAAAATGCAAAAAATAAGGAACGATCATGGCTGGGCGGTGACTATGGTTCCTTAGGTCTTATTTGATAGTCCGAAAAAATTTTAGGCGATAGGGGTCCGGAGACCCGGGACCACTTGTAAGGCGTCGGTATAACACATGAAAATATGGGAATCGGGCGGAATTCTAGTTGTTTAGCCGAAAAATACAAAAAATGAGAAACGATCATGCCGGGAAGGTGACTATGGTTCCTTAGGTCTTATTTGATGGCCCAAAAAGTTTTTAGGTGATCCGAGTGCGGGGTGCACGGACCACTCGGAAGGCGTGGGCTATAGCACACGAAAATATGGGAATCGCGCGGAATTCTAGTTGTTTGGCCGAAAAACGCAAAGAATAAGGAACGATCATGGCGGGAAGGATACTATGGTTCCTTATGTCATATTTGATGGCCCGGAAAATTTTTAGGCGATCGGGGTTCGGGGTTCCCGGGACCCCTTGGAAGGCGTGGGCTAAAGCACACGAAAATATGGGAATCGGGCGGAATTCTAATTGTTTGGCCGAAAAATGCAAAAAATGAGAAACGATCATGGCGGGAAGGTGACTATGGTTCCTTAGGTCTTATTTGATGGCCCAAAAACTTTTTAGGTGATCCAGCGGGGGGCACGGCCCACTCGGAAGGCGTGGGCTATAGCACACGAAAATATGGGAATCGCGCGAAATTCTAGTTGTTTGGCCGAAAAACGCAAAAAATAAGGAACGATCATGGAGGGGCGGATACTATGGTTCCTTAGGTCATATTTTATGGCCCGGAAAAGTTTTAGGCAATCGGGGTTCCCGGGACCCCTTGGAAGGCGTGGGCTAAAGCACACGAAAATATGAAAATCGTGCGGAATTCTAGTTTTTTGGCTGAAAAATGCAAAAAATGAGAAACGATCATGGTGTGAAGGTGACTATGGTTCCTTAGGTCTTATTTGATTGCCCAAAAACGTTTTAGGTGATCCGAGTGCGGGGGGCACGGCCCACTCGGAAGGCGTGGGCTATAGCACACGAAAATATGGGAATCGCGCGGAATTCTAGTTGTTTGGCCGAAAAATGCAAAAAATAAGGAACGATCATGGCGGGGCGGATACTATGGTTCCTTAGGTCATATTTTATGGCCCGGAAAAGTTTTAGGCAATCGGGGTTCCTGGGACCCCTTGGAAGGCATGGGCTAAAGCACACGAAAATATGGAAATCGTGCGGAATTCTAGTTTTTTGGCTGAAAAATGCAAAAAATGAGAAACGATCATGGCGTGAAGGTGACTATGGTTCCTTAGGTCTTATTTGATTTCCCAAAAACATTTTAGGTGATCCGAGTGCGGGGGGGCACGGCCCACTCGGAAGGCGTGGGCTATAGGACACGAAAATATGGGAATCGCGCGGAATTCTAGTTGTTTGGCCGAAAAACGCAAAAATGAGGAACGATCATGGCGGGGTGGTTACTATGGTTCCTTAGGTCGTATTTGATGGCCCGGAAAATTTTTAGGCTATCGGGGTTCGGGGTTCCCGGGACCCCTTGGAAGGAGTGGGCTAAAGCACATGAAAATATGGAAATCGCGCGGAATTCTAGTTTTTTGGCTGAAAAATGCAAAAGACTAGGAACGATCATGGTGGGGCGGTGACTATGGTTCCTTAGGTCGTATTTGATAGTCCGGAAAATTTTTAGGCGATCCGGCTCCGGGCGGCCCGGCCCACTCGGAAGGCGTGGGCGATAGCACACAAAAATATGGGAATCGGGCGGAATTCTAGTTTTTTGGCCAAAAAACGCAAAAAATGAGGAACGATCATGGCGAGGCGGTGACTATGGTTCCTTAGGTCCTAATTGATGGCCCGAAAATTTTTTAGGCGATCCGAGTCCGGCGGCCTGGCCCACTCGGAAGGCGTGGATAATAGCACACAAAAATATGATAATCGAGCGGAATTCTAGTTTTTTGGCCGAAAAACGCAATAAATGAGGAACGATCATGGCGGGGCGGTGACTATGGTTTTTTGATTGAAAAACGCAAAAGACTAGGAACGATCATGGCGGGGCGGTGACTATGGTTCCTTAGGTCGTATTTGATAGTCCGAAAAATTTTTAGGCGATCCGGCTCTGGGCGGCCCGGCCCACTCGGAAGGCGTGGGCGATAGCACACAAAAATATGGGAATCGGGCGGAATTCTAGTTTTTTGGCCAAAAAATGCAAAAAACGAGGAACGATCATGGCGAGGCGGTGACTATGGTTCCTTAGGTCCTAATTGATGGCCCAAATATTTTTTAGGCGATCCGAGTCCGGCGTCCTGGCCCACTCGGAAGGCGTGGGCAATAGCACACAAAAATATGATAATCGAGCGGAATACTTGTTTTTTGGCCGAAAAACGCAATAAATGAGGAACGACCGTGGCGGGGCGGTGACTATGGTTTTTTGATTGAAAAACGCAAAAGACTAGGAACGATCATGGCGGGGCGGTGACTATGGTTCCTTAGGTCGTTTTTGATTGTCCGGAAAATTTTTAGGCGATCCGGCTCCGGGGGGCCCGACATACTCGGAAGGCGTGGGCGATAGAACACAAAAATATGGGAATCGGGCGGAATTCTAGTTGTTTGGCCAAAAAATGCAAAAAATGAGGAACGATCATGGCGAGGCGGTGACTATGGTTCCTTAGGTTCTAATTGATGGCCCGAAATTTTTTTAGGCGATCCGAGTCCGGCGGCCCGGCCCACTCGGAAGGCGTGGGCAATAGCACACAAAAATATGGTAATCGAGCGAAATTCTAGTTTTTTGGCCAAAAAACGCAATAAAAGAGGAACGATCATGGCGGGGCGGTGACTATGGTTCCTTAGGTCGTATTTGATAGTCCGGATAAATTTTAGGCGATCGGGGTCCAAGGCTCCCGGGACCACTCGGAAGGCGTAAGCTATAGCACACGAAAATATGCAAATCGCGCGGAGTTCTAGTTTTTTGGCCAACAAATGCAAAGCATTTGGAACGATCATGGTGGGGCGGTGACTATGGTACCTTAGGTCGTATTTGAAAGTCCGGAAATATTTTAGGCGATCAGGGTCCGCGGCTCCCCGGACCACTTGGAAGGCGTGGGTATAGCACACGAAAATATGGGAATCGGGTGTAATTCTAGTTTTTTGGCCGAAAAATGCAAAAAATGAGAAACGATGACGGCGGGGAGGTTATTATGGTTCCTTAGGTCGTATTTGACGGCCCGGAAATTTTTTAGGCGATCAGGGTCTGGGGGTCCCGGAACCACTGGGAAGGGTGGGCAATAGCACATAAAAATATTATAATCGGGCAGAATTCTTGTTTTTTCGCCGAAAAATGCAACAAATGAGGAGTGATCATGGCTGGGCGGTGACTATGGTTCCTTAGGTCATATTTGATAGTCCAAAAAAATTTTAGGCGATAGGGGTCCTGAGGTCCCGGGACCACTCGGAAAGTGTGTGCTATAACACACAAAAATATGGAGACGCGCGGAATTCTAGTTGTTTGGCTGAAAAACACAAAAAATGATGAACGATCATGGCGTCGCGGATACTATGGTTCCTTAGGTAGTATTTGATAGTCCGAAAAAATTTTAGGCGATAGGGGTCCGGAGGTCCCGGGACCACTCGGAAGGCGTAAGCTATGCACACGAAAATATGCAAATCGCGCAGAGTTCTAGTTTTTTGGCCAACAAATGCAAAGCATTTGGAATGATCATGGTGGGGCGGTGACTATGGTACCTTAGGTCATATTTGATAGTCCGAAAAAATTTTAGGCGATCAGGGTCCGCGGCTCCCCGGACCACTTGGAAGGCGTGGGTATAGCACACGAAAATATGGGAATCGGGCGTAATTCTAGTTTTTTGGTCGAAAAATGCAAAAAATGAGAAACGATGACGGCGGGGAGGTTACTATGGTTCCTTAGGTCGTATTTGACGGCCCGGAAATTTTTTAGGCGATCGGGGTCCGGGGGTCCCGGAACCACTAGGAAGGGTGGGCAATAGCAAATAAAAATATTGTAATCGGGCAGAATTCTAGTTTTTTCGCCGAAAAACGCAACAAATGAGGAATGATCATGGCTGGGCGGTGACTATGGTTCCTTAGGTCATATTTGATAGTCCAGAAAAATTTTAGGCGATAGGGGTCCTGAGGTCCCGGGACCACTCGGAAGGTGTGGGCTATAACACACAAAAATATGGAGACGCGCGGAATTCTAGTTGTTTGGCCGAAAAACGCAAAAAATGATGAACGATCATGGCGTCGCGGATACTATGGTTCCTTAGGTAGTATTTGATAGTCCGGAAATATTTTAGGTGATAGGGGTCCGGAGGTCCCGGGACCACTTGGAAGGTGTGGGCTATAACACACAAAAATATGGAAATTGCGTGGAATTCTAGTTGTTTGGCCGAAAAACGCAAAAAATAAGGAATGATCATGGCGGGACGGATACTATGGTTTCTTAGGTCGTATTTGATTACCCGGAAAAATTTTAGGCGATCGGGGTCCGCGGCTCTTGGCACCACTCGGAATGCGTGGGTATAGCACATGAAAATATGGGAATCGGGCGAAATTCTAGGTCTTTTTCAGTAACATGCAAAAAATATGGAAAGATCTTGGCAGGGCGGTGACTATGGTTCCTTTGGTCTTATTTGATAGTCCGGAAAAATATTAGGCGATAAGGGTCCGGAGGTCCCGGGACCACTCAGAAGGCGTGGGCTATAACACACAAAAATATGGGAATCGCGCGTAATTCTAGTTGTTTGGCCGAAAAATACAAAAAATGAGGAACGATCATGGCGGGGCGGATACTATGGTTCCTTAGGTCGTATTTGATGGCCAGGAAAATTTTTAGGCGATCGGGGTCCGCGGCTCTCGGGACCACTCGGAATGCGTGGGTATTGCACACGAAAATATGGGAATCGAGCGGAATTCTAGTTTTTTGGCTGAAAAATGCAAAAGACAATGAACGATCATGGAAGGGCGGTGACTGTGGTTCCTTAGGTCATATTTGATAGTCGGGAAAATTTTAGGCGATAGGGGTTCGGGGTTCCCGGGACCCCTTGGAAGGCGTGGGCTAAAGCACACGAAAATATGGAAATCGCACGGAATTCTAGTTTTTTGGCTGAAAAATGCAAAAGACTAGGAACGATCATGGCGGGGCGGTGACTAAGGTCGTATTTGATGGCCCAGAAAAATTTTAGGCGATAGGGGTCCGGAGGTCCCGGGACCACTCGGAAGGCGTGGGCTATAACACACAAAAATATGGGAATCGCGCGGAATTCTAGTTGTTTGGCCGAAAAATGCAAAAAAATAAGGAACGATCATGGCGGAGCAGATACTATGGTTCCTTAGGTTGTATTTGATTGCCCGAAAAAATTTTAGGCGATCGGGGTCCGCGGCTCTTGGGACCACTCGGAATGCGTGGGTATAGCTCACAACAATATGGGAATCGGGTGAAATTCTAGGTCTTTTTCAGTAACATGCAAAAAATGTGGAAAGATCTTGCCAGGGCGGTGACTATGGTTCCTTTGGTCTTATTTGATAGTCCGAAAAAATATTAGGCGATAGGGGTCCGGAGGTCCCGGGACCACTCGGAAGGCGTGGGCTATAACACACAAAAATATGGGAATCGCGCGGAATTCTAGTTGTTTGGCCGAAAAACGCAAAAAATGTGGAATGATCATGGCAGGGCGGATACTATGGTTCCTTTGGTCGTATTTGTTAGTCCAAAAAATTTTAGGCGATAGGGGTCTGGAGGTCCCGGGACCACTCGGAAGGCGTGGGCTGTAACACACAAAAATATGAGAATCTTGCGGAATTCTAGTTGTTTGGCCGAAAAACGCAAAAAATGAGGAACAATCATGGCGGGGTGGTTACTATGGTTCTTTAGGTCGTATTTGATGGCCCGGAAAATTTTTAGGCGATCGGGGTCCGCGGCTCTTGGGACCACTCGGAATGCGTGGGTATAGCTCACGAAAAATGTGGAATGATCATGGCGGGGCGGATACTATGGTTCCTTTGGTCGTATTTGTTAGTCCGGAAAAATTTTAGGCGATAGGGGTTAGGAGGTCCCGGGACCACTCGGAAGGCGTGGGCTGTAACACACAAAAATATGGGAATCTTGCAGAATTCTAGTTGTTTGGCCGAAAAACGCAAAAAATGAGGAACAATCATGGCGGGGTGGTTACTATGGTTCCTTAGGTCGTATTTGATGGTCCGGAAAATTTTTAGGCTATCGGGGTCCGCGGCTATTGGGACCACTCGGAATGCGTGGGTATAGCTCACGAAAATATGGGAATCGGGTGAAATTCTAAGTCTTTTTCAGTAACATGCAAAAAATGTGGAAAGATCTTGGCAGGGCGGAGACTATGGTTCCTTTGGTCTTATTTGATAGTCCGGAAAAATATTAGGCGATAGGGGTCCGGAGGTCCCGGGATCACTCGGAAGGTGTGGGCTATAACACACAAAAATATGGGAATCGGGCGTAATTCTAGTTTTTTGGCTGAAAAATGCAAAAAATGAGAAACGATGATGGCGGGGCGGTTACTATGGTTCCTTAGGTCGTATTTGACGGCCCGGAAAAATTTTAGGCGATCGGGGTCCGGGGGTCCCGGAACCACTGGGTAGGGTGGGCAATAGCACACAAAAATATTGTAATCGGGCGGAATTCTAGTTTTTTGGCCGAAAAACGCAACAAATGAGGAATAATCATGGATGGGCGGTGACTATGGTTCCTTAGGTCATATTTGATAGTCCAGAAAAATTTTAGGCGATAGGGGTCCTGAGTCCCGGGACCACTCGGAAGGTGTGGGCTATAACACACAAAAATATGGGAATCGCGCGGAATTCTAGTTGTTTGGCCGAAAAACGCAAAAAATAAGGAACGATCATGGCGGGGCGGATACTATGGTTCCTTAGGTCGTATTTGATTGCCCGGAAAAATTTTAGGCGATCGGGGTCCGCGGCTCTTGGGACCACTCGGAATGCGTGGGTATAGCACACGAAAATATGGGAATCGGGCGAAATTCTAGTTGTTTGGCCGAAAAACGCAAAAAATAAGGAACGATCATGGTTGGGCGGTGACTATGGTTCTTTAAGTCTTATTTGATAGTCTGGACAAATTTTAGGCGATAGGGGTCCGGAGACCCGGGACCACTTGTAAGGCGTGGGTATAACACACGAAAATATGGGAATCAGGCGTAATTCTAGTTTTTTGGCCGAAAAATGCAAAAAATGAGAAACGATCATCGCGGGAAGGTTACTATGGTTCCTTAGGTCATATGTGATGGCCCGGAAAATTTTTAGGCGATCGGGGTCCGTGGCTCCCGGGACCACTCGGAGTGCGTGGGTATAGCACACGAAAATATGGGAATCGAGCGGAATTCTAGTTTTTTAGCTGAAAAATGCAAAAGACTAGGAACGATCATGGAAGGGCGGTGACTGTTGTTCCTTAGGTCGTATTTGATAGTCGGGAAATTTTAGGCGATAGGGGTTCGGGGTTCCCGGGACCCCTTGGAAGGCGTGGGCTAAAGCACACGAAAATATGAAAATCGAGCGGAATTCTAGTTTTTTGGCTGAAAAACGCAAAAGACTAGGAACGATCATGGCGGGGCGGTGACTATGGTTCCTAAGGTCGTATTTGATGGCCCGGAAAAATTTTAGGCGAAAGGGGTCCGGAGGTCCCGGGACCACTCGGAAGGCGTGGGCTATAACACACAAAAATATGGGAATCGCGTAGAATTCTAGTTGTTTGGCCAAAAAATGCAAAAAATAAGGAACGATCATGGCGGAGCGGATACTATGGTTCCTTAGGTCGTATTTGATTGCCCGGAAAAATTTTAGGCGATCAGGGTCCGCGGCTCTTGGGACCACTCGGAATGCGTGGGTATAGCACACGAAAATATGGGAATCGGGTGAAATTCTAGGTCTTTTTCAGTAACATGCAAAAAATGTGGAAAGATCTTGGTAGGGCGGTGACTATGGTTCCTTTGGTCTTATTTGATAGTCCGGAAAAATATTAGGCGATAGGGGTCCGGAGGTCCCGGGACCACTCGGAAGGCGTGGGCTGTAACACACAAAAATATGGGAATCGCGCGGAATTCTAGTTGTTTGGCCGAAAAACGCAAAAAATGAGGAACGATCATGGCGGGGTGGTTACTATGGTTCCTTAGGTCGTATTTGATGGCCCGGAAAATTTTTAGGCGATCGGGGTTCGGGGTTCCCGGGACCCCTTGGAAGGCGTGGGCTAAAGCACACGAAAATATGGAAATTGCGCGGAATTCTAGTTTTTTGGCTGAAAAATGCAAAAGACTAGGAACGATCATGGCGGGGCGGATACTATGGTTCCTTAGGTCATTTTTGTTAGTCCGGAAAAATTTTAGGCGATAGGGGTCAGGAGGTCCCGGGACCACTCGGAAGGCGTGGGCGATAGCACACAAATATATGGGAATCGGGCTGAATTCTAGTTGTTTGGCCGAAAAATGCAAAAAATGAGGAACGATAATGGCGAGGCGGTGACTATGGTTCCTTAGGTCCTAATTGATGGCCCGAAATGTTTTTAGGCGATCCGAGTCCGGCGGCCCGGCCCATTCGGAAGGCGTGGGAAATAGCACACAAAAATATGATAATCGAGCGGAATTCTAGTTTTTTGGCTGAAAAACGCAATACATGAGGAACGATCATGGCAGGGCGATGACTATGGTTCCTTAGGTCGTATTTGATGGCTCGACAAATTTTAGGCGATCAGGGTCCACGGCTTCCGGGACCACTCGGAAGGCGTAAGCTATAGCACACGAAAATATGCAAATCGCGCGGAGTTCTAGTTTTTTGGCCAAAAAATGCAAAGCATTTGGAACGATCATGGTGGGGCGGTGACTATGGTACCTTAGGTCGTATTTGATAGTCCGGAAAAATTTTAGGCGATCGGGGTCCGCGGCTCCCCGGACAACTTGGAAGGCGTGGGTATAGCACACGAAAATATGAGAATCGGGCGTAATTCTAGCTTTTTGGCCGAAAAATGCAAAAAATGAGGAACAATCCTGGCGGGGCGGTTACTATGGTTCCTTAGGTCGTATTTGACGGCCCGGTAAAATTTTAGGCGATCGGGGTCCGGGGGTCCCGGAACCACTTGGAAGGGTGGGCAATAGCACACAAAAATATTATAATCGGGCGGAATTCTAATGTTTTGGCCGAATATCACAACAAATGAGGAATGATCATGGCTGGGCGGTGACTATGGTTCCTTAGGTCGTATTTGATAGTCCGGAAAAATTTTAGGCGATAGGGGTCTGGAGTTCCCGGGTTCACTTGGAAGGCGTGGGCTATAGGACACGAAAATATGGGAATCGCACGGAATTCTATTTTGTTTTCCGAAAAACGGAAAAAACTAGGAACGATCATGGCTGGGCGGTGACTATGGTTCCTTAGGTCTTATTTGATAGTCCGGAAAAAATTTTAGGTGATAGGGGTCCGGAGACCCGGGACCACTCGGAAGGCGTGGGCTATAACACACAAAAATATGGGATCGCGCGGAATTCTAGTTGTTTGGCCGAAAAACGCAAAAAATAAAAAACGATCATGGCGGGGCGGATACTATGGTTTCTTAGGTCGTATTTGATTTCCCGGAAAACTTTTCGGCGATCGGGGTCCGCGGCTCTTGGGACCACTCGGAATGCGTGGGTATAGCACACGAAAATAAGGGAATCGGGCGAAATTCTAGTTCTTTTTCTGTAACATGCAAAAAATGTGGAAAGATCTTGGCAGGGCGGTGACTATGGTTCCTTTGGTCTTATTTGATAGTCCGTAAAAATATTAGGCGATAGGGGTCCGGAGGTCCCTGGACCACTCGGAAGGCGTGGGCTATAACACACAAAAATGTGGGAATCGCATGGAATTCTAGTTGTTTGGCCGAAAAACGCAAAAATTGAGGAAAGATCATGCCGGGGCGGATACTATGGTTCCTTAGGTCGTATTTGATGTCCCAGAAATTTTTTAGGCGATCGGGGTCCGTAGCTCCCGGGACCACTCGGAATGCGTGGGTATAGCACACGAAAATATGGGAATCGAGCGGAATTCTAGTTTTTTGGCTGAAAAATGCAAAAGACTAGGAAGGATCATGGAAGGGCGGTGACTGTGGTTCCTTAGGTCGTATTTGATAGTCGGGAAAATTTTAGGCGATAGGGGTTCGGGGTTCCCGGGACCCCTTGGAAGGCGTGGGCTAAAGCACACTAAAATATGGAAATCGCGCGGAATTCTAGTTTTATGTCTGAAAAATGCAAAAGACTAGGAACGATCATGGCGGGGCGGTGACTATGGTTCCTTAGGTCGTATTTGATGTCCTGGAAAAATTTTAGGTGATAGGGGTCCGGAGGTCCTGGGACCACTCGGAAGGCGTGGGCTATAACACACAAAAATATGGGAATCACGCGGAATTCTAGTTGTTTGGCCGAAAAATGCAAAAAATAAGGAACGATCATGGCGGAGCGGATACTATGGTTCCTTAGGTCGTACTTGATTGCCCGGAAAAATTTTAGGCGATCGGGATCCGCGGCTCTTGGGACCACTCGGAATGCGTGGGTATAGCACACAAAAATATGGGAATCGAGCGGAATTCTAGTTTTTTGGCAGAAAAATGCAAAAGACTAGGAACGATCATGGAAGGGCGGTGACTGTGGTTCCTTAGGTCGTATTTGATAGTCGGGAAAATTTAAGGTGATAGGGGTTCGGGGTTCCCGCGACCCCTTGGAAGGCGTGGGCTAAAGCACACGAAAATATGGAAATCGCGCGGAATTCTAGTTTTTTGGCTGAAAAACGCAAAAGACTAGGAACGATCATGGCGGGGCGGTGTCTATGGTTCCTTAGGTCGTATTTGATGGCCCGGAAAAATTTTAGGCGATAGGGGTCCGGAGGTCCCGGGGCCACTCGGAAGGTGTGGGCTATAATACACAAAAATATGGGAATCGCGCGGAATTCTAGTTGTTTGGCCGAAAAATGCAAAAATTAAGGAACAATCATGGCGGGGCGGATACTATGGTTTCTTAGGTCGTATTTGATTGCCCGAAAAAATTTTAGGCGATCGGGGTCCGCGGCTCTTGGGACCACTCGGAATGCATGGGTATAGCACACGAAAATATAAGAATCGGGCGAAATTCTAGTTTTTTTCAGTAACATGCAAAAAATGTGGAGAGATCTTGGCAGGGCGGTGACTATGGTTCCTTTGGTCTTATTTGATAGTCCGGAAAAATATTAGGCGATAGGGGTCCGGAGGTCCCGGGACCACTCGGAAGGCGTGGGCTATAACACACAAAAATGTGGGAATCGCGCGAAATTCTAGTTGTTTGGCCGAAAAATGCAAAAAATGAGGAACGATCATGGCGGGGCGGATACTATGGTTCCTTAGGTCGTATTTGATGGCCCGGAAAATTTTTAGGCGATCGGGGTCCGTGGCTCCCAGGACCACTCGGAATGCGTGGGTATAGCACACGAAAATATGGGAATCGAGCGAAATTCTAGGTCTTTTTCAGTAACATGCAAAAAATGTGGAAAGATCTTGGCAAGGCGGTGATTATGGTTCCTTTGGTCTTATTTGATAGTCCGGAAAAATATTAGGTGATAGGGGTCCGGAGGTCCCGTGGCCACTCGGAAGGCGTGGGCTATAACACACAAAAATATGGGAATCGCGCGGAATTCAAGTTGTTTGGCCGAAAAACGCAAAAAATGAGGAACGATCATGGCGGGGCGGATACTATTGTTCCTTAGGTCGTATTTGATGGCCCGGAAAATTTTTAGGCGATCGGGGTCCGCGGCTCCCGGGACCACTCGGAATGCGTGGGTATAGCACACGAAAATATGGGAATCGGGCGAAATTCTAGGTCTTTTTTAGTAACACGCAAAAAATGTGGAAAGATCTTGGCAGGGCGGTGACTATGGTTCCTTTGATCTTATTTGATAGTCCGGAAAAATATTAGGCGATAGGGGTCCGAAGGTCCCGGGACCACTCGGAAGGCGTGGGCAATAACACACAAAAATATGGGAATCGCGCGGAATTCTAGTTGTTTGGCCAAAAAACGCAAAAATTGAGGAACGATCATGGCGGGGCGGATACTATGGTTCCTTAGGTCGTATTTGATAGTCCGGAAAATTTTTAGGCGATAGGGGTCAGGAGGTCCCGGGACCACTCGGAAGGTGTGGGCTATAACACACAAAAATATGGGAATCGCGCGAAATATTAGGTGTTTTGCCCAAAAATGCAAAAAATAAGGAACGATCATGGCGAGGCGGATACTATGGTTCCTTAGGTCGTATTTGATTGCCCGGAAAAATTTTAGGCGATCGGGGTCCGCGGCTCTTGGGACCACTCGGAATGCGTGGGTATAGCACACGAAAATATGGGAATCGGGCGAAATTCTAGGTCTTTTTCAGTAACATGCAAAAAATAAGGAAAGATCTTGGCAGGGCGATGACTATGGTTCCTTTGGCCTTATTTAATAGTCTGGAAAAATTTTAGGCGATAGGGGTCCGGAGGTCCCGGGACCACTCGGAAGGCGTGGGCTATAACACACAAAAATAAGGGAATCGCGCGGAATTCTAGTTGTTTGGCCGAAAAATGCAAAAAATAAGGAACGATCATGGCGGAGCGGATACTATGGTTCCTTAGGTCGTATTTGATTTCCCGGAAAAATTTTAGGAGATCGGGATCCGCGGCTCTTGGGACCACTCGGAATGCGTGGGTATAGCACACGAAAATATGGGAATCGGGTGAAATTCTAGGTCTTTTTCAGTAACATGCAAAAAATGTGGAAAGATCTTGGTAGGGCGGTGACTATGGTTCCTTTGGTCTTATTTGATAGTCCGGAAAAATATTAGGTGATAGGGGTCCGGAGGTCCCGGGACCACTCGGAAGGCGTGGGCTATAACACGCAAAAATATGGGAATCGCGCGGAATTCAAGTTGTTTGGCCGAAAAACGGCAAAAAATGAGGAACGATCATGGCGGGGCGGATACTATGGTTCCTTAGGTCGTATTTGATGGCCCGGAAAATTTTTAGGCGATCGGGGTCCGCGGCTCCCGGGACCACTCGGAATGCGTGGGTATAGCACACGAAAATATGGGAATCGAGCGGAATTCTAGTTTTTTGGCAGAAAAATGCAAAAGACTAGGAACGGTCATGGAAGGGCGGTGACTGTGGTTCCTTAGGTCGTATTTGATAGTCGGGAAAATTTAAAGCGATAGGGGTTCGGGGTTCCCGGGACCCCTTGGAAGGCGTGGGCTAAAGCACACGAAAATATGGAAATCGCGCGGAATTCTAGTTTTTTGGCTGAAAAACGCAAAAGACTAGGAACGATCATGGCGGGGCGGTGTCTATGGTTCCTTAGGTCGTATTTGATGGCCCGGAAAAATTTTAGGCGATAGGGGTCCGGAGGTCCCGGGACCACTCGGAAGGTGTGGGCTATAATACACAAAAATATGGGAATCGCGCGGAATTTTAGTTGTTTGGCCGAAAAATGCAAAAAATAAGGAACAATCATGGCGGGGCGGATACTATGGTTTCTTAGGTCGTATTTGATTGCCCGGAAAAATTTTAGGCGATCGGGGTCCGCGGCTCCTGGGACCACTCGGAATGCATGGGTATAGCACACAAAAATATGGGAATCGGGCGAAATTCTAGTTCTTTTTCAGTAACATGCAAAAAATGTGGAGAGATCTTGGCAGGGCGGTGACTATGGTTCCTTTGGTCTTATTTGATAGTCCGGAAAAATATTAGGCGATAGGGGACGGAGGTCCCGGGACCACTCGGAAGGCGTGGGCTATAACACACAAAAATGTGGGAATCGCGCGAAATTCTAGATGTTTGGACGAAAAACGCAAAAAATGAGGAACGATCATGGCGGGGCGGATACTATGGTTCCTTAGGTCGTATTTGATGGCCCGGAAAAATTTTAGGCGATCGGGGTCTGCGGCTCTTGGGACCACTCGGAATGCGTGGGTATAGCACACGAAAATATGGGAATCGGGTGAAATTCTAGGTCTTTTTCAGTAACATGCAAAAAATGTGGAAAGATCTTGGTAGGGCGGTGACTATGATTCCTTTGGTCTTATTTGATAGTCCGGAAAAATTTTAGGCGATAGGGGTCCGGAGGTCCCGGGACCACTCGGAAGGCGTGGGCTATACACACAAAAATATGGGAATCGCGCGGAATTCTAGTTGTTTGGCCGAAAAATGCAAAAAATGTGGAACGATCATGGCGGGGCGGATACTATGGTTCCTTTGATCGTATTTGTTAGTCCGAAAAAATTTTATGTGATAGGGGTCAGGAGGTCCCGGGACCACTCGGAAGGCGTGGGCTGTAACACACAAAAATATGGGAATCGCGCGGAATTCTAGTTGTTTGGCCGAAAAACGCAAAAAATGAGGAATGATCATGGCGGGGTGGTTACTATGGTTCCTTAGGTCGTATTTGATGGCCCGGAAAATTTTTAGGCGATCGGGGTTCGGGGTTCCCGGGACCCCTTGGAAGGCGTGGGCTAAAGCACACGAAAATATGGAAATTGCGCGGAATTCTAGTTTTTTGGCTGAAAAATGCAAAAGACTAGGAACGATCATGGCGGGGCGGATACTATGGTTCCTTAGGTCATTTTTGTTAGTCCGGAAAAATTTTAGGCGATAGGGGTCAGGAGGTCCCGGGACCACTCGGAAGGCGTGGGCGATAGCACACAAATATATGGGAATCGGGCTGAATTCTAGTTGTTTGGCCGAAAAATGCAAAAATTGAGGAACGATAATGGCGAGGCGGTGACTATGGTTCCTTAGGTCCTAATTGATGGCCCGAAATTTTTTTAGGCGATCCGAGTCCGGTGGCCCGGCCCATTCGGAAGGCGTGGGAAATAGAACACAAAAATATGATAATCGAGCGGAATTCTAGTTTTTTGGCTGAAAAACGCAATACATGAGGAACGATCATGGCGGGGCGGTGACTATGGTTCCTTAGGTCGTATTTGATGGCTCGAAAAATTTTAGGCGATCAGGGTCCACGGCTTCCGGGACCACTCGGAAGGAGTAAGCTATAGCACACGAAAATATGCAAATCGCGCGGAGTTCTAGTTTTTTGGCCAAAAAATGCAAAGCATTTGGAACGATCATGGTGGGGCGGTGACTATGGTACCTTAGGACGTATTTGATAGTCCGGAAAAATTTTAGGCGATCGGGGTCCGCGGCTCCCCGGACAACTTGGAAGGCGTGGGTATAGCACACGAAAATATTGGAATCGGGCGTAATTCTAGTTTTTTGGCCGAAAAATGCAAAAAATGAGGAACGATCCTGGCGGAGCAGTTACTATAGTTCCTTACGTCGTATTTGACGGTCCGGTAAAATTTTAGGCGATCGGGGTCCGGGGGTCCCGGAACCACTTGGAAGGGTGGGCAATAGCACACAAAAATATTATAATCGGGCGGAATTCTAGTTTTTTGGCCGAATATTCCAACAAATGAGGAATGATCATGGCTGGGCGGTGACTATGGTTCCTTATGTCGTATTTGATAGTCCGGAAAAATTTTAGGCGATAGGGGTCTGGAGTTCCCGGGTTCACTTGGAAGGCGTGGGCTATAGGACACGAAAATATGGGAATCGCACGGAATTCTATTTTGTTTTCCGAAAAACGGAAAAAACTGGGAACGATCATGGCTGGGCGGTGACTATGGTTCCTTAGGTCTTATTTGATAGTCCGGAAAAATTTTAGGCGATAGGGGTCAGGAGGTCCCGGGACCACTCGGAAGGCGTGGGCGATAGCACACAAATATATGGGAATCGGGCTGAATTCTAGTTGTTTGGCCGAAAAATGCAAAAATTGAGGAACGATAATGGCGAGGCGGTGACTATGGTTCCTTAGGTCCTAATTGATGGCCCGAAATTTTTTTAGGCGATCCGAGTCCGGTGGCCCGGCCCATTCGGAAGGCGTGGGAAATAGAACACAAAAATATGATAATCGAGCGGAATTCTAGTTTTTTGGCTGAAAAACGCAATACATGAGGAACGATCATGGCGGGGCGGTGACTATGGTTCCTTAGGTCGTATTTGATGGCTCGAAAAATTTTAGGCGATCAGGGTCCACGGCTTCCGGGACCACTCGGAAGGAGTAAGCTATAGCACACGAAAATATGCAAATCGCGCGGAGTTCTAGTTTTTTGGCCAAAAAATGCAAAGCATTTGGAACGATCATGGTGGGGCGGTGACTATGGTACCTTAGGACGTATTTGATAGTCCGGAAAAATTTTAGGCGATCGGGGTCCGCGGCTCCCCGGACAACTTGGAAGGCGTGGGTATAGCACACGAAAATATTGGAATCGGGCGTAATTCTAGTTTTTTGGCCGAAAAATGCAAAAAATGAGGAACGATCCTGGCGGAGCAGTTACTATAGTTCCTTACGTCGTATTTGACGGTCCGGTAAAATTTTAGGCGATCGGGGTCCGGGGGTCCCGGAACCACTTGGAAGGGTGGGCAATAGCACACAAAAATATTATAATCGGGCGGAATTCTAGTTTTTTGGCCGAATATTCCAACAAATGAGGAATGATCATGGCTGGGCGGTGACTATGGTTCCTTATGTCGTATTTGATAGTCCGGAAAAATTTTAGGCGATAGGGGTCTGGAGTTCCCGGGTTCACTTGGAAGGCGTGGGCTATAGGACACGAAAATATGGGAATCGCACGGAATTCTATTTTGTTTTCCGAAAAACGGAAAAAACTGGGAACGATCATGGCTGGGCGGTGACTATGGTTCCTTAGGTCTTATTTGATAGTCCGGAAAAATTTTAGGCGATAGGGGTCAGGAGGTCCCGGGACCACTCGGAAGGCGTGGGCGATAGCACACAAATATATGGGAATCGGGCTGAATTCTAGTTGTTTGGCCGAAAAATGCAAAAATTGAGGAACGATAATGGCGAGGCGGTGACTATGGTTCCTTAGGTCCTAATTGATGGCCCGAAATTTTTTTAGGCGATCCGAGTCCGGTGGCCCGGCCCATTCGGAAGGCGTGGGAAATAGAACACAAAAATATGATAATCGAGCGGAATTCTAGTTTTTTGGCTGAAAAACGCAATACATGAGGAACGATCATGGCGGGGCGGTGACTATGGTTCCTTAGGTCGTATTTGATGGCTCGAAAAATTTTAGGCGATCAGGGTCCACGGCTTCCGGGACCACTCGGAAGGAGTAAGCTATAGCACACGAAAATATGCAAATCGCGCGGAGTTCTAGTTTTTTGGCCAAAAAATGCAAAGCATTTGGAACGATCATGGTGGGGCGGTGACTATGGTACCTTAGGTCGTATTTGATAGTCCGGAAAAATTTTAGGCGATCGGGGTCCGCGGCTCCCCGGACAACTTGGAAGGCGTGGGTATAGCACACGAAAATATTGGAATCGGGCGTAATTCTAGTTTTTTGGCCGAAAAATGCAAAAAATGAGGAACGATCCTGGCGGAGCAGTTACTATAGTTCCTTACGTCGTATTTGACGGTCCGGTAAAATTTTAGGCGATCGGGGTCCGGGGGTCCCGGAACCACTTGGAAGGGTGGGCAATAGCACACAAAAATATTATAATCGGGCGGAATTCTAGTTTTTTGGCCGAATATTCCAACAAATGAGGAATGATCATGGCTGGGCGGTGACTATGGTTCCTTATGTCGTATTTGATAGTCCGGAAAAATTTTAGGCGATAGGGGTCTGGAGTTCCCGGGTTCACTTGGAAGGCGTGGGCTATAGGACACGAAAATATGGGAATCGCACGGAATTCTATTTTGTTTTCCGAAAAACGGAAAAAACTGGGAACGATCATGGCTGGGCGGTGACTATGGTTCCTTAGGTCTTATTTGATAGTCCGGAAAAATTTTAGGCGATAGGGGTCCAGAGACCCGGGACCACACGGAAGGAATCGCGCGGAATTCTAGTTGTTTGGTCGAAAAACGCAAAAAATGAGGAACGATCATGGCGGGGCGGATACTATGGTTCCTTAGGTAGTATTTGATAGTCCGGAAAAATTTTAGGCGATAGGGGTCCGGAGGTCCTGGGACCACTCGGAAGGTGTGGGCTATAATACACAAAAATATGGGAATCGCGCGGAATTCTAGTTGTTTGGCCGAAAAACGCAAAAAATAAGGAACGATCATGGCGGGGCGGATACTATGGTTCCTTAGGTCGTATTTGAATGCCCGGAAAACTTTTCGGCGATCGGGGTCCGCGGCTCTTGGGACCACTCGGAATGCGTGGGTATAGCACACGAAAATAAGGGAATCGGGCGAAATTCTAGTTCTTTTTCAGTAACATGCAAAAAATGTGGAAAGATCTTGGCAGGGCGGTGACAATGGTTCCTTTGGTCTTATTTGATAGTCCGTAAAAATATTAGGCGATAGGGGTCCCGAGGTCCCTGGACCACTCGAAAGGCGTGGGCTATAACACACAAAAATGTGGGAATCGCGCGGAATTCTAGTTGTTTGGCCGAAAAACGCAAAAAATGAGGAACGATCATGCCGGGGCGGATACTATGGTTCCTTAGGTTGTATTTGATGGCCCAGAAAGTTTTTAGGCGATCGGGGTCCGTAGCTCCCGGGACCACTCGGAATGCGTGGGTATAGCACACGAAAATATGGGAATCGAGCGGAATTCTAGTTTTTTGGCTGAAAAATGCAAAAGACTAGGAAGGATCATGGAAGGGCGGTGACGGTGGTTCCTTAGGTCGTATTTGATAGTCGGAAAATTTTTAGGCGATAGGGGTTCGGGGTTCCCGGGACCCCTTGGAAGGCGTGGGCTAAAGCACACGAAAATATGGAAATCGCGCGGAATTCTAGTTTTATGGCTGAAAAATGCAAAAGACTAGGAAAGATCATGGCGGGGCGGTGACTATGGTTCCTTAGGTCGTATTTGATGTCCTGGAAAAATTTTAGGCGATAGGGGTCCGGAGGTCTCGGGACCACTCGAAAGGCGTGGGCTATAACACACAAAAATATGGGAATCGGGTGAAATTCTAGGTCTTTTTCAGTAACATGCAAAAAATGTGGAAAGATCTTGGTAGGGCGGTGACTATGGTTCTTTTGGTCTTATTTGATAGTCCGGAAAAATATTAGGCGATAGGGGTCCGGAGGTCCTGGGACCACTCGGAAGGTGTGGGCTATAACACGCAAAAATATGGGAATCGCGCGGAATTCAAGTTGTTTGGCCGAAAAACGCAAAAAATGAGGAACGATCATGGCGGGGCAGATACTATGGTTCCTTAGGTCGTATTTGATGGCCCGGAAAATTTAAGGCGATAGGGGTTCGGGGTTCCCGGGACCCCTTGGAAGGCGTGGGCTAAAGCACACGAAAATATAGAAATCGCGCGGAATTCTAGTTTTTTGGCTGAAAAACGCAAAAGACTAGGAACGATCATGGCGGGGCGGTGTCTATGGTTCCTTAGGTCGTATTTGATGGCCCGGAAAAATTTTAGGCGATAGGGGTCCGGAGGTCCCGGGACCACTCGGAAGGTGTGGGCTATAATACACAAAAATTTGGGAATCGCGCGGAATTCTAGTTGTTTGGCCGAAAAATGCAAAAAATAAGGAACAATCATGGCGGGGCGGATACTATGGTTTCTTAGGTCGTATTTGATGGCCCGGAAAATTTTTAGGCGATCGGGGTCCGCGGCTCCCGGGACCACTCGGAATGCGTGGGTATAGCACACGAAAATATGGGAATCGAGCGGAATTCTAGTTTTTTGGCAGAAAAATGCAAAAGACTAGGAACGATCATGGAAGGGCGGTGACTGTGGTTCCTTAGGTCGTATTTGATAGTCGGGAAAATTTAAGGCGATAGGGGTTCGGGGTTCCCAGGACCCCTTGGAAGGCGTGGGCTAAAGCACACGAAAATATGGAAATCGAGCGGAATTCTAATTTTTTGGATGAAAAACGCAAAAGACTAGGAACGATCATGGCGGGGCGGTATCTATGGTTCCTTAGGTCGTATTTGATGGCCCGGAAAAATTTTAGGCGATAGGGGTCCGGAGGTCCCGGGACCACTCGGAAGGTGTGGGCTATAATACACAAAAATATGGGAATCGCGCGGAATTCTAGTTGTTTGGCCGAAAAATGCAAAAAATAAGGAACAATCATGGCGGGGCGGATACTATGGTTTCTTAGGTCGTATTTGATTGCCCGGAAAAATTTTTAGGCGATCGGGGTCCGCGGCTCTTGGGACCACTCGGAATGCATGGGTATAGCACACGAAAATATGGGAATCGGGCGAAATTCTAGTTCTTTTTCAGTAACATGCAAAAAATGTGGAGAGATCTTGGTAGGGCGGTGACTATGGTTCCTTTGGTCTTATTTGATAGTCCGGAAAAATATTAGGCGATAGGGGTCCGGAGGTCCCGGGAACACTCGGAAGGCGTGGGCTATAACACACAAAAATGTGGGAATCGCGCGAAATTCTAGTTGTTTGGCCGAAAAATGCAAAAAATGAGGAACGATCATGGCGGGGCGGATACTATGGTTCCTTAGGTCGTATTTGATGGCCTGAAAAATTATTAGGCGATCGGGGTCCGTGGCTCCCAGGACCATTCGGAATGC
The DNA here is from genome assembly GCF_000715075.1 of Nicotiana tabacum. Taxonomy (NCBI): domain Eukaryota; kingdom Viridiplantae; phylum Streptophyta; class Magnoliopsida; order Solanales; family Solanaceae; genus Nicotiana; species Nicotiana tabacum. Next base: position 62,210,588 of record NC_134083.1, on the reverse strand, counting down.
GTGGGTATGGCACACGAAAATATGGGAATCGAGCGAAATTCTAGGTCTTTTTCAGTAACATGCAAAAAATGTGGAAAGATCTTGGCAGGGCGGTGATTATGGTTCCTTTGGTCTTATTTGATAGTCCGGAAAAATATTAGGCGATAGGGGTCCGGAGGTCCCGGGACCACTCGGAAGGCGTGGGCTATAACACACAAAAATATGGGAATCGCGCGGAATTCAAGTTGTTTGGCCGAAAAATGCAAAAAATGAGGAACGATCATGGCGGGGCGGATACTATGGTTCCTTAGGTCGTATTTGATGACCCGGGAAATTTTTAGGCGATCGGGGTCCGCGGCTCCCGGGACTACTCGGAATGCGTGGGTATAGCACACGAAAATATGGGAATCGAGCGAAATTCTAGGTCTTTTTCAGTAACATGCAAAAAATGTGGAAAGATCTTGGCAGGGCGGTGATTATGGTTCCTTTGGTCTTATTTGATAGTCCGGAAAAATATTAGGCGATAGGGGTCCGGAGGTCCCGGGGCCACTCGGAAGGCGTGGGCTATAACACACAAAAATATGGGAATCGCGCGGAATTCAAGTTGTTTGGCCGAAAAACGCAAAAAATGAGGAACGATCATGGCGGGGCGGATACTATGGTTCCTTAGGTCATATTTGATAGTCCAGAAAAATTTTAGGCGATAGGGGTCAGGAGGTCCCGGGACTACTCGGAAGGTGTGGGCTATAACACGCAAAAATATGGGAATCGCGCGAAATTCTAGTTGTTTGGCCGAAAAACGCAAAAAATGAGGAACGATCATGCCGAGGTGGTTACTATGGTTCCTTAGGTCGTATTTTACGTCCCGGAAAATTTTTAGGCGATCAGGGTTCCCGGGACCCCTTGGAAGGCGTTGGCTAAAGCACACGAAAATATGAAAATCGCGCGGAATTCTAGTTTTTTGGCTGAAAAACGCAAAAGAGTAGGAACGATCATGGTGGGGCGGTGACTATGGTTCCTTAGGTCGTATTTGATAGTCCGGATAATTTTTAGGCGATCCGGATCCGGGGGCCCGACCCACTCGGACGGCGTGGGCGATAGCACACAAAAATATGGGAATCGGGCGGAATTCTAGTTTTTTGGCCAAAAAATGCAAAAAATAAGGAACGATCATGGTGAGGCGGAGACTATGGTTCCTTAGGTCCTAATTGATGGCCCGAAAATTTTTTAGGCGATCCGAGTCCGGCAGCCCGGCCCACTCGGAAGGCTTGGGCAATAGCACACAAAAATATGGTAATCGAGCGAAATTCTAGTTTTTTGGCCGAAAAAGGCAACAAATGAGGAACGATCATGGCTGGGCGGTGACTATAGTTCCTTAGGTCGTATTTGATGGCCCGGAAAATTTTAGGCGATCGGGGTCCACGGCTCCCGGGACCACTCGGAAGGCGTAAGCTATAGCACACTAAAATATGCAAATCGCGCGGAGTTCTACTTTTTTGGCCGAAAAATGCAAAGCAGTTGGAACGATCATGGTGGGGCGGTGACTATGGTACCTTAGGTCGTATTTGATAGTCCGGAAAAATTTTAGGCTATCGGGGTCCGCGGCTCCCCGGACCACTTGGAAGGCGTGGGTATAGCACACGAAAATATGGGAATCGGGCGTAATTCTAGTTTTTTGGCCGAAAAATGAGAAACGATGATGGCAGGGCAGTTAACATGGTTCCTTAGGTCGAATTTGACAGCCCGGAAAAATTTTAGGCGATCGGGGTTCGGGGGTCCCGAATCCACTTGGAAGGGTGGGCAATAGCACACAAAAATATTGTAATCGGGCGGAATTCTAGTTTTTTGGCTGAAAAACGCAATAAATGAGGAACGATCATGGCGGGGCGGTGACTATGGTTACTTAGGTCGTATTTGATAGTCCGGAAAAATTTTAGTCGATAGGGGTCCGGAGGTCCTGGGACCACTCGGAAGGTGTGGGCTATAATACACAAAAATATGGGAATCGCGCGGAATTCTAGTTGTTTGGCCGAAAAATGCAAAAAATATGGAACGATCATGGCGGGGAGGATACTATGGTTCCTTAGGTCGTGTTTGAATGCCCGGAAAACTTTTCGGCGATCGGGGTCCGCGGCTCTTGGGACCACTCGGAATGCGTGGGTATAGCACACGAAAATAAGGGAATCGGGCGAAATTCTAGTTCTTTTTCAGTAACATGCAAAAAATGTGGAAAGATCTTGGCAGGGCGGTGACAATGGTTCCTTTGGTCTTATTTGATAGTCCGTAAAAATATTAGGCGATAGGGGTCCGGAGGTCCCCGGACCACTCGGAAGGCGTGGGCTATAACACACAAAAATGTGGGAATCGCGCGGAATTCTAGTTGTTTGGCCGAAAAACGCAAAAAATGAGGAACGATCATGCCGGGGCGGATACTATGGTTCCTTAGGTCATATTTGATGGCCCAGAATGTTTTTAGGCGATCGGGGTCCGTAGCTCCCGGGACCACTCGGAATGCGTGGGTATAGCACACGAAAATATGGGAATCGAGCGGAATTCTAGTTTTTTGGCTGAAAAATGCAAAAGACTAGGAAGGATCATGGAAGGGCGGTGACGGTGGTTCCTTAGGTCGTATTTGATAGTCGGGAAAATTTTAGGCGATAGGGGTTCGGGGTTCCCGGGACCCCTTGGAAGGCGTGGGCTAAAGCACACGAAAATATGGAAATCGCGCGGAATTCTAGTTTTATGGCTGAAAAATGCAAAAGACTAGGAACGATCATGGCGGGGCGGTGACTATGGTTCCTTAGGTCGTATTTGATGTCCTGGAAAAATTTTAGGCGATAGGGGTCCGGAGGTCCCGGGACCACTCGGAAGGCGTGGGCTATAACACACAAAAATATGGGAATCGGGTGAAATTCTAGGTCTTTTTCAGTAACATGCAAAAAATGTGGAAAGATCTTGGTAGGGCGGTGACTATGGTTCCTTTGGTCTTATTTGATAGTCCGGAAAAATATTAGGCGATAGGGGTCCGGAGGTCCTGGGACCACTCGGAAGGTGTGGGCTATAACACGCAAAAATATGGGAATCGCGCGGAATTCAAATTGTTTGGCCGAAAAACGCAAAAAATGAGGAACGATCATGGCGGGGCAGATACTATGGTTCCTTAGGTCGTATTTGATGGCCCGGAAAATTTAAGGCGATAGGGGTTCGGGGTTCCCGGGACCCCTTGGAAGGCGTGGGCTAAAGCACACGAAAATATGGAAATCGCGCGGAATTCTAGTTTTTTGGCTGAAAAATGCAAAAGACTAGGAACGATCATGGTGGGGCGGTGTCTATGGTTCCTTAGGTCGTATTTGATGGCCCGGAAAAATTTTAGGCGATAGGGGTCCGGAGGTCCCGGGACCACTCGGAAGGTGTGGGCTATAATACACAAAAATTTGGGAATCGCGCGGAATTCTAGTTGTTTGGCCGAAAAATACAAAAAATAAGGAACAATCATGGCGGGGCGGATACTATGGTTTCTTAGGTCGTATTTGATGGTCCGGAAAATTTTTAGGCGATCGGGGTCCGCGGCTCCCGGGACCACTCGAAATGCGTGGGTATAGCACACGAAAATATAGGAATCGAGCGGAATTCTAGTTTTTTGGCAGAAAAATGCAAAAGACTAGGAACGATCATGGAAGGGCGGTGACTGTGGTTCCTTAGGTCGTATTTGATAGTCGGGAAAATTTAAGGCGATAGGGGTTCGGGGTTCCCGGGACCCCTTGGAAGGCGTGGGCTAAAGCACACGAAAATATGGAAATCGCGCGGAATTCTAATTTTTTGGATGAAAAACGCAAAAGACTAGGAATGATCATGGCGGGGCGGTATCTATGGTTCCTTAGGTCGTATTTGATGGCCCGAAAAAATTTTAGGCGATAGGGGTCCGGAGGTCCCGGGACCACTCGGAAGGTGTGGGCTATAATACACAAAAATATGGGAATCGCGCGGAATTCTAGTTGTTTGGCCGAAAAATGCAAAAAATAAGGAACAATCATGGCGGGGCGGATACTATGGTTTCTTAGGTCGTATTTGATTGCCCGGAAAAATTTTAGGCGATCGGGGTCCGCGGCTCTTGGGACCACTCGGAATGCATGGGTATAGCACACGAAAATATGGGAATCGGGCGAAATTCTAGTTCTTTTTCAGTAACATGCAAAAAATGTGGAGAGATCTTGGTAGGGCGGTGACTATGGTTCCTTTGGTCTTATTTGATAGTCCGGAAAAATATTAGGCGATAGGGGTCCGGAGGTCCCGGGACCACTCGGAAGGCGTGGGCTATAACACACAAAAATGTGGGAATCGCGCGAAATTCTAGTTGTTTGGCCGAAAAATGCAAAAAATGAGGAACGATCATGGCGGGGAGGATACTATGGTTCCTTAGGTCGTATTTGATGGCCTGAAAAATTTTTAGGCGATCGGGGTCCGTGGCTCCCAGGACCACTCGGAATGCGTGGGTATAGCACACGAAAATATGGGAATCGAGCGAAATTCTAGGTCTTTTTCAGTAACATGCAAAAAATGTGGAAAGATCTTGGCAGGGCGGTGATTATGGTTCCTTTGGTCTTATTTGATAGTCCGGAAAAATATTAGGCGATAGGGGTCCGGAGGTCCCGGGACCACTCGGAAGGCGTGGGCTATAACACACAAAAATATGGGAATCGCGCGGAATTCAAGTTGTTTGGCCGAAAAACGCAAAAAATGAGGAACGATCATGGCGGGGCGGATACTATGGTTCCTTAGGTCGTATTTGATGGCCCGGAAAATTTTTAGGCGATCGGGGTCCGCGGCTCCCGGGACTACTCGGAATGCGTGGGTATAGCACACGAAAATATGGGAATCGGGCGAAATTCTAGGTCTTTTTCAGTAACACGCAAAAAATGTGGAAAGATCTTGGCAGGGCGGTGACTATGGTTCCTTTGGTCTTATTTGATAGTCCGGAAAAATATTAGGCGATAGGGGTCCGAAGGTCCCGGGACCACTCAGAAGGCGTGGGCAATATCACACAGGCGATCGGGGTTCGGGGTTCCCGGGACCCCTTGGAAGGCGTGGGCTAAAGCACACGAAAATATGAAAATCGCGCGAAATTCTAGTTTTTTGGCTGAAAAACGCAAAAGACTAGGAACGATCATGGCGGGGCGGTGAATATGGTTCCTTAGGTCGTATTTGATAGTCCGAAAAATTTTTAGGCGATCTGGCTCCGGGGGGCCCGACCCACTCGGAAGGCGTGGGCGATAGCACACAAAAAAATATGAATCGGATGGAATTCTAGTTCTTTGGCCAAAAAATGCAAAAAATGAGGAAGGATCATGGCGAGGCGGTGACTATGGTTCCTTAGGTCTTAATTGATGGCCCGAAAAATTTTTAGGCAATCCAAGACCGGCGGCCCGGCCCACTAGGAAGGCGTGGGCAATAGCACACAAAAATATGATAATCGAGCGGAATTCTAGTTTTTTGGCCGAAAAATGCAATAAATGAGGAACGATCATGACGGGGCGGTGACTATGGTTCCTTAGGTCATATTTGATGGCCCGGAAAATTTTAGGCTATCGGGGTCCACGGCTCCCGGGACCACTCAGAAAGCGTAAGCTATATAGCACACTAAAATATGCAAATCGCGCGGAGTTCTAGTTTTTTGGCCGAAAAATGCAAAGCATTTGGAACGATCATGGTGGGGCGGTGACTATGGTACCTTAGGTCGTATTTGATAGTCCGGAAAAATTTTAGGCGATCGGGGTCCGCGGCTCCCCGGACCACTTGGAAGGCGTGGGTATAGCACACGAAAATATGGGAATCGGGCGTAATTCTAGTTTTTTGGCCAAAAAATGCAAAAAATGAGAAACGATGATGGCGGGCCGGTTACTATGGTTCCTTAGGTCGTATTTGATGGCCCGAAAATTTTTTAGGCGATCGGGGTCCGGGGGTCCCGGAACAACTTGGAAGGGTGGGCAATAATACACAAAAACATTGTAATCGGGCAGAATTCTAGTTTTTTGGCCGAAAAACGCAACAAATGAGGAATGATCATGGCTGGGCGGTGACTATGGTTCCTTAGGTCGTATTTGACAGTCCGGAAAAATTTTAGGCGATAGGGGTCCGGAGTTCCCGGGTTCACTTGGAAGGCGTGGGCTATAGGACACGAAAATATGGGAATCGCGCGAAATTCTAGTTTTTTGGCCGAAAAACAGAAAAAACTAGGAACGATCATGGCTGGGCGGTGACTATGGTTCCTTAGGTCTTATTTGATAGTCCGGAAAAATTTTAGGCGATAGGGGTCCGGAGACCCGGGACCACTCGGAAGGCGTGGGCTATATAACACACAAAAATATGGGATCGCGCGGAATTCTAGTTGTTTGGCCGAAAAACACAAAATATGAGGAACGATCATGGCGGGGCGGATACTATGGTTCCTTAGGTCGTATTTGATAGTCCGGAAAAATTTTAGGTGATAGGGGTCCGGAGGTCCCGGGACCACTCGGAAGGTGTGGGCTATAACACACAAAAATATGGGAATCGCGAGGAATTCTAGTTGTTTGGCCGAAAAATGCAAAAAATAAGGAACGATCATGGCGGGGCCGATACTATGGTTCCTTAGGTCGTATTTGATTTCCCGGAAAAATTTTAGGGGATCGGGTTCCGCGGCTCTTGGGACCACTCGGAATGCGTGGGTATAGCACACGAAAATATGGGAATCGGGCGAAATTCTAGGTCTTTTTAAGTAACATGCAAAAAATGTGGAAAGATCTTGACAGGGCGGTGACTATGGTTCCTTTGGTCTTATTTGATAGTCCGGAAAAATATTAGGCGATAGGGGTCCGGAGGTCCCGGGACCACTCGGAAGGCGTGGGCTATAACACACAAAAATATGGGATTCGCGCGGAATTCTAGTTGTCTAGCCGAAAAACGCAAAAAATGAGGAACGATCATGGTGGGGCGGATACTATGGTTCCTTAGGTCGTATTTGATAGTCCGGAAAAATTTTAGGCGATAGGGGTCAGGAGGTCCCGCGACCACTCGGAAAGCGTGGGCTATAACACACAAAAATATGGGAATCGCGCGGAATTCTAGTTGTTTGGCCGAAAAATGCAAAAATGAGGAACGATCATGGCGGGGTGGTTACTATGGTTCCTTAGGTCGTATTTGATGGCCCGGAAAATTTTTAGGCGATCGGGGTTCAGGGTTCCCGGGATCCCTTGGAAGGCATGGGCTAAAGCACACGAAAATATGGAAATCGCGCGAAATTCTAGTTTTTTGTCTGAAAAACGCAAAAGACTAGGAACGATCATGGCGGGGCAGTGACTATGGTTCCTTAGCTCGTATTTGATAGTCCGGAAAATTTTTAGGCGATCTGGCTCCGGGGGGCCGGACCCACTCGGAAGGCGTGGGCGATAGCACACAAAATAATGGGAATCGGGCGGAATTCTAGTTTTTTGGCCGAAAAACGCAACAAATGAGGAATGATCATGGCTGGGCGGTGACTATGGTTCCTTAGGTCGTATTTGACAGTCCGGAAAAATTTTAGGCGATAGGGGTCCGGAGTTCCCGGGTTCACTTGGAAGGCGTGGGCTATAGGACACGAAAATATGGGAATCGCGCGAAATTCTAGTTTTTTGGCCGAAAAACAGAAAAAACTAGGAACGATCATGGCTGGGCGGTGACTATGGTTCCTTAGGTCTTATTTGATAGTCCGGAAAAATTTTAGGCGATAGGGGTCCGGAGACCCGGGACCACTCGGAAGGCGTGGGCTATATAACACACAAAAATATGGGATCGCGCGGAATTCTAGTTGTTTGGCCGATAAACACAAAATATGAGGAACGATCATGGCGGGGCGGATACTATGGTTCCTTAGGTCGTATTTGATAGTCAGGAAAAATTTTAGGCGATAGGGGTCCGGAGGTCCTGGGACCACTCGGAAGGTGTGGGCTATAACGCACAAAAATATGGGAATCGCGCGGAATTCTAGTTGTTTGGCCGAAAAATGCAAAAAATAAGGAACGATCATGGCGGGGCGGATACTATGGTTCCTTAGGTCGTATTTGATTGCCCGGAAAAAATTTAGGCGATCGGGGTCCGCGGCTCTTGGGACCACTCGGAATGCGTGGGTATAGCACACGAAAATATGGGAATCGGGCGAAATTCTAGGTCTTTTTCAGTAACATGCAAAAAATGTGTAAAGATCATGACAGGGCGGTGACTATGGTTCCTTTGGTCTTATTTGATAGTCCGGAAAAATATTAGGCGATAGGGGTCCGGAGGTCCCGGGATCGCTCGGAAGGCGTGGGCTATAACACACAAAAATATGGGAATCGCGCGGAATTCTAGTTGTCTGGCCGAAAAACGCAAAAAATGAGGAACGATCATGGTGGGGCGGATACTATGGTTCCTTAGATGGTATTTGATATTCCGGGAAAATTTTAGGCGATTAGGGTCAGGAGGTCCCGGGACCACTCGGAAGGCGTGGGCTATAACACACAAAAATATGGGAATCGTGCGGAATTCTAGTTGTATGGCCAAAAAACGCAAAAACTGAGGAACGATCATGGCGGGGTGGTTACTATGGTTCCTTAGGTCGTATTTGATGGCTCGGAAAATTTTTAGGCGATCGGGATTCGGGGTTCCCGGGACCCCTTGGTAGGCGTGGGCTAAAGCACACGAAACTATGGAAATCGCGCGAAATTCTAGTTTTTTGGCTGAAAAACGCAAAAGACTAGGAACGATCATGGAGGGGTGGTGACTATGGTTCCTTAGGTCGTATTTGATAGTCCGGAAAATTTTTAGGCGATCTGGCTCCGGGGGGCCCGACCCACTCGGAAGGCGTGGGCGATAGCACACAAAAAAATGGGAATCGGGTGGAATTCTAGTTCTTTTGGCCAAAAAATGCAAAACATGAGGAACGATCATGGCGGGGCGGATACTATGGTTCCTTAGGTCGTATTTGATGGCCCGAAAATTTTTTAGGCGATCCGAGACTGGCGGCCCGGCCCACTCGGAAGGCGTGGGCAATAGCACACAAAAATATGGTAATCGAGCGGAATTCTAGTTTTTTGGCCGAAAAATGCAATAAATGAGGAACGATCATGACGGGGCGGTGACTATGGTTCCTTAGGTCATATTCGATGGCCCGGAAAATTTTAGGCTATCGGGGTCCACGGCCCCCGGGACCACTCAGAAAGCGTAAGCTATATAGCACACTAAAATATGCAAATCGCGTGGAGTTCTAGTTTTTTGGCCGAAAAATGCAAAGCATTTGGAACGATCATGGTGGGGCGGTGACTCTAGTACCTTAGGTCGTATTTGATAGTCCGGAAAAATTTTAGGCGATCGGGGTCCGCGGCTCCCCGGACCACTTGGAAGGCGTGGGTATAGCACACGAAAATATGGGAATCGGGCGTAATTCTAGTTTTTTGGCCAAAAAATGCAAAAAATGAGAAACGATGATGGCGAGCCGGTTACTATGGTTCCTTAGGTCATATTTGACGGCCCGAAAAAACTTTAGGCGATCGGGGTCCGGAGGTCCCGGAATTACTTGGATGGGTGGGCAATAATACACAAAAACATTGTAATCGGGCGGAATTCTAGTTTTTTGGCCGAAAAACGCAACAAATGAGGAATGATCATGGCTGGGTGGTGACTATGGTTCCTTAGGTCGTATTTGATAGTCCGGAAAAATTTTAGGCGATAGGGGTCCGGAGTTCCCGGGTTCACTTGGAAGGCGTGGGCTATAGGACACGAAAATATGGGAATCGCGCGAAATTCTAGTTTTTTGGCCGAAAAACAGAAAAAACTAGGAACGATCATGGCTGGGCGGTGACTATGGTTCCTTAGGTCTTATTTGATAGTCCGGAAAAATTTTAGGCGATAGGGGTCCGGAGACCCGGGACCACTCGGAAGGCGTGGGCTATATAACACACAAAAATATGGGATCGCGCGGAATTCTAGTTGTTTGGCCGAAAAACACAAAATATGAGGAACGATCATGGCGGGGCGGATACTATGGTTCCTTAGGTCGTATTTGATAGTCCGGAAAAATTTTAGGCGATAGGGGTCCGGAGGTCCTGGGACCACTCGGAAGGTGTGGGCTATAACACACAAAATTATGGGAATCGCGTGGAATTCTAGTTGTTTGGCCGAAAAACGCAAAAAATAAGGAACGATCATGGCGGGGCGGATACTATGGTTCCTTCGGTCGTATTTGATTGCCCGGAAAAAATTTAGGCGATCGGGGTCCGCGGCTCTTGGGACCACTCGGAATGTGTGGGTATAGCACACGAAAATATGGGAATCGGGCGAAATTCTAGGTCTTTTTTAGTAACATGCAAAAAATGTGGAAAGATCATGACAGGGCGGTGACTATGGTTCCTTTGGTCTTATTTGATAGTCCGGAAAAATATTAGGCGATAGGGGTCCGGAGGTCCCGGGACCGCTCGGAAGGCGTGGGCTATAATACACAAAAATATGGGAATCGTGCGGAATTCTAGTTGTCTGGCCGAAAAACGCAAAAAATGAGGAACGATCATGGTGGGGCGGATACTATGGTTCCTTAGATGGTATTTGATATTCCGGGAAAATTTTAGGCGATTAGGGTCAGGAGGTCCCGGGGCCACTTGGAAGGCGTGGGTATAGCACACGAAAATATGGGAATCGGGCGGAATTCTAGTTGTTTGGCCGAAAAATGCAAAAAATGAGGAACGATCATGGCGGGGCGGATACTATGGTTCCTTAGGTCGTATTTGATAGTCCGGAAAAATTTTAGGCAATAGGGGTCAGGAGGTCCCGGGACCACTCGGAAGGCGTGGGCTATAACACACAAAAATATGGGAATCGCGCGGAATTCTAGTTGTTTGGCCAAAAAATGCAAAATATGAGGAACGATCATGGCGGGGCAGTGACAATGGTTCCTTAGGTCGTATTTGATGGCCCGGAAAAATTTTAGGCGATCGGGGTCCGGAGACCCGGGACTACTCGGAAGGCGTGGGCTATATAACACACAAAAATATGGGATCGCGCCGAATTCTAGTTGTTTGGCCGAAAAACACAAAAAATGAGGAACGATCATGGCGGGGCGGATACTATGGTTCCTTAGGTCGTATTTGATGGCCCGAAAATTTTTTAGGCGATCCGAGACTGGCGGCCCGGCCCACTCGGAAGGCGTGGGCAATAGCACACAAAAATATGGTAATCGAGCGGAATTCTAGTTTTTTGGCCGAAAAATGCAATAAATGAGGAACGATCATGACGGGGCGGTGACTATGGTTCCTTAGGTCATATTCGATGGCCCGGAAAATTTTAGGCTATCGGGGTCCACGGCCCCCGGGACCACTCAGAAAGCGTAAGCTATATAGCACACTAAAATATGCAAATCGCGTGGAGTTCTAGTTTTTTGGCCGAAAAATGCAAAGCATTTGGAACGATCATGGTGGGGCGGTGACTCTGGTACCTTAGGTCGTATTTGATAGTCCGGAAAAATTTTAGGCGATCGGGGTCCGCGGCTCCCCGGACCACTTGGAAGGCGTGGGTATAGCACACGAAAATATGGGAATCGGGCGTAATTCTAGTTTTTTGGCCAAAAAATGCAAAAAATGAGAAACGATGATGGCGAGCCGGTTACTATGGTTCCTTAGGTCATATTTGACGGCCCGAAAAAACTTTAGGCGATCGGGGTCCGGGGGTCCCGGAACCACTTGGATGGGTGGGCAATAATACACAAAAACATTGTAATCGGGCGGAATTCTAGTTTTTTGGCCGAAAACCGCAACAAATGAGGAATGATCATGGCTGGGTGGTGACTATGGTTCCTTAGGTCGTATTTGATAGTCCGGAAAAATTTTAGGCGATAGGGGTCCGGAGTTCCCGGGTTCACTTGGAAGGCGTGGGCTATAGGACACGAAAATATGGGAATCGCGCGAAATTCTAGTTTTTTGGCCGAAAAACAGAAAAAACTAGGAACGATCATGGCTGGGCGGTGACTATGGTTCCTTAGGTCTTATTTGATAGTCCGGAAAAATTTTAGGCGATAGGGGTCCGGAGACCCGGGACCACTCGGAAGGCGTGGGCTATATAACACACAAAAATATGGGATCGCGCGGAATTCTAGTTGTTTGGCCGAAAAATACAAAATATGAGGAACGATCATGGCGGGGCGGATACTATGGTTCCTTAGGTCGTATTTGATAGTCCGGAAAAATTTTAGGCGATAGGGGTCCGGAGGTCCCAGGACCACTCGGAAGGTGTGGGCTACACACAAAAATATGGGAATCGCGTGGAATTCTAGTTGTTTGGCCGAAAAACGCAAAAAATAAGGAACGATCATGGCGGTGCGGATACTATGGTTCCTTCGGTCGTATTTGATTGCCCGGAAAAAATTTAGGCGATCGGGGTCCGCGGCATTTGGGACCACTCGGAATGCGTGGGTATAGCACACGAAAATATGGGAATCGGGCGAAATTCTAGGTCTTTTTGAGTAACATGCAAAAAATGTGGAAAGATCATGACAGGGCGGTGACTATGGTTCCTTTGGTCTTATTTGATAGTCCGGAAAAATATTAGGCGATAGGGGTCCGGAGGTCCCGGGACCGCTCGGAAGGCGTGGGCTATAACACACAAAAATATGGGAATCGCGCGGAATTCTAGTTGTCTGGCCGAAAAACGCAAAAAATGGGGAACGATCATGGTGGGGCGGATACTATGGTTCCTTAGATGGTATTTGATATTCCGGAAAAATTTTAGGCGATTGGGGTCAGGAGGTCCCGGGACCACTCGGAAGGCGTGGGCTATAACACACAAAAATATGGGAATCGCGCGGAATTCTAGTTGTTTGGCCAAAAAACGCAAAAAATGAGGAACGATCATGGCGGGGTGGTTACTATGGTTCCTTAGGTCGTATTTGATGGCCCGGAAAAATTTTAGGCGATCGGGGTTCGGGGTTCCCGGGACCCCTTGGTAGGCGTGGGCTAAAGCACACGAAAATTATGGAAATCGCGCGAAATTCTAGTTTTTTGGCTGAAAAATGCAAAAGACTAGGAACGATCATGGCGGGGCGGTGACTATGGTTCCTTAGGTCGTATTTGATAGTCCGGAAAAATTTTAGGCGATAGGGGTCCGGAGTTCCCGGGTTCACTTGGAAGGCGTGGGCTATAGGACATGAAAATATGGGAATCGCGCGAAATTCTAGTTTTTTGGCCGAAAAACAGAAAAAACTAGGAACGATCATGGCTGGGCGGTGACTATGGTTCCTTAGATCTTATTTGATAGTCCGGAAAAATTTTAGGCGATAGGGGTCCGGAGACCCGGGACCACTCGGAAGGCGTGGGCTATATAACACACAAAAATATGGGATCGCGCGGAATTCTTGTTGTTTGGCCGAAAAACACAATAAATGAGGAACGATCATGGCGGGGCGGATACTATGGTTCCTTAGGTCGTATTTGATAGTCCGGAAAATTTTAGGCGATCGGGGTCCATGGCTCCCCGGACCACTCGGAAAGCGTAAGCTATATAGCACACTAAAATATGCAAATCGCGCGGAGTTCTAGTTTTTTGGCCAAAAAATGCAAAGCATTTGGAACGATCATGGTGGGGCGGTGACTATGGTACCTTAGGTCGTATTTGATAGTCCGGAAAAATTTTAGGCGATCGGGGTCCGCGGCTCCCCGGACCACTTGGAAGGCGTGGGTATAGCACACGAAAATATGGGAATCGGGCGGAATTCTAGTTGTTTGGCCGAAAAACGCAAAAAATGAGGAACGATCATGGCGGGACGGATACTATGGTTCCTTAGGTCGTATTTGATAGTCCGGAAAAATTTTAGGCAATAGGGGTCAGGAGGTCCCGGGACCACTCGGAAGGCGTGGGCTATAACACACAAAAATATGGGAATCGCGCGGAATTCTAGTTGTTTGACTAAAAAATGCAAAATATGAGGAACGATCATGGCGGGGCAGTGACAATGGTTCCTTAGGTCGTATTTGATGGCCCGGAAAAATTTTAGGCGATCGGGGTCCGGAGACCCGGGACCACTCGGAAGGCGTGGGCTATATAACACACAAAAATATGGGATCGCGCCGAATTCTAGTTGTTTGGCCGAAAAACACAAAAAATGGGGAACGATCATGGCGGGGCGGATACTATGGTTCCTTAGGTCGTATTTGATAGTCCGGAAAAATTTTAGGTGATAGGGGTCCGGAGGTCCCGGGACCACTCGGAAGGTGTGGGCTATAACACACAAAAATATGGGAATCGCGAGGAATTCTAGTTGTTTGGCCGAAAAATGCAAAAAATAAGGAACGATCATGGCGGGGCCGATACTATGGTTCCTTAGGTCGTATTTGATTTCCCGGAAAAATTTTAGGGGATCGGGGTCCGCGGCTCTTGGGACCACTCGGAATGCGTGGGTATAGCACACGAAAATATGGGAATCGGGCGAAATTCTAGGTCTTTTTAAGTAACATGCAAAAAATGTGGAAAGATCTTGACAAGGCGGTGACTATGGTTCCTTTGGTCTTATTTGATAGTCCGGAAAAATATTAGGCGATAGGGGTCCGGAGGTCCCGGGACCACTCGGAAGGCGTGGGCTATAACACACAAAAATATGGGATTCACGCAGAATTCTAGTTGTCTAGCCGAAAAACGCAAAAAATGAGGAACGATCATGGTGGGGCGGATACTATGGTTCCTTAGGTCGTATTTGATAGTCCGGAAAAATTTTAGGCGATAGGGGTCAGGAGGTCCCGCGACCACTCGGAAAGCGTGGGCTATAACACACAAAAATATGGGAATCGCGCGGAATTCTAGTTGTTTGGCCGAAAAATGCAAAAATGAGGAACGATCATGGCGGGGTGGTTACTATGGTTCCTTAGGTCGTATTTGATGGCCCGGAAAATTTTTAGGCGATCGGGGTTCAGGGTTCCCGGGATCCCTTGGAAGGCATGGGCTAAAGCACACGAAAATATGGAAATCGCGCGAAATTCTAGTTTTTTGTCTGAAAAACGCAAAAGACTAGGAACGATCATGGCGGGGCAGTGACTATGGTTCCTTAGCTCGTATTTGATAGTCCGGAAAATTTTTAGGCGATCTGGCTCCGGGGGGCCGGACCCACTCGGAAGGCGTGGGCGATAGCACACAAAATAATGGGAATCGGGCGGAATTCTAATTGTTTGGCCAAAAAATGCAAAAAATGAGGAACGATCATGGCGGGGTGGTTACTATGGTTCCTTAGGTCGTATTTGATGGCCCGGTAAAATTTAGGCGATCGGGGTCCACGGCTCCCGGGACCACTCGAAAAGCGTAAGCTATATAGCACACTAAAATATGCAAATCGCGCGGAGTTCTAGTTTTTTGGCCGAAAAATGCAAATCATTTGGAACGATCATGGCGGGGCGGATACTATGGTTCCTTAGGTCGTATTTGATAGTCCGGAAAAATTTTAGGCGATAGGGGTCAGGAGGTCCCGGGACCACTCGGAAGGCGTGGGATATACCACACAAAAATATGTGAATCGGGCGGAATTCTAGTTGTTTGGCCGAAAAACGCAAAAAATGAGGAACGATCATGGCGGAGCGGACACTATGGTTCCTTAGGTCGTATTTGATAGTCCGGAAAAATTTTAGGCGATAGGGGTCAGGAGGTCCCGGGACCACTCGGAAGGCGTGGGCTATAACACACAAAAATATGGGAATCGCGCGGAATTCTAGTTGTTTGGCCAAAAAATGCAAAAAATGAGGAACGATCATGGCGGGGTGGTTACTATGGTTCCTTAGGTCGTATTTGATGGCCCGGAAAATTTTTAGGCGATCGGGGTCAGTGGGTCCCGGAACCACTTGGAAGGGTGGGCAATAGCACACAAAAATATTGTAATCGGGCGGAATTCTAGTTTTTTGGCCGAAAAACGCAACAAATGAGGAATGATCATGGCTGGGCGGTGACTATGGTTCCTTAGGTCTTATTTGATAGTCCGGAAAAATTTTAGGCGATAGGGGTCCGGAGTTCCCGGGTTCACTTGGAAGGCGTGGGCTATAGGACACGAAAATATGGGAATCGCGCGAAATTCTAGTTTTTTGGCCGAAAAACAGAAAAAACTTGGGACAATCATGGGTGGGCGGTGACTATGGTTTCTTAGGTCGTATTTTATGGCCCGAAAAAATTTTAGGCGATAGGGGTCCAGAGACACGGGACCACTCAGAAGGCGTGGGCTATATAACACACAAAAATATGGGATCGCGCGGAATTCTAGTTGTCTGGCCGAAAAACACAAAAAATGAGGAACGATCATGGCGGTGTGGATACTATGGTTCCTTAGGTCGTATATGATAGTCCGAAAAAATTTTAGGCGATAGGGGTCCGGAGGTCCAGGGACCACTCGGAAGGTGTGGGCTATAGCACACAAAAATATTGTAATCGGGCGGAATTCTAGTTTTTTGGCCGAAAAACGCAACAAATGAGGAATGATCATGGCTGGGCGGTGACTATGGTTCCTTAGGTCGTATTTGATAGTCCGGAAAAATTTTAGGCGATAGGGGTCCGGAGTTCCCGGGTTCACTTGGAAGGCGTGGGCTATAGGACACGAAAATATGGGAATCGCGCGAAATTCTAGTTTTTTGGCTGAAAAACAGAAAAAACTAGGAACAATCATGGGTGGGCGGTGACTATGGTTCCTTAGGTCGTATTTTATGGCCCGGAAAAATTTTAGGCGATAGGGGTCCGGAGACCCGGGACCACTCAGAAGGCGTGGGCTATATAACACACAAAAATATAGGAATCGCGCGGAATTCTAGTTGTTTGGCCGAAAAATGCAAAAAATAAGGAACGATCATGGTGGGGCCGATACTATGGTTCCTTAGGTCGTATTTGATTGCCCGGATAAATTTTAGGTGATCGGGGTCCGCGGCTCTTGGGACCACTTGGAATGCGTGGGTATAGCACACGAAAATATGGGAATCGGGCGAAATTCTAGGTCTTTTTCAGTAACATGCAAAAAATGTGGAAAGATCTTGACAGGGCGGTGACTATGGTTCCTTTGGTCTTATTTGATAGTCCGGTAAAATATTAGGCGATAGGGGTCCGGAGGTCCCGGGACCACTCGGAAGGCGTGGGCTATAACACACAAAAATATGGGAATCGCGCGGAATTCTAGTTGTCTGGCCGAAAAACGCAAAAAATGAGGAACGATCATGGTGGGGCGGATACTATGGTTCCTTAGGTCGTATTTGATAGTCCGAAAAATTTTAGGCGATAGGGGTCAGGAGGTCCCGGGACCACTCGGAAGGCGTGGGCTATAACACACAAAAATATGGGAATCGCGCGAAATTCTAGTTGTTTGGCCGAAAAATGCAAAAAATGAGGAACGATCATGGCGGGGTGGTTACTATGGTTCCTTAGGTCGTATTTGATGGCCCGGAAAATTTTTAGGCGATCGGGGTTCGGGGTTCCCGGGACCGCTTGGTAGGCGTGGGCTAAAGCACACGAAAATATGGAAATCGCGCGAAATTCTAGTTTTTTGGCTGAAAAACGCAAAAGACTAGGAACGATCATGGCGGGGCGGTGACTATGGTTCCTTAGGTCATATTTGATAGTCCGGAAAATTTTTAGGCGATCTGGCTCCGGAGGGCCGGACCTACTCGGAAGGCGTGGGCGATAGCACACAAAAAAATGGGAATCGGGCGAAATTCGAGTTCTTTGGCCAAAAAATGCAAAACATGAGGAATGATCATGGCGAGGCGGTGACTATGGTTCCTTAGGTCTTAATTGATGGCCCGAAAATTTTTTAGGCGATCCGAGACCGGCGGCCCGGCCCACTCGGAAGGTGTGGGCAATAGAACACAAAAATATGGTAATCGAGCGAAATTCTAGTTTTTTGGCCGAAAAACTCAATAAATGAGGAATGATCATGACGGGGCGGTGACTATAATTCCTTAGGTCATATTTGATGGCCCGAAAAATTTTAAGCGATCGGGGTCCATGGCTCCCGGGACCAATCGAAAAGCGTAAGCTATATAGCACACTAAAATATGCAAATCGCGCGGAGTTCTAATTTTTTGGCCGAAAAATGCAAAGCATTTGGAACGATCATGGTGGGGCGGTGACTATGGTACCTTAGGTCGTATTTGATAGTCCTAAAAAATTTTAGGCGATCGGGGTCCGCGGCTCCCCGGACCACTTGGAAGGCGTGGGTATAGCACACGAAAATATGGGAATCGGGCGTAATTCTTGTTTTTTGGCCGAAAAATGCAAAAAATGAGAAACGATGATGGCGGGGCGGTTACTATGGTTCCTTAGGTCGTATTTGACGGCCCGAAAATGTTTTAGGCGATCGGGGTACGGGGGTCCCGGAACCACTTGGAAGGGTGGGCAATAGCACACAAAGACATTGTAATCGGGCGGAATTCTAGTTCTTTGGCCGAAAAACGCAACAAATGAGGAATGATCATGGCTGGGCGGTGACTATGGTTCCTTAGGTCGTATTTGATAGTCCAGAAAAATTTTAGGCGATAGGGGTCCGGAGTTCCCGGGTTCACTTGGAAGGCGTGGGCTATAGGACACGAAAATATGGGAATCGCGCGAAATTCTAGTTTCTTGGCCGAAAAACAGAAAAAACTAGGAACAATCATGGGTGGGAGGTGACTATGGTTCCTTAGGTCGTATTTGATGGCCCGGAAAAAATATTAGGCGATAGGGGTCTGGAGACCCGGGACCACTCGGAAGGCGTGGGCTATAACACACAAAAATATGGGATCGCGCGGAATTCTAGTTGTTTGGCCGAAAAACACAAAAAATGAGGAATGATCATGGCGGGGCGGATACTATGGTTCCTTAGGTCGTATTTGATAGTCCGGAAAAATTTTAGGCGATAGGGGTCAGGAGGTCCCGGGACCACTCGGAAGGCGTGGGGTATAACACCCAAAAATATGGGAATCGCGTGGAATTCTAGTTGTTTGGCCGAAAAAATGCAAAAAATAAGGAACGATCATGGCGGGGCGAATACTATGGTTCCTTAGTTCATATTTGATTGCCCGGAAAATTTTTAGGCGATCGGGGTTCGGGGTTCCCGGGACCCCTTGGTAGGCGTGGGCTAAAGCACACGAAAATATGGAAATCACGCGAAATTCTAGTTTTTTAGCTGAAAAACACAAAAGACTAGGAACGATCATGGAGGGGCGGTGACTATGGTTCCTTAGGTCGTATTTGATAGTCCGGAAAATGTTTAGGCGATCTGGCTCCGGGGGGCCGGACCCACTCTGAAGGCGTGGGCGATAGCACACAAAAAAATGGGAATCGGGAGAAATTCTAGTTCTTTGGCCAAAAAATGCAAAAAATGAGGAACGATCATGGCGAGGCGGTGACTATGGTTCCTTAGGTCTTAATTGATGGCCCGAAAATTTTTAAGGCGATCCGAGACCGGCGGCCCGGCCCACTCGGAAGGCGTGGGCAATAGAACACAAAAATATGGTAATTGAGCGGAATTCTAGTTTTTTGGCCGAAAAACGCAATAAATGAGGAATTATCATGACGGGGCGGTGACTATGATTCCTTAGGTCATATTTGATGGCCCGGAAAATTTTAGGCGATCGGGGTCCATGGCTCCCGGGACCACTCGGAAAGCGTAAGCTATATAGCACACTAAAATATGCAAATCGCGCGGAGTTCTAGTTTTTTGGCCGAAAAATGCAAAGCATTTGGAACGATCATGGTGGGGCGGTGACTATGGTACCTTAGGTCGTATTTGATAGTCCGGAAAAATTTTAGGCGATCGGGGTCCGCGGCTCCCCGGACCACTTGGAAGGCGTGGGTATAGCACACGAAAATAAGGGAATCGGGCGGAATTCTAGATGTTTGGCCGAAAAACGCAAAAAATGAGGAACGATCATGGCGGGGTGGATACTATGGTTCCTTAGGTCGTATTTGATAGTCCGGAAAAATTTTAGGCGATAGGGGTCAGGAGGTCGCGGGACCACTCGGAAGGCGTGGGATATAACACACAAAAATATGGGAATCGCGCGGAATTCTAGTTGTTTGGCCGAAAAACGCAAAAAATGAGGAACGATCATGGCGGGGCGGATACTATGGTTCCTTAGGTCGTATTTGATAGTATGGAAAAATTTTAGGCGATAGGGGTCAGGAGGTCCCGGGACCACTCGGAAGGCGTGGGCTATAACACACAAAAATATGGGAATCGCGCAAAATTCTAGTTGTTTGGCCAAAAAATGCAAAAAATGAGGAACGATCATGGCGGGGTGGTTACTATGGTTCCTTAGGTCATATTTGATGGCCCGGAAAAATTTTAGGCGATAGGGGTCTGGAGTTCCCGGGTTCACTTGGAAGGCGTGGGCTATAGGACACGAAAATATGGGAATCGCGCGAAATTCTAGTTCTTTGGCCGAAAAACAGAAAAAACTAGGAACAATCATGGGTGGGTGGTGACTATGGTTCCTTTGGTCTTATTTGATAGTCCGGAAACATTTTAGGCGATAGGGGTCCGGAGACCCGGGACCACTCAGAAGGCGTGGGCTATATAACACACAAAAATATGGGATCGCGCGGAATTCCAGTTGTTTGGCCGAAAAACACAAAAAATGAGGAACGATCATGGCGAGGCGGATACTATGGTTCCTTAGGTCGTATTTGATAGTCCAGAAAAATTTTAGGCGATAGGGGTCCGGAGGTCCCGGGACCACTCGGAAGGTGTGGGCTATAACACACAAAAATATGGGAATCGCGCGGAATTCTAGTTGTTTGGCCGAAAAACGCAAAAACTAAGGAACGATCATGGCGGGGCGAATACTATGGTTCCTTAGGTCGTATTTGATTGCCCGGAAAAATTTTAGGCGATCGGGGTCCGCGGCTCTTGGGACCAATCGGAATACGTGGGTATAGCACACGAAAATATGGGAATCGGGCGAAATTCTAGGTCTTTTTCAGTAACATGCAAAAAATATGGAAAGATCTTGACAGGGCGGTGACTATGGTTCCTTTGGTCTTATTTGATAGTCCGGAAAAATATTAGGCGATAGGGGTCCGGAGGTCCCGGGACCACTCGGAAGGCATGGGCTATAACACACAAAAATATGGGAATCGCGCAGAATTCCAGTTGTTTGGCTGAAAAACACAAAAAATGAGGAACGATCATGGCAGGGCGGATACTATGGTTCCTTAGGTCGTATTTGATAGTCCAGAAAAATTTTAGGCGATAGGGGTCAGGAGGTCCCGGGACCACTCGGAAGGCGTGGGCTATAACACACAAAAATATGGAAATCGCGCGAAATTCTAGTTTTTTGGCTGAAAAACGCAAAAAATGAGGAACGATCATGGCGGGGTGATTACTATGGTTCCTTAGGTCGTATTTGATGGCTCGGAAAAGTTTTAGGCGATCGGGGTTCGGGGTTCCCGGGACCCCTTGGAAGGCGTGGGCTAAAGCACACGAAAATATGGAAATCGCGCGAAATTCTAGTTTTTTGGCTGAAAAACGCAAAAGACTAGGAACGATCATGGCGGGGCGGTGACTATGGTTCCTTAGGTCGTATTTGATAGTCCGGAAAATTTTTAGGCGATCCGACTCCGGGGGGCCTGACCCACTCGGAAGGCGTGGGCGATAGCACACAAAAAAATGGGAATCGGGCGGAATTCTAGTTCTTTGGCCAAAAAATGCAAAAAATGAGGAACGATCATGGCGAGGCGGTGACTATGGTTCCTTAGGTCTTATTTGAATGCCCGGAAAATTTTTAGGCGATCGGGGTCCGCGGCTCTTGGGACCACTCGGAATGCGTGGGTATAGCACACGAAAATATGAGAATCGAGCGAAATTCTAGGTTTTTTTTAGTAACATGCAAAGAATTTGGAAAGATCTTGGCAGGGCGGTGACTATGGTACCTTAGGTCGTATTTGATAGTCCGGAAAAATTTTAGGCGATCAGGGTCCGCGGCTCCCCGGACCACTTGGAAGGCGTGGGTATAACACACGAAAATATAGGAATCGGGCGTAATTCTAGTGTTTTGGCCGAAAAATGCAAATAATGAGAAATGATGATGGCGGGGCGGTTACTATGGTTCCTTAGGTCGTATTTGATGGCCCGAAAACTTTTTAGGCAATCGGGGTCCGGGGGTCCCGGAACCACTTGGAAGGGTGGGCAATAGCACACAAAAACATTGTAATCGGGCGGAATTCTAGTTTTTTGGCCGAAAAATGCAACAAATGAGGAATGATCATGGCTGGGAGGTGACTATGGTTCCTTAGGTCGTATTTGAAAGTCCGGAAAAATTTTAGGCGATAGGGGTCCGGAGTTCCCGGGTTCACTTGGAAGGCGTGGGCTATAGGACACGAAAATATGGGAATCGCGCGGAATTCTAGTTTTTTGGCCGAAAAACAGAAACAACTAGGAACGATCATGGCTGGGCGGTGACTATGGTTCCTTAGAGCTTATTTGATAGTCCGAAAAATTTTAGGCGATAGGGGTCCGGAGACCCGGAACCACTCGGAAGGCGTGGGCTATAACACACAAAAATAAGGGATCGCGCGGAATTCTAGTTGTTTGGCCGAAAAACACAAAAAATGAGGAACGATCATGGCGGGGCGGATACTATGGTTCCTTAGGTCGTATTTGATAGTCCGGAAAAATTTTAGGCCATAGGGGTGTGTAGGTCCCGGGACCACTCGGAAGGTGTGGGCTATAACACACAAAAATATGGGAATCGCGCAGAATTCTAGTTGTTTGGCCGAAAAACGCAAAAAATAAGGAACGATCATGGCGGGGCGGATACTATAGTTCCTTAGTTCGTATTGGATTGCCCGGAAAATTTTTAGGCGATCGGGGTCCGCGGCTCTTGGGACCACTCGGAATGCGTGGGTATAGAACACGAAAATATGGGAATCGGGCGAAATTCTAGGTCTTTTTCAGTAACATGCAAAAAATGTAGAAAGATCTTGGCAGGGCAGTGACTATGGTTCCTTTGGTCTTATTTGATTGTCCGGAAAAATATTAGGCGATAGGGGTCCGGAGGTCCCGGGACCACTCGGAAAGCGTGGGCTATAACACACAAAAATATGGGAATCGTGCGGAATTCTAGTTGTTTGGCCGAAAAACGCAGACAATGAGGAACGATCATGGCGGGGCGGATACTATGGTTCCTTGGGTCGTATTTGATAGTCCGGAAAAATTTTAGGCGATAGGGGTTAGGAGGTCCCGGGACCACTCGGAAGGCGTGGGCTATAACACACAAAAATATAGGAATCGCGCAAAATTCTAGTTGTTTGGCCGAAAAATGCAAAAAATGAGGAACGATCATGGCGGGGTGGTTAATATGGTTCCTTAGGTCGTATTCGATGGCCCGGAAAAGTTTTAGGCGATCGGGGTTCGGGGTTCCCGGGACCCCTTGGAAGGCGTGGGATAAAGCACACGAAAATATGGAAATCGCGCGAAATTCTAGTTTTTTGGCAGAAAAACGCAAAAGACTAGGAACGATCATGGCGGGGCGGTGACTATGGTTCCTTAGGTCGTATTTGATAGTCCGGAAATTTTTAGGCGATCCGGCTCCGGGGGGCCCGACCCACTCGGAAGGCGTGGGCGATAGCACACAAAAAAATGGGAATCGAGCGGAATTCAAGTTTTTTTGCCGAAAAACGCAATAAATGAGGAACGATCATGACGGGGCGGTGACTATGGTTCCTTAGGTCATATTTGATGGCCCGAAAAATTTTAGGCGATCGGGGTCCACGGCTCCCGGGACCAATCGAAAAGCGTAAGCTATATAGCACACTAAAATATGCAAATCGCGCGGAGTTCTAGTTTTTTGGCCGAAAAATGCAAAGCATTTGGAACGATCATGGTGGGGCGGTGACTATGGTACCTTAGGTCGTATTTGATAGTCCTAAAAAATTTTAGGCGATCGGGGTCCGCGGCTCCCCGGACCACTTGGAAGGTGTGGGTATAGCACACGAAAATATGGGAATCGGGCGTAATTCTAGTTTTTTGGCCGAAAAATGCAAAAAATGAGAAACGATGATGGCGGGGCGGTTACTATGGTTCCTTAGGTCGTATTTGACGGCCCGAAAATTTTTTAGGCGATCGGGGTACGGGGGTCCCGGAACCACTTGGAAGGGTGGGCAATAGCACACAAAGACATTGTAATCGGGCGGAATTCTAGTTTTTTGGCCGAAAAACGCAACAAATGAGGAATGATCATGGCTGGGCGGTGACTATGGTTCCGTAGGTCGTATTTGTTAGTCCGGAAAAATTTTAGGCGATAGGGGTCCGGAGTTCCCAGGTTCACTTGGAAGGCGTGGGCTATAGGACACGAAAATATGGGAATCGCGCGGAATTCTAGTTTTTTGGCCGAAAAACAGAAAAAACTAGGAACGATCATGGCTGGGCGGTGACTATGGTTCCTAAGGTCTTATTTGATAGTCCGAAAAATTTTAGGCGATAGGGGTCCGGAGACCCGGGACCACTCGGAAGGCGTGGGCTATAACACATAAAAATATGGGATCGCGCGGAATTCTATTTGTTTGGCCGAAAAACACAAAAAATGAGGAAGGATCATGGCGGGGCGGATACTATGGTTCCTTAGGTCGTATTTGATAGTCCGGAAATATTTTAGGCGATAGGGGTCCGGAGGTCCCGGGACCACTCGGAAGGTGTGGGCTATAACACACAAAAATATGGGAATCGCGCGGAATTCTAGTTGTTTGGCCGAAAAACGCAAAAAATAAGGAACGATCATGGTGGGGTGGATACTATAGTTCCTTAGGTCGTATTTGATTGCCCGGAATATTTTTAGCCGATCGGGGTCCGCGGCTCTTGGGACCACTCGGAATGCGTGGGTATAGCACACGAAAAAATGGGAATCGGGCGAAATTCTAGGTCTTTTTTAGTAACATGCAAAAAATGTGGAAAGATCTTGGCAGGGCGGTGACTATGGTTCCTTTGGTCTTATTTGATAGTCCGGAAAAATATTAGGCGATAGGGGTCCGGAGGTCCCGGGACCACTCGGAAGGCGTGGGATATAACATGCAAAAATATGGGAATCGCGCGGAATTCTAGTTGTTTGGCCGAAAAATGCAAAAAATGAGGAACGCTCATGGCGGGGCGGATTCTATGGTTCCTTAGGTCGTATTTGATTGCCCGGAAAAATTTTAGGCGATCGGGGTCCGCGGCTCTTGGGACCACTCGGAATGCGTGGGTATAGCACACGAAAATATGGGAATCGGGCGAAATTCTAGGTCTTTTTTAGTAACATGCAAAAAATTTGGAAAGATCTTGGCAGGGCGGTGACTATGGTTCCTTTGGTCTTATTTGATAGTCCGGAAAAATATTAGGCGATAGGGGTCCGGAGGTCCCGGGACCACTCGGAAGGCGTGGGATATAACACACAAAAATATGGGAATCGTGCGGAATTCTAGTTGTTTGGCCGAAAAACGCAAAAAATGAGGAATGATCATGGCCGGGCGGATACTATGGTTCCTTAGGTCATATTTGATAGTCCGGAAAAATTTTAGGCGATAGGGGTCAGGAGGTCCCGGGACCACTCGGAAGGCGTGGGCTATAACACACAAAAATATGGGAATCGCGCGGAATTCTAGTTGTTTGGCCGAAAAATGCAAAATATGAGGAACGATCATGGCGGGGTGGTTACTATGGTTCCTTAGGTCGTATTTGACGGCCCAGAAAATTTTTAGGCGATCGGGGTCAGTGGGTCCCGGAACCACTTGGAAGGGTGGGCAATAGCACACAAAAATATTGTAATCGGGCGGAATTCTAATTTTTTGGCCGAAAAACGTAACAAATGAGGAATGATCATGGCTGGGCGGTGACTATGGTCCCTTAGGTCGTATTTGATAGTCCGGAAAAATTTTAGGCGATAGGGGTCCGGAGTTCCCGGGTTCACTTGGAAGGCGTGGGCTATAGGACACGAAAATATAGGAATCGCGCGGAATTCTAGTTTTTTGGCCGAAAAACAGAAAAAACTAGGAACGATCATGGCTGGGCGGTGACTATGGTTCCTTAGGTCTTATTTGATAGTCCGAAAAATTTTAGGCGATAGGGGTCCGGAGACCCGGGACCACTCGGAAGGCGTGGGCTATAACACACAAAAATATGGGATCACGCGGAATTCTATTTGTTTGGCCGAAAAACACAAAAAATGAGGAACGATCATGGCGGGGCGGATACTATAGTTCCTTAGGTCGTATTTGATTGCCCGGTAAAATTTTAGCCGATCGGGGTCCGCGGCTCTTGGGACCACTCGGAATGCGTGGGTATAGCACACTAAAAAATGGGAATCGGGCGAAATTCTAGGTCTTTTTCAGTAACATGCAAAAAATGTGGAAAGATCTTGGCAGGGCGGTGACTATGGTTCCTTTGGTCTTATTTGATAGTCCGGAAAAATATTAGGCGATAGGGGTCCGGAGGTCCCGGGACCACTCGGAAGGCGTGGGATATAACACGCAAAAATATGGGAATCGCGCAGAATTCTAGTTGTTTGGCCGAAAAACGCAAAAAATGAGGAATGATCATGGCGGGGCGGATTCTATGGTTCCTTAGGTCGTATTTGATTGCCTGGAAAAAGTTTAGGCAATCGGGGTCCGCGGCTCTTGGGACCACTCGGAATGCGTGGGTATAGCACACGAAAATATGGGAATCGGGCGAAATTCTAGGTCTTTTTTAGTAACATGCAAAAAATTTGGAAAGATCTTGGCAGGGCGGTGACTATGGTTCCTTTGGTCTTATTTGATAGTCCGGAAAAATATTAGGCGATAGGGGTCCGGAGGTCCCGGGACCACTCGGAAGGCGTGGGATATAACACACAAAAATATGGGAATCGTGCGGAATTCTAGTTGTTTGGCCGAAAAACGCAAAAAATGAGGAACGATCATGGCCGGGCGGATACTATGGTTCCTTAGGTCGTATTTGATAGTCCGGAAAAATTTTAGGCGATAGGGGTCAGGAGGTCCCGGGACCACTCGGAAGGCGTGGGCTATAACACACAAAAATATGGGAATCGCGCGGAATTCTAGTTGTTTGGCCGAAAAATGCAAAATATGAGGAACGATCATGGCGGGGTGGTTACTATGGTTCCTTAGGTCATATTTGACGGCCCGGAAAATTTTTAGGCGATCGGGGTCAGTGGGTCCCGGAACCACTTGGAAGGGTGGGCAATAGCACACAAAAATATTGTAATCGGGCGGAATTCTAATTTTTTGGCCGAAAAACGTAACAAATGAGGAATGATCATGGCTGGGCGGTGACTATGGTTCGTTAGGTCGTATTTGATAGTCCGGAAAAATTTTAGGCGATAGGGGTCCGGAGTTCCAGGTTTCACTTGGAGGGCGTGGGCTATAGGTCACGAAAATATGGGAATCGCGCGGAATTCTAGGTTTTTGGGCGAAAAACAGAAAAAACTAGGAACGATCATGGCTGGGCGGTGACTATGGTTCCTTAGGTCTTATTTGATAGTCCGGAAAAATTTTAGGCGATAGGGGTCCGGAGACCCGGGACCACTCGGAAGACGTGGGCTATATAACACACAAAAATATGGGAATCGTGCAGAATTCTAGTTGTTTGGCCGAATAACACAAAAAATGAGGAACGATCATGGCGGGGCAGATATTATGGTTCCTTAGGTCTTATTTGAAAGTCCGGAAAAATTTTAGGCGATACGGGTCCGGAGGTCCCAGGACCGCTCGGAAGGCGTGGGCTATAACACACAAAAATATGGGAATCGCGCGGAATTCTAGTTGTTTGGCCGAAAAACGCAAAAAATGAGGAACGATCATGGCGGGGTGGTTACTATAGTTCCTTAGGTCATATTTGATGGCCCTAAAAATTGTAATGCGATCGGGGTTCGGGGTTCCCGGGACCACTCGGAAGGCATGGGCGATAGCACAAAAAAATATGGGAATCAGGCGGAATTCTAGTTTTTTGGCCAAAAAATGCAAAAAATGAGGAACGATCATGGCGAGGCGGTGACTATGGTTCCTTAGGTCTTAATTGATGGCCCAAAATTTTTTTAGGCGATCCGATACCGGCGGCCCAGCCCACTCGGAAGGCGTGGGCAATAGCACACAAAAATATGGTAATCGAGCGGAATTCTAGTTTTTTGGCCGAAAAATGCAATAAATGAGGAACGATCATGGCGGGGCGGTGACTATGGTTCCTTAGGTCATATTTGATGGCCCGGAAAATTTTAGGCGATCGGGGTCCACGGCTCCCGGGACCACTCGGAAGACGTAAGCTATAGCCCACTAAAATATGCAAATCGCGCGGAGTTCTAGTTTTTTGGCCGAAAAATGCAAAGCATTTGGAACGATCATGGTGGGGCGGTGTCTATGGTACCTTAGGTCGTATTTGATAGTCCGGAAAAATTTTAGGCGATCAGGGTCCGCGGCTCCCCGGACCACTTGGAAGGCGTGGGTATAGCAAACGAAAATATGGGAATCGGGCGTAATTCTAGTTTTTTGGCCGAAAAATGCAAAAAATGAGAAACGATGATGGCGGGGCGGTTACTATGGTTCCTTAGGTCGTATTTGATGGCCCGAAAAATGTTTACGCGATCGGGGTCCGGGGTTCCCGGAACCACTTGGAAGGGTGGGCAATAGCACACAAAAATATTGTAATCGGGCGGAATTCTAGTTTTTTGGCCGAAAAACGCAACAAATGAGGAATGATCATGGCTGGGTGGTGACTATGGTTCCTTAGGTCGTATTTGATAGTCCGAAAATTTTTTTAGGCGATAGGGGTCCGGAGTTCCCGGGTTCACTTGGAAGGCGTGGGCTATAGGACACGAAAATATGGGAATCGCGCGGAATTCTAGTTTTTTGGCCGAAAAACAGAAAAAACTAGGAACGATCATGGCTGGGTGGTGACTATGGTTCCTTAGGTCTTATTTGATAGTCCGGAAAAATTTTAGGCGATAGGGGTCCGGAGACCCGGGACCACTCGGAAGGCGTGGGCTATAACACACAAAAATATGGGATCGCGCGGAATTCTATTTGTTTGGCCGAAAAACACAAAAAATGAGGAACGATCATGGCGGGGTAGATACTATGGTTCCTTAGGTCGTATTTGATAGTCCGGAAAAATTTTAGGCGATAGGGGTCCGGAGGTCCCGGGACCACTCGAAAGGTGTGGGCTATAACACACAAAAATATGGGAATCGCGCGGAATTCTAGTTGTTTGGCCGAAAAACGCAAAAAATAAGGAACGATCATGGCGGGGCAGATACTATAGTTCCTTAGGTCGTATTTGATTGCCCGGAAAACTTTTAGGCGATCGGGGTCCGCGGCTCTTGGGACCACTCGGAATGCGTGGGTATGGCACACGAAAAAATGGGAATCGGGCGAAATTCTAGGTCTTTTTCAGTAACATGCAAAAAATGTGGAAAGATCTTGGCAGGGCGGTGACTATGGTTCCTTTGGTCTTATTTGATAGTCCGGAAAAATATTAGGCGATAGGGGTCCGGAGGTCCCGGGACCACTCGAAAGGCGTGGGATATAACACACAAAAATATGGGAATCGCGCGGAATTCTAGTTGTTTGGCCGAAAAACACAAAAAATGAGGAACGATCATGGCGGGGTGGTTACTATGGTTCCTTAGGTCGTCTTTGATGGCCCGGAATATTTTTAGGCGATCGGGGTTCGGGGCTCCCGGGACTCCTTGGAAGGCGTGGGCTAAAGCACACGAAAATATGGAAATCGCGCGAAATTCTAGTTTTTTGGCTGAAAAATGCAAAAGACTAGGAACGATCATGGCGGGGCGGTGACTATGGTTCCTTAGGTTGTATTTGATAGTTCGGAAAATTTTTAGGCGATCCGGCTCCGAGGGGCCCGACCCACTTGGAAGGCGTTGGCGATAGCACACAAAAATATGGGAATCGGACGGAATTCTAGTTTTTTGGCCCAAAAATGAAAAGAATGAGGAACGATCATGGCGAGGCGGTGACTATGGTTCCTTAGGTCTTAATTGATGGCCCGAAGATTTTTTAGGCGATGTGAGACCGGCGGCCCGGCCCACTCGGAAGGCGTGGGCAATAGCACCAAAAATATGGTAATCGAGCGGAATTCTAGTTTTTTGGCCGAAAAACGCAATAAATGAGGAACGATCATGGCGGGGCGGTGACTATGGTTCCTTAGGTCATATTTGATGGCACGGAAAATTTTAGGCGATCGGGGTCCACGGCTCCCGGGACCACTCGGAAGGCGTAAGCTATAGCACACTAAAATATGCAAATCGCGCGGAGTTCTAGTTTTTTGGCCGAAAAATGCAAAGCATTTGGAACAATCATGGTGGGGCGGTGACTATGGTACCTTAGGTCGTATTTGATAGTCCGGAAAAATTTTAGGCGATCGAGGTCCGCGGCTCCCCGGACCACTTGGAAGGCGTGGGTATAGCACACGAAAATATGGGAATCGGGCGTAATTCTAGTTTTTTGGCCAAAAAATGCAAAAAATGAGAAACGATGATGGCGGGGTGGTTACTATGGTTCCTTAGGTCGTATTTGACGGCCCGGAAAAATTTTAAGCGATCGGGGTCCGGGGGTCCCGGAACCACTTGGAAGGGTGGGCAATAGCACACAAAAATATTGTAATCGGGCGGAATTTTAGTTTTTTGGCCGAAAAACGCAACAAATGAGGAATGATCATGGCTGGGCGGTGACTATGGTTCCTTAGGTCGTATTTGATAGTGCGGAAAAATTTTAGGCTATAGGGGTCCGGAGTTCCTGGGTTCACTTGGAAGGCGTGGGCTATAGGACACGAAAATATGAAAATCGCGCGGAATTCTAGTGTTTTGGCCGAAAAACAGAAAAAACTAGGAACGATCATGGCTGGGCGGTGACTATGGTTCCTTAGGTCTTATTTAATAGTCCGGAAAAAATTTATGCGATAGGGGTCCGGAGACCCAGGACCACTCGGAAGGCGTGGGCTATAACACACAAAAATATGGGATCGCGCGGAATACTAGTTGTTTGGCCGAAAAACACAAAAAATGAGGAACGATCATGGCGGGGCGGATACTGTGGTTCCTTAGGTCAAATTTGATAGTCCGGAAAAATTTTAGGCGATAGGGGTCCGGAGGTCCCGGGACCAC
The DNA here is from genome assembly GCF_000715075.1 of Nicotiana tabacum. Taxonomy (NCBI): domain Eukaryota; kingdom Viridiplantae; phylum Streptophyta; class Magnoliopsida; order Solanales; family Solanaceae; genus Nicotiana; species Nicotiana tabacum. The sequence continues at coordinate 62,179,503 of NC_134083.1, read as the reverse complement.
TCGGAAGGTGTGGGCTATAACACAAAAAAATATGGCAATCGTGCGGAATTCTAGTTGTTTGGCCGAAAAATGCAAAAAATAAGGAACGATCATAGCGGGACGGATACTATGGTTGCTTAGGTCGTATTTGATAGTCCGAAAAAATTTTAGGCGATCGGGGTCCGCGGCTCCCCGGACCACTCGGAAGGCGTGGGTATAGCACATGAAAATATGGTAATCGGGCGAAATTCTAGGTCTTTTTCAGTTACATGCAAAAAATGTGGAAAGATCTTGATAGGGCGGTGACTATGAATCCTTTGGTCTTATTTGATAGTCCGGAAATATATTAGGTGATAGGGGTCCGGAGGTCCCGGGACCACTCGGAAGGCGTGGGCTATAACACACAAAAATATGGGAATCGCGCGGAATTCTAGTTGTTTGGCCGAAAAATGCAAAAAATGAGGAACGATCATGGCGGGGAGGATACTATGGTTCCTTAGGTCGTATTTGATAGTCCGAAAAACTTTTAGGCGATAGGGGTCAGGAGGTCCCGCGACCACTCGGAAGGCGTGGGCTATAACACACAAAAATATGGGAATCGCGCGGAATTCTAGTTGTTTGGCCGAAAAACGCAAAAATGAGGAACGATCATGGCGGGGTGGTTACTATGGTTCCTTAGGTCGTATTTGATGGCCCGGAAAATATTTAGGCGATCGGGGTTCGGGGTTCCCGGGACCCCTTGGAAGGCGTGGGCTAAAGCACACGAAAATATGGAAATCGGGCGGAATTATGGCGGGGCGGTGACTATGGTTGCTTAGGTCGTATTTGATAGTCCGGAAAAGTTTTAGGCGATTCGGCTCCGGGGGGCCCGACCCACTCGGAAGGCGTGGGCGATAGCACAGAAAAATATGGAAATCGGGCGGAATTTTAGGTTTTTGGCCAAAAAATGCAAAACATGAGGAACGATCATGGCGAGGCGGTGACTATAGTTCCTTAGGTCTTAATTGATGGCCCGAAAATTTTTTAGGTGATCCGACACCGGCGGCCCGGCCCACTCGGAAGGTGTGGGCAATAGCACACAAAAATATGGTAATCGAGCGGAATTCTAGTTTTTTGGCCCAAAAATGCAATAAATGAGAAACGATCGTGGCGGGGCGGTGACTATGGTTCCTTAGGTCGTATTTGATGGCCCGGAAAATTTTAGGCGATCGGGGTCCATGGCTCCCGGGACCACTCGGAAGGCGTAAGCTATAGCACACTAAAATATGCAAATCGCGCGGAGTTCTAGTTTTTTGGCCGAAAAATGCAAAGCATTTGGAACGATCATGGTGGGGCGGTGACTATGGTACCTTAGGTCGTATTTGATAGTCCCGACAAATTTTAGGCGATCGGGGTCCGCGACTCCCCGGACCACTTGGAAGGCGTGGGTATAGCACACGAAAATACGGGAATCGGGTGTAATTCTAGTTTTTTGGCCGAAAAATGCAAAAAATGAGAAACGATGATGGTGTGGCGGTTACTATGGTTCCTTAGGTCATATTTCACGGCCCGGAAAAATTTTAGGCGATCGGGGTCCGGGGATCCCGGAACCACTTGGAGGGGTGGGCAATAGCACACAAAAATATTGTAATCGGGCGGAATTCTAGTTTTTTGGCCGAAAAACGCAACAAATGAGGAATGATCATGGCTGGGCTGTGACTATGGTTCCTTAGGTCTTATTTGATAGTCCGGAAAAATTTTAGGCGATAGGGGTCCGGATTTCCCGGGTTCACTTGGAAGGCGTGGGCTATAGGACACGAAAATATGGGAATCGCGCGGAATTCTAATTTTTTGGCCGAAAAATAGAAAAAACTAGGAACGATCATGGCTGGGCGGTGACTATGGTTCCTTAGGTCTTCTTTGATAGTCCGAAAAAATTTTAGGCGATAGGGGTCCGGAGGTCCCGGGAACACTCGGAAGGCGTGGGCTATAACACACAAAAATATGGGAATCGCGCGGAATTCTAGTTGTTTGGCCGAAAAATGCAAAAAATGAGGAACAATCATGGCGGGGTGGATACTATGGTTCCTTAGGTCGTATTTGATAGTCCGGAAAAATTTTAGGCGATAAGGGTCAGGAGGTCCCGGGACCACTCGGAAGGCGTGGGCTATAACACACAAATATATGGGAATCGCGCTGAATTCTAGTTGTTTGGCCGAAAAATGCAAAAATGAGAAACGATCATGGCGGGGTGGTTACTATGGTTCCTTAGGTCATATTTGATGGCCCGGAAAATTTTAGGCGATCGGGGTCCACGGCTCCCGGGACCACTCGGAAGGCGTAAGCTATAGCACACTAAAATATGCAAATCGCGCGGAGTTCTAGTTGTTTGGCCGAAAAATGCAAAGCATTTGGAACGATCATGGTGGGGCGGTGACTATGGACCTTAGGTCGTATTTGATAGTCCGGAAAAATTTTAGGCGATCAGGGTCCGCGGCTCCCCGGACCAATTGGAAGGCGTGGGTATAGCACACGAAAATATGGAAATCGGGCGTAATTCTAGGTCTTTTTCACTAACATGCAAAAAATGTGGAAAGATCTTGACAGGGCGGTGACTATGGTTCCTTTGTTCTTATTTGATAGTCCGGAAAAATATTAGGCGATAGGGGTCCGGAGGTCCCGGGACCACTCGGAAGGCGTGGGCTATAACACACAAAAATATGGGAATCGTGCGGAATTGTAGTAATTTGGCCGAAAAACATGCAAATAATTTGGAAAGATCTTGGCAGGGCGGTGACTATGGTTCCTTTGGTCTAATTTGATAGTCCGGAAAAATATTAGGCGATAGGGGTCCGGAGGTCCCGGGACCACTCGGAAGGCGTGGGATATAACACACAAAAATATGGGAATCGCGCGGAATTCTAGTTGTTTGGCCGAAAAATGCAAAAAATGAGGAACGATCATGGCGGGGCGGATACTATGGTTCCTTAGGTCGTATTTGATAGTCCGGAAATATTTTAGGCGATAGGGGTCAGGAGGTCCCGGGACCACTCGGAAGGCGTGGGCTATAACACACAAAAAATGGGAATCGCGCGGAATTCTAGTTGTTTGGCCGAAAAACGCAAAAAATGAGGAACGATCATGGCGAGGTGGTTACTATGGTTCCTTAGGTCGTATTTGATGTCCCGGACAAATTTTAGGCGATCGGGGTTCGGGGTTCCCGGGAACCCTTGGAAGGCGTGGGCTAAAGCACACGAAAATATGGAAATCGCGCGAAATTCTAATTTTTTGGCTGAAAAATGCAAAAGACTAGGAACGATCATGACGGGGCAGTGACTATGGTTCCTTAGGTTGTATTTGATAGTACGAAAAAATTTTAGGCGATCCGGCTCCGGCGGGCCCGACCCACTCGGAAGGCGTGGGCGATAGCACACAAAAATATGGGAATCGGGCGGAATTCTAGTTTTTTGGCCGAAAAATGCAAAAAATGAGGAACGATCATAACGAGGCGGTGACTATGGTTCCTTAGGTCCTAATTGATGGCCCGAAAATTTTTTAGGCGATCCGAGTCCGGCGGCCTGGCCCACTCGGAAGGCGTGGGCAATAGGACACAAAAATATGGTAATCGAGCGGAATTCTAGTTTTTTGGACGAAAAATGCAATAAACGAGGAACGATCATGGCGGGGCGGTGACTATGGTTCCTTAGGTCATATTTGATGGCCCAGAAAATTTTAGGCGATCGGGGTCCACGACTCCCTGGACCACTCGGAAGGCGTAAGCTATAGCACACTAAAATATGCAAATCGCGCGGAGTTCTAGTTTTTTGGCCGAAAAATGCAAAGCATTTGGAACGATCATGGTGGGGCGGTGACTATGGTACCTTAGGTCGTATTTGATAGTCCGGAAAAATTTTAGGCGATCAGGGTCCGCGGCTCCCCGGACCAATTGGAAGGCGTGGGTATAGCACACGAAAATATGGGAATCGGGCGTAATTCTAGGTCTTTTTCACTAACATGCAAAAAATGTGGAAAGATCTTGACAGGGCGGTGACTATGGTTCCTTTGGTCTTATTTGATAGTCCGGAAAAATATTAGGCGATAGGGGTCCGGAGGTCCCGGAACCACTCGGAAGGCGTGGGCTATAACACACAAAAATATGGGAATCGTGCGGAATTGTAGTAATTTGGCCGAAAAACGCAAAAAATGAGGAACGATCATGGCGGGGCGGTGACTATGGTTCCTTAGGTCTTATTTGATAGTCCGTAAAAATATTAGGCGATAGGGGTCCGGAGGTCCCGGGACCACTCGGAAGGCGTGGGCTATATAACACATAAAAATATGGGAATCGCGCGGAATTCTAGTTGTTTGGCCGAAAAACGCAAAAAATGAGGAACGATCATGGCGGGGCGGATACTATGGTCCCTTAGGTCGTATTTGATAGTCCGGAAATATTTTAGGCAATAGGGGTCAGGAGGTCCCGGGACCACTCGGAAGGCGTGGGCTATAACACACAAAAAATGGGAATCGCACGGAATTCTAGTTGTTTGGCCGAAAAACAAAAAAAATGAGGAACGATCATGGCGCGGTGGTTACTATGGTTCCTTAGGTCGTATTTGATGGCCCGGAAAATTTTTAGGCGATCGGGGTTCGGGGGTCCCGGGAACCCTTGGAAGGCGTGGGCTAAAGCACACGAAAATATGGAAATCGCGCGAAATTCTAGTTTTTTGGCTGAAAAACGCAAAAGACTAGGAACGATCATGACGGGGCGGTGACTATGGTTCCTTAGGTCGTATTTGATAGTACGAAAAATTTTTAGGCGATCCGGCTCCGGCGGGCCCGACCCACTCGGAAGGCGTGGGCGATAGCACACAAAAATATCGGAATCGGGTGGAATTCTAGTTTTTTGGCCGAAAAATACAAAAAATGAGGAACGATCATAGCGAGGTGGTGACTATGGTTCCTTAGGTCCTAATTGATGGCCCGAAAATTTTTTAGGCAATCCGAGTCCGGCGGCCTGGCCCACTCGGAAGGCGTGGGCAATAGCACACAAAAATATGGTAATCGAGCGGAATTCTAGTTTTTTGGACGAAAAATGCAATAAACGAGGAACGATCATGGCTGGGCGGTGACTATGGTTCCTTAGGTCGTATTTGATGGCCCAGAAAATTTTAGGCGATCGGGGTCCACGGCTCCCTGGACCACTCGGAAGGCGTAAGCTATATCACAGTAAAATATGCAAATCGCGCGGAGTTCTAGTTTTTTGGCCGAAAAATGCAAAGCATTTGGAACGATCATGGTGGGGCGGTGACTATGGTACCTTAGGTCGTATTTGATAGTCCGAAAAAATTTTAGGCGATCGGGGTCCGCGGCTCCCCGGACCACTTGGAAGGCGTGGGTATAGCACACGAAAATATGGGAATCGGGCGTAATTCTAGTTTTTTGGCCGAAAAATGCAAAAAATGAGAAACGATGATGGCGGGGCGGTTACTATGGTTCCTTAGGTCGTATTTGACGGCCCAAAAAGATTTTAGGCGATCGGGGTCCGGGGGTCCCGGAACCACTTGGAAGGGTGGGCAATAGAAAACAAAAATATTGTAATCGGTCGGAATTCTAGTTCTTTGGCCGAAAAACGCAACAAATGAAGAATGATCATCGCTGGGCGGTGACTATGGTTCCTTAGGTCATATTTGATAGTCCGGAAAACTTTTAGGCGATAGGGGTTCGGGGTTCCCGGGACCCCTTGGAAGGCGTGGGCTAAAGCACACGAAAATATGGAAATCGCGCGGAATTCTAATTTTTTGGCTGAAAAATGCAAAAGACTAGGAACGATCATGGCGGGGCGGTAACTATGGTTCCTTAGGTCATATTTGATTGTCCGAAATTTTTTTAGCGATCCGGCTCCGGGGGGCCCGACCCACTCGGAAGGCGTGGGCGATATCACACAAAAATATGGGAATCGGGCGGAATTCTAGTTTTTGGCCAAAAAATGCAAAATATGAGGAACGATCATGGCGAGGCGGTGACTATAGTTCCTTAGGTCCTAATTGATGGCCCGAAAATTTTTTAGGCGATCCGAGTCCGGGGGCCCGGCCCACCCGGAAGGCGTAAGCTATAGCACACTAAAATATGCAAATCGCGCGGAGTTCTAGTTTTTTGGCCGAAAAATGCAAAGCATTTGGAACGATCATGGTGGGGCGGTGACTATGGTACCTTAGGTCGTATTTGATAGTCCAGAAAATTTTTAGGCGATCGGGGTCCGCGGCTCCTCGGACCACTTGGAAGGCGTGGGTATAGCACACGAAAATATGGGAATCGGGCGTAATTCTAGTTTTTTGGCCGAAAAATGCAAAAAATGAGAAACCATGATGGCGGGGCGGTTACTATAGTTCCTTAGGTCGTATTTGACGTCCCGGGAAAATTTTAGGCGATCGGAGTCCAGGGGTCCCGGAACCACTTGGAAGGGTGGGCAATAGCAAACAAAAATATTGTAATCGGGCAGAATTCTTGTTTTTTGGCCGGAAAATGCAACAAATGAGGAATGATCATGGCTGGGCGGTGACTATGGTTCCTTAGGTCGTATTTGATAGTCCGGAAAAATTTTAGGCGATTGGCGTCCGGAGTTCCCGGGTTCACTTGGAAGGCGTGGGCTATAGGACACGAAAATATGGGAATCGCACGGAATTCTAGTTTATTGGCCGAAAAATGGAAAAAACTAGGAACGATCATGGATGGGCGGTGACTATGGTTCCTTAGGTCTTATTTGATAGTCCGAAAAAATTTTAGGCGATAGGGGACCGGAGACCCGGGACCACTCGGAAGTCGTTGGCTATAACACACAAAAATATGGGAATCGCGCGGAATTCTAGTTGTTAGGCCGAAAAATGCAAAACTTGAGGAACGATCATGGCAGGGCGGATACTATGGTTCCTTAGGTCGTATTTGATTGCCCGAAAAAATTTTAGGCGATCCGGGTCTGCGGCTCTTGGGACCACTCGGAATGCGTGGGTATAGCACACGAAAATATGGGAATCGGGCGAAATTTCAGGACTTTTTCAGTAACATGCAAAAAATGTGGAAAGATCTTGGCAGGGCGGTGACTATGGTTCCTTTGGTCTTATTTGATAGTCCGGAAAAATATTAGGCGATATGGGTCCGGAGGTCCCGGGACCACTCGGAAGGCGTGGGCTATAGCACACAAAAATATGGGAATCGCGCGGAATTCTAGTTGTTTGGCCGAAAAACGCAAAAAATGAGGAACGATCATGGCAGGGTGGTTACTATGGTTCCTTAGGTCGTATTTGATGGCCCGAAAAATTTTTAGGCGATCGGGGTTCGGGCTTCCCGGGACCCCTTGGAAGGCGTGGGCTAAATCACACGAAAATATGGAAATCGCGCGGAATTCTATCTTTTTGGCCGAAAAATGCAAAAAATGAGAAATGATGATGGTGGGGCGGTTACTATAATTCATTTGGTCGTATTTGACAGCCCGGAAAATTTTTAGGCGATCGGGGTCTGGGGGTCCCGGAACCACTTGGAAGGGTGGGCAATAGCAAACAAAAATATTGTAATCGGGCGGAATTCTAGTTTTTTGGCCGAAAAACGCAACAATTGAGGAATGATCATGGCTGGGCGGTGACTATGGTTCCTTAGGTCGTATTTGATAGTCCGGAAAAATTTTGGGCGATAGGGGTCCGGAGTTCCCGGGTTCACTTGGAAGGCGTGGCCTATAGGACACGAAAATATGGGAATCGCGCGGAATTCTCATTTTTTGGCCGAAAAACAGAAAAAACTAGGAACGATCATGGCTGGGCGGTGACTATGGTTCCTTAGGTCTTATTTGATAGTCCGAAAAGTTTTTAGGCGATCCGAGCCCAGCGGCCTGGCCCACTCGGAAGGCGTGGGCAATAGCACACAAAAATATGGTAATCGAGCGGAATTCTAGTTTTTTGGCCGAAAAACGTAATAAATGAGGAACGATCATGGCGTGGCAGTGACTATGGTTCCTTAGGTCGTATTTGATGGCCCGGAAAATTTTAGGCGATCGGGGTCCATGGCTCCCGGGACCACTCGGAAGGCGTAAGCTATAGCACACTAAAATATGCAAATCGCGCGGAGTTCTAGTTTTTTGGCCGAAAAATGCAAAGCATTTGGAACGATCATGGTGGGGCGGTGACTATGGTACCTTAGGTCGTATTTGATAGTCCCGACAAATTTTAGGCGATCGGGGTCCGCGACTCCCCGGACCACTTGGAAGGCGTGGGTATAGCACACGAAAATACGGGAATCGGGTGTAATTCTAGTTTTTTGGCCGAAAAATGCAAAAAATGAGAAACGATGATAGTGTGGCGGTTACTATAGTTCCTTAGGTCGTATTTGACGGCTCAGAAAAATTTTAGGCGTTCGGGGTCCGTGGGTCCCGGAACCACTTGGAAGGGTGGGCAATAGCAAACAAAAATATTGTAATCGGGCGGAATTCTAGTTTTTTGGCCGAAAAACGCAACAAATGAGGAATGATCAGGGCTGGGCGGTTACTATGATACCTTAGGTCGTACTTGATAGTCCGGAAAAATTTTAGGCGATAGGGGTCCGGAGTTCCCGGGTTCACTTGGAAGGCGTGGGCTATAGGACACGAAAATATGGGAATCGCGCGGAATTCTAGTTTTTTGGCCGAAAAATGGAAAAAACCAGGAAAGATCATGGCTGGGCGGTTACTATAGTTCCTTAGGTCTTATTTGACGGCCCGGAAAAATTTTAGGCGATCGGGGTCCGGGGGTCCCGGAACCACTTGGAAGGGTGGGCAATAGCAAACAAAAATATTGTAATCGGGCGGAATTCTAGTTTTTTGGCCGAAAAACGCAACAAATGAGGAATGATCATGGCTGGGCGGTGACTATGGTTCCTTAGGTCGTATTTGATTGTCCGGAAAAATTTTAGGCGATAGGGGTCCGGAGTTCCCGGGTTCACTTGGAAGGCGTGGGCTATAGGACACGAAAATATGGGAATCGCGCGGAATTCTAGTTGTTTTGCCCAAAAACGCAAAAAATAAGGAACGATCATGGAGGGGCCGATACTATGGTTCCTTAGGTCGTATTTGATTGCCCGGAAAAATTTTAGGCGATCGAGGTCCGCGGCTCTTGGGACCACTCGGAAGGCGTGGTCAATAGCACACGAAAATATGGGAATCGGGCGAAATTCTAGGTCTTTTTCAGTAACATGCAAAAAATGTGGAAAGATCTTGGCAGGGCGGTGACTATGGTTCCTTTGGTCTTATTTGATATTCCGGAAAAATATTAGGCGATAGGGGTCCGGAGGTCCCGGGACCACTCGGAAGGCGTGGGCTATAACACACAAAAATATGGGAATCACGCGGAATTCTAGTTGTTTGGCCGAAAAACACAAAAAATGAGTAAGGATCATGGCGGGGCGGATACTATGGTTTCTTAGGTCGTATTTGATAGTCCGGAAAAATTTTAGGCGATAGGGGTCAGGAGGTCCCGGGACCACTCGGAAGGCGTGGGCAATAACACACAAAAATATGGGAATCGCGCGGAATTCTAGTTGTTTGGCCGAAAAACACAAAAAATGAGTAAGGATCATGGCGGGGCGGATACTATGGTTTCTTAGGTCGAATTTAATAGTCCGGAAAAATTTTAGGCGATAGGGGTCAGGAGGTCCCGGGACCACTCGGAAGGCGTGGGCAATAACACACAAAAATATGGGAATCGAGCGGAATTCTAGTTGTTTGGCCGAAAAACGCAAAAAATGAGGAACGATCATGGAGGGGTGGTTATTATGGTTCCTTAGGTCGTATTTTCTGGCCCGAAATACTTTTAGACGATCGGGGTTCGGGGTTCCCGGGACCCCTTGGAAGGCGTGGGCTAAAGCACACGAAAATATGGAAATCGCGCGTAATTCTAGTTTTTTGACCGAAAAATGCACAAAATGAGAAACGATGATGGTGGGGCGGTTACTATAGTTCCTTTGGTCTTATTTGACGGCCCGGAAAATTTTTAGGCGATGGGGGTCCGGGGGTCCCGAAACCACTTGGAAGGGTGGGCAATAGCAAACAAAAATATTGTAATCGGGCGGAATTCTAGTTTTTTGGCCGAAGAACGCAATAAATGAGGAATGATCATGGATGGGCGGTGACTATGGTTCCTTAGGTCGTATTTGATAGTCCGGAAAAATTTTGGGCGATAGGGGTCCGGAGTTCCCGGGTTCACTTGGAAGGCTTGGGCTATAGGACACGAAAATATGGGAATCGCGGGAAATTCTAGTTTTTTGGCCGAAAAACGGAAAAAACTAGGAAGGATCATGGCAGACTATGCTTCCTTAGGTCTTATTTGATAGTCCGGAAAAATTTTAGGCGATAGGGGTCCGGAGACCCGGGACCACTCGGAAGGCGTGGGCTATAACAGACAAAAATATGGGAATCGCGCGAAATTCTAGTTGTTTGGCCGAAAAATGCAAAAAATGAGGAACGATCATGGCGGGGCGGATACTATGGTTCCTTAGGTCGAAATTGATGGCCCAAAAATTTTTTAGGCGATCCGAGTCCAGCGGCCCGGCCCACTCGGAAGGCGTGGGCAATAGCACACAAAAATATGGTAATCGAGCGGAATTCTAGTTTTTTGGCCAAAAAATGCAATAAATGAGGAACGATCATGGCGGGGCGGTGACTATGGTTCCTTAGGTCGTATTTGATGGGCTGAAAAATTTTAGGCGATCTGGGTCCACGGCTCCCGGGACCACTCGGAAGGCGTAAGCTATAGCACACTAAAATATGCAAATCGCGCGGAGTTCTAGTTTTTTGGCCGAAAAATGCAAAGCATTTGGAACGATCATGGTGGGGCGGTGACTATGGTACCTTAGGTCGTATTTAATAGTCCGGAAAAATTTTAGGCGATCGGGGTCCGCGGCTCCCCGGACCACTTGGAAGGCGTGGGTATAGCACACGAAAATATGGGAATCGTGCGTAATTCTAGTTTTTTGGCCGAAAAATGCAAAAAATGACAAACGATGATGGCAGGGCGGTTACTATAGTTCCTTAGGTCGTATTGGGCGACCCGGAAAAATTTTAGGCGATCGGGGTCCGGGGGTCCCGGAACCACTTGGAAGGGTGGGCATTAGCAAACAAAAATATTGTAATCGGGCGGAATTCTAGTTTTTTGGCCGAAAAACGCAACAAATGAGGAATGATCATGGTTGGGTGGTGACTATGGTTCCTTAGGTCGTATTTGATAGTCTGAAAAAAATTTGGGCTATAGGGGTCCGGAGTTCCTGTGTTCACTTGGAAGGCGTGGGCTATAGGACACGAAAATAAGGGAATCGCGCGGAATTCTCATTTTTTGGCCGAAAAACGGAAAAAACTAGGAACGATCATGGCTGGGCGGTGACTATGGTTCCTTAGGTCTTATTTGATAGTCCGGAAAAATTTTAGGCTATAGGGGTCCGGAGACCCGGGACCACTCGGAAGGCGTGGGCTATAACACACAAAAATATGGGAATCGCGCGAAATTCTAGTTGTTTGGCCGAAAAACGCAAAAAATGAGGAACGATCATGGTGGGGCGGATACTATGGTTCCTTAGGTCGAATATGATAGTTTAGAGAAATTTTAGGCGATAGGGGTCCGGAGGTCCCGGGACCACTCGGAAGGTGTGGGCTAACACACAAAAATATGGGAATCGCGCGGAATTCTAGTTGTTTGGCCGAAAAACGCAAAAAATAAGGAACGATCATGGCGGGGTAGATACTTTGGTTCCTTAGGTCGTATTTGATTGCCCGAAAAAATTTTAGGCGATCGGGGTCCGCGGCTCTTGGGACCACTCGGAATGCGTGGGTATAGCACACGAAAATATGGGAATCGGGCGAAATTCTAGGTCTTTTTCAGTAACATGCAAAAATGTGGAAAGATCTTGGCAGGGCGGTGACTATGGTTCTTTTGGTCTTATTTGATTGTCTGGAAAAATATTAGGCGATAGGGGTCCGGAGGTCCCGGGACCACTCGGAAGGCGTGGGCTATAACATTCAAAAATATGGGAATCGCGCGGAATTCTAGTTCTTTGGCCGAAAAATGCAAAACATGAGTAACGATCATGGCGGGGCGGATACTATGGTTCCTTAGGTCGTATTTGATAGTCCGGAAAAATTTTAGGCGATAGGGGTCAGGAGGTCCCGGGACAACTCGTAAGGCGTGGGCTATAACACACAAAAATATGGGAATCGAGCGGAATTCTAGTTATTTGGCCGAAAAATGCAAAAAATGAGGAACGATCATGGCGGGGTGGTTACTATGGTTCCATAGGTCGTATTAGATGGCCCGAAAATTTTTTAGGCGATCGGGGTTCGGGGTTCTTGGGACCTCTTGGAAGGCATGGGCTAAAGCACACGAAAATATGGAAATCGCGCGAAATTCTAGTTTTTTGGCTGAAAAACGTAAAAGATTAGGAACGATCATGGCGGGGCGGTGACTATGGTTCCTTAGGTCGTATTTGATAGTCCGGAAAATTTTAGGCGATCCGGCTTCGGGGGGCCCGACCCACTCGGAAGGCGTGGGCGATAGCACAGCAAAATATGGGAATCGGGCGGAATTCTAGTTTTTTGGCCAAAAAATGCAAAAAATGAGGAACCATCATGGGAGGCGGTGACTATGGTTCCTTAGGTCCTAATTGATGGCCCGAAAATTATTTTGGAGATCCGAGTCCGGCGGCCCGGCCCACTCGGAAGGCGTGGGCAATAGCACACAAAAATATGGTAATCGAGCGGAATTCTAGTTTTTTGGACGAAAAATGCAATAAATGAGGAGCGATCATGGCGGGGCGGTGACTATGGTTCCTTAGGTCGTATTTGATGGCCTGGAAAATTTTAGGGGTCCATGGCTCCCGGGACCACTCAGAAGGCGTAAGCTATATAGCACTATAAAATATGCAAATCGCGCGGAGTTCTAGTTTTTTGGCCGAAAAATGCAAAGCATTTGGAACGATCATGGTGGGGCGGTGACTATGGTACCTTAGGTCGTATTTGATAGTCCAAAAAAATTTTAGGCGATCGGGGTCCGCGGCTCCCCGGACCACTTGGAAGGCGTGGGTATAGCGCACGAAAATATGAGAATCGGGCGTAATTCTAGTTTTTTGGCCGAAATATGCAAAAAATGAGAAACGATGATGGAGGGGCGGTTACTATGGTTCCTTAGGTCGTATTTGATGGCCCAGAAAATTTTTAGGCGATCGGGGTCCGGGGGTCCCGGAACCACTTGGAAGGGTGGGCAATAGCACACAAAAATATTATAATCGGGCGGAATTCAAGTTTTTTGGCCGAAAAATGCAAAAAATGAGGATTGATCATGGCTGGGCGGTGACTATGGTTCCTAAGGTCATATTTGGTAGTCCGAAAAAATTTTAGGCGATAGGGGTCCTGAGGTCCCGGGACCACTCGGAAGGTGTGGGCTATAACACACAAAAATATGGGAATCGCGCGAATTCTAGTTGTTTGGCCGAAAAACGCAAAAAATGAGGAACGATCATGGAGAGGCAGTGACTATGGTTCCTTAGGTCCTAATTGATGGCCCAAAAATAGTTTAGGCGATCCGAGTCCGGCGGCCCGGCCCCCTCGGAAGGCGTGGGCAATAGCACACAAAAATATGGTAATGGCGCGGAATTCTTGTTTTTTGGCCGAAAAATGCAAAAAATAAGAAACGATGATGGTGGGGCGGTTACTATAGTTCCTTTGGTCGTATTTGACGGCCCGGAAAAATTTTAGGCGATCGGGGTCCGGGGGTCCCGGAACCACTTGGAAGGGTGGGCTAGCAAACAAAAATATTGTAATCGGGCGGAATTCTAGTTTTTTGGCCGAAAATCGCAACAAATGAGGAATGATCATGGCTGGGCGGTGACTATGGTTCCTTAGGTCGTATTTGATAGTCCGGAAAAATTTTGGGCGATAGGGGTCCGGAGTTCCCGGGTTCACCTGGAAGGCGTGGGCTATAGGACACGAAAATATGGGAATCGCGCGGAATCCTAGTTTTTTTGCCGAAAAACGGAAAAAACTAGGAAGGATCATGGCTGGGCGGTGACTATGGTTCCTTAGGTCTTATTTGATAGTCCGGAAAAATTTTAGGCGATAAGGGTCCGGAGACCTGGGACCACTCGGAAGGCGTGGGCTATAACACACAAAAATATGGGAATCGCGCGAAATTCTAGTTGTTTGGCCGAAAAATGCAAAAAATGAGGAACGATCATGGCAGGGCGGATACTATGTTTCCTTAGGTCGAAATTGATGGCCCGAAAATTTTTTAGGCAATCCGAGTCCAACGGCCCGGCCCACTCGGAAGGCGTGGGCAATAGCACACTAAAATATGGTAATCGAGCGGAATTCTAGTTGTTTGGCCTAAAAACGCAATAAATGAGGAACGATCATGGCGGGGCAGTGACTATGGTTCCTTAGGTCGTATTTGATGGCCCGGAAAATTTTAGGCGATCGGGGTTCACGGCTCCCGGGACCACTCGGAAGGCGTAAGCTATAGCACACTAAAATATGCAAATCGCGCGGAGTTCTAGTTTTTTGGCCGAAAAATGCAAAGCATTTGGAACGATCATGGTGGGGCGGTGACTATGGTACCTTAGGTCGTATTTGATAGTCCGGAAAAATTTTAGGCGATCGGGGTCCGCGGCTCCCCGGACCACTTGGAAGGCGTGGGTATAGCACACGAAAATATGGGAATCGGGCGTAATTCTAGTTTTTTGGCCGAAAAATGCAAAAAATGAGAAACGATGATGGCGGGGCGGTTACTATAGTTCCTTAGGTCGTATTTGATGGCCCGGAAAAATTTTAGGCGATCGGGGTCCGGGGGTCCCGGAACCACTTGGAAGGGTGGGCAATAGCAAACAAAAATATTGTAATCGGGCGGAATTCTAGTTTTTTTGCCGAAAATCGCAACAAATGAGGAATGATCATGGCTGGGCGGTGACTTTGGTTCCTTAGGTCGTATTTGATAGTATGGAAAAATTTTGGGCGATAGGGGTCCGGAGTTCAGGGGTTCACTTGGAAGGCATGGGCTATAGGACACGGAAATATGGGAATCGCGCAGAATTCTCATTTTTTGGCCGAAAAACGGAAAATACTAGGAACGATCATGGCTGGGCGGTGACTATGGTTCCTTAGGTCGTATTTGATAGTCCAGAAAAATTTTGGGCGATAGGGGTCCGGAGTTCCCGGGTTCACTTGGAAGGCGTGGGCTATAGGACATGAAAATATGGGAATCGCGCGGAATTCTCATTTTTTGGCCGAAAGCGAAAAAAACTAGGAACGATCATGGCTGGGTGGTGACTATGGTTCCTTAGGTCTTATTGGATAGTCCGGAAAAATTTTAGGCGATAGGGGTCCGGAGACCCGGGACCACTCGGAAGGCGTGGACTATAACACACAAAAATATGAGAATCGCGCGAAATTCTAGTTGTTTGGCCGAAAAACGCAAAAAATGAGGAACGATCATGGCGGGGCGGATACTACGGTTCCTTAGGTCGAATATGATAGTCCGGAAAAATTTTAGGCGATAGGGGTCCGGAGGTCCCGGGACCACTCGGAAGGTGTGGGCTAACAAACAAAAATATGGGAATCGCGCGGAATTCTAGTTGTTTGGCCGAAAAACGTAGAAAATAAGGAACGATCATGGCGGGGCGGATACTATGGTTCCTTAGGTCGTATTTGATTGCCCGGAAAAATTTTAGGCGATCGGGGTCCGCGGCTCTTGGGACCACTCGGAATGCGTGGGTATAGCACACGAAAATATGGGAATCGGGCGAAATTCTAGGTCTTTTTCAGTAACATGCAAAAAATGTGGAAAGATCTTGGCAGGGCGGTGACTATGGTTCCTTTGGTCTTATTTGATAGTCCGGAAAAATATTAGGCGATAGGGGTCCGGAGGTCCCGGGACCACTCGGAAGGCGTGGGCTATAACACACAAAAATATGGGAATCGCGCGGAATTCTAGTTGTTTGGCCGAAAAATGCAAAAAATGAGTAACGATCATGGCGGGGCAGATACAATGGTTCCTTAGGTCGTATTTGGTAGTCTGGAAAAATTTTAGGCGATAGGGGTCAGGAGGTCCCGGGACCACTCGGAAGGCGTGGGCTATAACACACAAAAATATGGGAATCGAGCGGAATTCTAGTTATTTGGCCGAAAAACGCAAAAAATGAGGAACGATCATGGCGGGGCGGTGACTATGGTTCCTTAGGTCATATTTGATAGTCTGTAAAATTTTTAGGCGATCCGGCTCCGGGGGGCCCGACCCACTCGGAAGGCGTGGGCGATAGCACAGCAAAATATGGGAATCGGGCGGAATTCTAGTTTTTTGGGCAAAAATGCAAAAAATGAGGAACGATCATGGGAGGCGGTGACTATGGTTCCTTAGGTCCTAATTGATGGCCCGAAAATTATTTTGGAGATCCGAGTCCGGCGGCCCGGCCCACTCGGAAGGCGTGGGCAATAGCACACAAAAATATGGTAATCGAGCGGAATTCTAGTTTTTTGGACGAAAAACGCAATAAATGAGGAACGATCATGGCAGGGAGGTGACTATGGTTCCTTAGGTCGTATTTGATGGCCTGGAAAATTTTAGGCGATCGGGGTCCATGGCTCCCGGGACCACTCAGAAGGCGTAAGCTATATAGCACACTAAAATATGCAAATCGCGCGGAGATCTAGTTTTTTGGCCTAAAAATGCAAAGCATTTGGAACGATCATGGTGGGGCGGTGACTATGGTACTTGAGGTCGTATTTGATAGTCCGAAAAAATTTTAGGCGACCGGGGTCCGCGGCTCCCCGGACCACTTGGAAGGCGTGGGTATAGCACACGAAAATATGGGAATCGGGCGTAATTCTAGTTTTTTGGCCGAAATATGCAAAAAATGAGAAACGATGATAGCGGGGCGGTTACTATAGTTCCTTAGGTTGTATTTGACGGCCCAAAAAAATTTTAGGCGATCAGGGTCCGGGGGTCCCGGAACCATTTGGAAGGGTGGGCAATAGCACACAAAAATATTATAATCGGGCGGAATTCTAGTTTTTTGGCCGAAAAACGCAACAAATGAGGAATGATCATGGCTGGGCGGTGACTATGGTTCCTTAGGTCATATTTGATAGTCCGAAAAAATTTAAGGCGATAGGGGTCCGGATTTCTCGGGTTCACTTGGAAGGCGTGGGCTATAGGACACGAAAATATGGGAATCTCGCAGAATTCTCATTTTTTGGCCGAAAAACGGAAAATACTAGGAACGATCATGGTGGGGCGGTGACTATGGTACCTTAGGTCGTATTTGATAGTCCGGAAAAATTTTAGGCGATCGGGGTCCGCGGCTCCCCGGACCACTTGGAAGGCGTGGGTATAGCACACGAAAATATGGGAATCGGGCGTAATTCTAGTTTTTTGGCCGAAATATGCAAAAAATGAGAAACGATGATGGCGGGGCGGTTACTATGGTTCCTTAGGTCGTATTTGACGGCCCAGAAAACTTTTAGGCGATCGGGGTCCGGGGGGTCCCCGGAACCATTTGGAAGGGTGGGCAATAGCACACAAAAATATTGTAATCGGGCGGAATTCTAGTTTTTTGGCCGAAAAATGCAACAAATGAGGAATGATCATGGCTGGGCGGTGACTATGGTTCCTTATGTCATATTTGATAGTCCGGAAAAATTTTAGGCGATAGGGGTCCTGAGGTCCCTGGACCACTCGGAAGGTAACACACAAAAATATGGGAATCGCGCGAATTCTAGTTGTTTGGCCGAAAAATGCAAAAAATGAGGAATGATCATGGCGAGGCAGTGACTATGGTTCCTTAGGTCCTAATTGATGGCCCGAAATTTTTTTAGGCGATCCGAGTCCGGCGGCCCGGCCCATTCGGAAGGCGTGGGCAATAGCACACAAAAATATGGTAATCGAGCGGAATTCTAGTTTTTTGGCCGAAAAACGCAATAAATGAGGAACGATCATGGCGGGGCGGTGACTATGGTTCCTTAGGTCGTATTTGATGGCCCGAAAAATTTTAGGCGATCGGGGTCCACGGCTCCCGGGACCACTCGGAAGGCGTAAGCTATAGCACACTAAAATATGCAAATCGCGCGGAGTTCTAGTTTTTTGGCCGAAAAATGCAAAGCATTTGGAACGATCATGGTGGGGCGGTGACTATGGTACCTTAGGTCGTATTTGATAGTCCGGAAAAATTTTAGGCGATCGGGGTCTGCGGCTCCCCGGACCACTTGGAAGGCGTGGGTATAGCACACGAATATATGGGAATCGGGCGTAATTCTAGTTTTTTGGCCGAAAAATGCAAAAAATGAGAAACGATGATGGCGGGGCGGTTACTATGGTTCCTTAGGTCGTATTTGACGGCCCGAAAAAATTTTAGGCGATCGGGGTCCGGGGGTCCCGGAACCACTTGGAAGGGTGGGCAATAACACACAACAATATTGTAATCGGGCGGAATTCTAGTTTTTTGGCCGAAAAACGCAACAAATGAGGAATGATCATGGCTGGGCGGTGACTATGGTTCCTTAGGTCATATTTGATAGTCCGAAAAATTTTTAGGCGATAGGGGTCCGGCGTTCCCGGGTTCACTTGGAAGGCGTGGGCTATAGGACACGAAAATATGGGAATCGCGCGGAATTCTAGTTTTTTGGCCGAAAAACGAAAAAAACTAGGAACGATCATGGCTGGGCAGTGACTATGGTTCCTTAGGTATTATTTGATAGTCCAGAAAAATTTTAGGCGATAGGAGTCCGGAGACCCGGGACCACTCGGAAGGCGTGGGCTATAACACACAAAAATATGGTAATCGGGCGGAATTCTAGTTTTTTGGCCGAAAAATGCAACAAATGAGGAATGATCATGGCTGGGCGGTGACTATGGTTCCTTAGGTCATATTTGATAGTCCGGAAAAATTTTAGGCGATAGGGGTCCTGAGGTCCCTGGACCACTCGGAAGGTGTGGGCTATAACACACAAAAATATGGGAATCGCGCTAATTCTAGTTGTTTGGCCGAAAAACGCAAAAAATGAGGAACGATCATGGAGAGGCAGTGACTATAGTTCCTTAGGTCCTAATTGATGGCCCGAAAATTTTTTAGGCAATCCGAGTCCGGCAGCCCGGCCCACTCGGAAGGCGTGGGCAATAGCACACAACAATATGGTAATCGAGCGGAATTCCTGTTTTTTGGCCGAAAAACGCAATAAATGAGGAACAATCATGGCGGGGCGGTGACTGTGGTTCCTTAGGTCGCATTTGATGGCCCAGAAAATTTTAGGCGATCGGGGTCCACGGCTCCCGGGACCACTCGGAAGGCGTAAGCTATAGCACACTAAAATATGCAAATCGCGCGGAGTTCTAGTTTTTTGGCCGAAAAATGCAAAGCATTTGGAACGATCATGGTGGGGCGGTGACTATGGTACCTTAGGTCATATTTGATAGTCCGGAAAAATTTTAGGCGATCGGGGTCCGCGGCTCCCCGGACCACTTGGAAGGCGTGGGTATAGCACACGAATATATGGGTATCGGGCGTAATTCTAGTTTTTTGGCCGAAAAATGCAAAAAATGAGAAACGATGATGGCGGGGCGGTTACTATGGTTCCTTAGGTCGTATTTGATGGCCCAAAAAAATTTTAGGCGATCGGGGTCCGGGGGTCCCGGAACCACTTGGAAGGGTGGGCAATAACACACAACAAGATTGTAATCGGGCGGAATTCTAGTTTTTTGGCCGAAAAACGCAACAAATGAGGAATGATCATGGCTGGGCGGTGACTATGGTTCCTTAGGTCATATTTGATAGTCCGAAAAATTTTTAGGCGATAGGGGTCCGGAGTTCCCGGGTTCACTTGGAAGGCGTGGGCTATAGGACACGAAAATATGGGAATCGCGCGGAATTCTAGTTTTTTGGCCGAAAAACGGAAAAAACTAGGAACGATCATGGCTGGGCAGTGACTATGGTTCCTTAGGTCTTATTTGATAGTCCGGAAAAATTTTAGGCGATAGGGGTCCGGAGACCCGGGACCACTCGGAAGGCGTGGGCTATAACACACAAAAATATGGGATAGCGCGGAATTCTAGTTGTTTGGCCGAAAAACGCAAAAAATGTGGAAATATCTTGGCAGGGCGGTGACTATGGTTCCTTTGGTATTATTTGATAGTCCGGAAAAATATTAGGCGATAGGGGTCCGGAGGTCCCGGGACCACTCGGAAGGCGTGGGCTATAACACACAAAAATATGGGAATCGCGCGGAATTCTAGTTGTTTGGCCGAAAAATGCAAAAAATGAGGAACGATCATGGCGGGGCGGATACTATGGTTCCTTAGGTCATATTTGATAGTCCGAAAAAATTTTAGGCGATAGGGGTCCGGAGACCCGGGACCACTCAGAAGGCGTGGACTATAACACACAAAAATATGGAATCGCGCGGAATTCTAGTTGTTTGGCCGAAAAACGCAAAAAATGAGAAACGATCATGGCGGGGCGGATACTATGGTTCCTTAGGTCGTATATGATAGTCCGGAAAAAGTTTAGGCGATAGGGGTCCGGAGGTCCCGGGACCACTCGGAAGGTGTGGGCTAACACACAAAAATATGGGAATCGCGCGAAATTCTAGTTGTTTGGCCGAAAAACGCAAAAAATAAGGAACGATCATGGCGGGGCGGATACTATGGTTCCTTAGGTTGTATTTGATTTCCCGGAAATATTTTAGGCGATCGTGGTCCGCGGCTCTTGGGACCACTCGGAATGCGTGGGTATAGCACATGAAAATATGGGAATCGGGCGAAATTCTAGGTCTTTTTCAGTAACATGCAAAAAATGTGGAAAGATCTTGGTAGGGCGGTGACTATGGTTCCTTTGGTCTTATTTGATAGTCCGGAAAAATATTAGGCGATAGGGGTCCGGAGGTCCCGGGAACACTCGGAACGCGTGGGCTATAGCACACAAAAATATGGGAATCGCGCGGAATTCTAGTTGTTTGGCCGAAAAACGCAAACAATGAGTAACGATCATGGCGGGGGGAATACTATGGTTCCTTAGGTCGTATTTGATAGTACGGAAAATTTTTAGGCAAAAGGGGTCAGGAGGTCCCGGGACCACTCGGAAGGCGTGGGCTATAACACACAAAAATATGGGAATCGAGCGGAATTCTAGTTGTTTGGCCGAAAAATGCAAAAAATGAGGAACGATCATGGCGGGGTGGTTACTATGGTTCCTTAGTTCGTATTTGATGGCCTGAAATTTTTATAGGCGATCGGGGTTCGGGGTTCCCGGGACCCCTTGGAAGGCGTGGGCTAAAGCACACGAAAATATGGAAATCGCGCGGAATTCTAGTTTTTGGCTGAAAAACGCAAAAGACTAGGAACGATGATTGCGGGGCGGTGACTATGGTTCCTTAGGTCATATTTGATAGTGTAGAAAAGTTTTAGGCGATCCGGCTCCGGGGGCCCGACCCACTCGGAAGGCGTGGGCGATAGCACTGCAAAATATGGGTATCAGGCGAAATTCTAGTTTTTTGGCAAAGAAATGCAAAAAATGATGAACGCTCATGGGAGGCGGTGACTATGGTTCCTTAGGTCCTAATTGATGGCCCGAAATATTTTTTGGCGGCCCGGCCCACTCGGAAGGCGTGGGCAATTGCATACAAAAATATGGTAATCGAGTGAAATTCTAGTTTTTTGGACGAAAAACGCAATAAATGAGGAACGATCATGGAAGGGCGGTGACTATGGTTCCTTAGATCGTATTTGATGGCCCGGAAAATTTTAGGCGATCGGGGTCCACGGCTCCCGGGACCACTCAGAAGGCGTAAGCTATATAACACACTAAAATATGCAAATCGCGCGGAGTTCTAGTTTTATGGCCGAAAAATGCAAAGCATTTGGAACGATCATGGTGGGGCAGTGACTATGGTACCTTAGGTCGTATTTGATAGTCCGGAAAAATTTTAGGCGATCGGGGTCCGCGGCTCCCCGGACCACTTGGAAGGCGTGGGTATGCCTTTCGAGTGGTCCCGGGACCTCCGGACCCCTATCGCCTAATATTTTTCCAGACTATCAAATAAGACCAAAGGAACCATAGTCACCACCCAGCCAAGATCTTTCAACATTTTTTGAATGTTACTGAAAAAGACCTAGAATTTCGCCCGATTCCCATATTTTCTTGTGCTACCCACGCATTCCGAGTGGTCCCAAGAGCCGCGGACCCCGATCGCCTAAAATTTTTCCGGGCAATCAAATATGACCTAAGGAACCATAGTATCCGCCCCGCCATGATCGTTCCTTATTTTTTGCGTTTTTCGGCCAAACAACTAGAATTCCGCGCGATTCCCATATTTTTGTGTGTTATAGCCCACACCTTCCGAGTGGTCCCGGGACCTCAGGACCCCTATCGCCTAAAATTTTTCCGGACTATCAAATATGACCTAAGAAACCATAGACACCGCCCAGCCATGATCATTCCTGATTTGTTGCGTTTTTCGGCAAAAAAACTAGAATTCCGCCCGATTACAATATTTTTGTGTGCTATTCCCCACCCTTCCCAGTAGTTCCGGGACCCCCGGACCCCGATCGCCTAAAATTTTTCCGGGCCGTCAAATACGACCTAAGGAACCATAGTAACCGCCCCGCCATCATCATTTCTCATTTTTTGCATTTTTCGGCCAAAAAACTAGAATTACGCCCGATTCCCATATTTTCGTGTGCTATACCCACGCCTTCCAAGTGGTCCGGGGAGCCGCGGACCCCGATCGCCTAAAATTTTTCTGGACTATCAAAAACGACCTAAGGTACCATAGTCACCGCCCCACCATGATCGTTCCAAATGCTTTGCATTTTTTGGCCAAAAAACTAGAACTCCGCGCGATTTGCATATTTTCGTGTGCTATAGCTTACGCCTTCCGAGTGGTCCCGGGAGCCGTGGACCCCGATCGCCTAAAATTTTTCGGGCCATCAAATAAGACCTAAGGAACCATAGTCACCGCCCCGCCATGATCGTTCCTCATTTATTGCATTTTTCGGCCAAAAAACTAGAATTTCGCTCGATTACCATATTTTTGTGTGCTGTTGCCCACGCCTTCCGAGTGGGCCGGGCCGCCGGACTCGGATTGCCTAAAAACTTTTCGGGCCATCAATTAGGACCTAAGGAACCATAGTCACCGCCTCGCCATGATCGTTCCTCATTTTTTGCATTTTTTGGCCAAAAAATAGAATTCCGCCCGATTCCCATATTTTTGTGTGCTATCGCCCACGCCTTCCGAGTGGGTCGGGCCCCTGGAGCCGGATCGCCTAAAAATTTTCCGGACTATCAAATACGACCTAAGGAACCATAGTCACCGCCCCGCCATGATCTTTCCTAGTCTTTTGCATTTTTCAACCAAAAAACTAGAATTCCGCGCGATTTCCATATTTTCGTGTGCTTTAGCCCACGCCTTCCAAGGGTTCCCGGGAACCCCGAACCCCGATCGCCTAAAATTTTCCAGGCCATCAAATACGACCTAAGGAACCATAGTATCTGCCCCGCCATGATCGTTCCTTATTTTTTGCGTTTTTCGGCCAAACAACTAGAATTCCGCGCGATTCCCATATTTTCTTGTGCTATAGCCCACGCCTTCCAAGTGGGCTATGCCCCCCGCACTCGGATCACCTAAAATTTTTCCGGGCAATCAAATACGACCTAAGGAACCATAGTATCCGCCCCGCCATGATCGTTCCTTATTTTTTTGTGTTTTTCGGCCAAACAACTAGAATTACGCCCGATTCCCATATTTTCGTGTGCTATACCCACGCCTTACAAGTGGTCCCGGGTCTCCGGACCCCTATCGCCTAAAATTTTTCCGGACTATCAAATAAGACCTAAGGAACCATAGTCACCGCCCAGCCATGATCTTTCCACATTTTTTGCATGTTACTGAAAAAGACCTAGAATTTCGCCTGATTCCCATATTTTCTTGTGCTATACCCACGCATTCCGAGTTCTCCCAAGAGCCGCGGACCCCGATCGCCTAAAATTTTACGGGCAATCAAATACGACCTAAGGAACCATAGTATCCGCCCCGCCATGATCGTTCCTTATTTTTTGCGTTTTTCGGCCAAACAACTAGAATTCCGCGCGATTCCCATATTTTTGTGTGTTATAGCCCACACCTTCCGAGTGGTCCCGGGACCTCAGGACCCCTATCGCCTAAAATATTTCCGGACTATCAAATATAACCTATGGAACCATAGTCACCGCCCATCCATGATCATTCCTCATTTGTTGCGTTTTTCGGCCAAAAAACTAGAATTCCGCCCGATTACAATATTTTTGTGTGTTATTCCCCACCCTTCCCAGTGGTTCCGGGACCCCCGGACCCCGATCGCCTAAAATTTTTCCGGGCCGTAAAATACAACCTAAGGAACCATAGTAACCGCCCCGCCATCGTCGTTTCTCATTTTTTGCATTTTTCGGCCAAAAAACTAGAATTACGCCCGATTCCCATATTTTCGTGTACTATACCCAGGCCTTCCAAGTGGTCCGGGGAGCCGCGGACCCCGATCGCCTAAAATTTTTCCGGACTATCAAATACGACCTAAGGTACCATAGTCACCGCCCCACCATGATCGTTCCAAATGCTTTGCATTTTTTGGCCAAAAAACTAGAACTCCGCGTGATTTGCATATTTTCGTGTGCTATAGCTTACGCCTTCCGAGTGGTCCCGGGAGCCATAGAACCCGATCGCCTAAAATTTTCCGGTCCATCAAATAAGACCTAAGGAACCATAGTCACCGCCCCGCCATGATCGTTCCTCATTTATTGCATTTTTCGGCAAAAATACTAGAATTTCGCTCGATTATCATATTTTTGTGTGCTATTGCCCACGCCTTCCGAGTGGGCCGGGCCGCCGGACTCGGATCGCCTAAAAACTTTTCGGGCCATCAATTAGGACCTAAGGAACCATAGTCACTGCCTCGCCATGATCGTTCCTCATTTTTTGCATTTTTTGGCCAAAAAAATAGAATTCCGCCCGATTCCCATACGCCTTCCGAGTGGATCGGGCCCCCCGGAGCCGGATCGCCTACAAATTTTCCGGACTATCAAATACGACCTAAGGAACCATAGTCACCGCCCCGCCATGATCGCTCCTTGTCTTTTGCATTTTTCAGCCAAAAAACTAGAATTCCGCGCGATTTCCATATTTTCGTGTGCTTTAGCCCACGCCTTCCAAGGGGTCCCGGGAAGCCCGACCCCGAACGCCTAAAAATTTTCCGGGCCATCAAATACGACCTAAGGAACCATAGTATCCGCCCCGCCATGATCGTTCCTTATTTTTTGCGTTTTTCGGCCAAACGACTAGAATTTCGCGCGATTCCCATATTTTCGTGTGCTATAGCCCACGCCTTTCGAGTGGGCCGTGCCCCCCGCACACGAATCACCTAAAAACTTTTTGTGTGCTATACCCACGCCTTACATGTGGTCCCGGGTCTCCGGAGCCCTATCACCTAAAATTTTTCCGGACTATCAAATATGACCTAAGGAACCATAGTCGCCGCCCAGCCATGATCATTCCTCATTTGTTGCGTTTTTCGGCCAGAAAACTAGAATTCCGCCCGATTACAATATTTATTTGTGCTATTGCCCACCCTTCCCAGTGGTTCCGGGACCCCCGGACCCCGATCGCCTAAAATTTTCCCGGGCCGTCAAATACGACCTAAGGAACCATAGTAACCGCCCCGCTATCATCGTTTCTCATTTTTTGCATTTTTCGGCCAAAAAACTAGAATTACGCCCGATTCCCATATTTTCGTGTGCTATACCCACGCCTTCCAAGTGGTCCGGGGAGCCGCGGACCCCGATCGCCTAAAATTTTTCCGGACTATCAAATACGACCTAAGGTACAATAGCCACCGCCCCACCATGATCGTTCCAAATGCTTTGCATTATTTGGCCGAAAAACTAGAACTCCGCGTGATTTGCATATTTTCGTGTGCTATAGCTTACGCCTTCCGAGTGGTCCCGGGAGCCGTGGACCCCGATCGCCTAAAATTTTCCGGGTCATCAAATAAGACCTAAGGAACCATAGTCACCGCCCCGCCATGATCGTTCCTCATTTATTGCATTTTTCGGCCAAAAAACTAGAATTTCACTCGATTACCATATTTTTGTGTGCTATTGCCCACGCCTTCCGAGTGGGCCGGGCCACCGAACTCGGATCGCCTAAAAACTTTTCGGCGCATCAAATAAGAGCTAAGGAACCATAGTCACCTTCACGCCATGATCGTTCCTCATTTTTTGCATTTTCGGCCAAACAACTAGAATTCCGCGCAATTCCCATATTTTTGTTTGTTATAGCGCACTCCTTCCGAGTGGACCCCCGGACCCCGATCGCCTAAAATTTTCCCGGGCCGTCAAATACGTCCTAAGGAACCATAGTAACCGCCCCGCCATCATCGTTTCCCATTTTTTGCATTTTTCGGCCAAAAAACTAGAATTACGCCCGATTCCCATATTTTCATGTGCTATACCCACGCCTTCCAAGTGGTCCGGGGAGCCGCGGACCCCGATCGCCTAAAATTTTTCCGGACTATCAAATACGACCTAAGGTACCATAGTCACCGCCCCACCATGATCGTTCCAAATGCTTTGCATTTTTTGTCCAAAAAATTAGAACTCCGCGCGATTTGCATATTTTCGTGTGCTATAGCTTACGCCTTCCGAGTGGTCTCGGGAGCCGTGGACCCCGATCTCCTAAAATTTTCCGGGCCATCAAATAAGACCTAAGGAACCATAGTCACCGCCCCGCCATGATCGTTCCTCATTTATTGCATTTTTCGGCCAAAAAACTAGAATTTCGCTGGATTACCATATTTTTGTGTGCTATTGCCCACGCCTTCCGAGTGGGCCGGGCCGCCGGACTCGGATCGCCTAAAAACTTTTCGGGCCATCAAATAATACCTAAGGAACCATAGTCACCTTCCCGCCATGATCGTTTCTCATTTTTTTCATTTTTCGGCCAAACAACTAAAATTCCGCCCGATTCCCATATTTTCGTGTGCTATACCCATGCCTTACAAGTGGTCCCGGGTCTCCGGACCCCTATCGCCTAAAATTTTTCCGGACTATCAAATAAGACCTAAGGAATCATAGACACCGCCCAGCCATGATCGTTCCTTATGTTTTGCGTTTTACGGCCAAACAACTAGAATTCTGCGCGATTCCCATATTTTTGTGTGTTATAGCCCACGCCTTCCGAGTGGTCCCGGGACCTCCTGACCCCTATCGCCTAAAATTTTTCCGGACTATCAAATACAACCTAAGGAACCATAGTATCCGCCCCGCAATGATCGTTCCTCTTTTTTTGCATTTTTTGGCCAAACAACAAGAATTCCGCGCGATTCCCATATTTTTGTGTGTTATAGCCCACGCCTTCCGAGTGGTCCCGGGATCTCCGGACCCCTATCGCCTAATATTTTTCTGGACTATCAAATAAGACCAAAGGAACCATAGTCACCACCCTGCCAAGATCTTTCCACATTTTTTGTATGTTACTGAAAAAGACCTAGAATTTCGCCCGATTCCCATATTTTCGTGTGCTATACCCACGCATTCCGAGTGGCCCCAACAGCCGCGGACCCCGATCGCCTAAAATTTTTCTGGGCAATCAAATACGACCTAAGGAACCATAGTATCTGCCCCGCCATGATTGTTCCTTATATTTTGCATTTTTCGGCCAAACAACTAGAATTCTGCGCGATTCCCATATTTTCGTGTGCTATAGCCCACGCCTTCTGAGTGGGCCGTGCCTCCCTCACTCGGATCACCTAAAACGTTTTCCGGACCATCAAATACGAACTAAGGAACCATAGTATCTGCCCCGCCATGATCGTTCCTCTTTTTTTCAATTTTTCGGCCAAACAACTAGAATTCTGCCCGATTCCCATATTTTCGTGTACCCACGCATTCCGAGTGGCCCCAACAGCCGCGGACCCCGATCGCCTAAAATTTTTCTGGGCAATCAAATACGACCTAAGGAACCATAGTATCTGCCCCGCCATGATTGTTCCTTATATTTTGCATTTTTCGGCCAAACAACTAGAATTCTGCGCGATTCCCATATTTTCGTGTGCTATAGCCCACGCCTTCTGAGTGGGCCGTGCCTCCCTCACTCGGATCACCTAAAACGTTTTCCGGACCATCAAATACGAACTAAGGAACCATAGTATCTGCCCCGCCATGATCGTTCCTCTTTTTTTCAATTTTTCGGCCAAACAACTAGAATTCTGCCCGATTCCCATATTTTCGTGTGCTATACCCATGCCTTACAAGTGGTCCCGGGTCTCCGGACCCCTATCGCCTAAAATTTTTCTGGACTATCAAATAAGACCTAAGGAACCATAGTCACCGCCCAGCCATGATCGTTCCTTATTATTTGCGTTTTTCGGCCAAACAACTAGAATTCCGCGCGATTCCCATATTTTTGTGTGTTATAGCCCACGCCTTCCGAGTGGTCCCAGGACCTCCTGACCCCTATCGCCTAAAATTTTTCCGGACTATCAAATACGACCTAAGGAACCATAGTATCCGCCCCGCCATGATCATTCCTCATTTGTTGCGTTTTTCGGCCAAAAAACAAGAATTCCGCCCGATTACAATATTTTTGTGTGCTTTTGCCCACCCTTCCCAGTGGTTCCGGGACCCCCGGACCCCGATCGCCTAATTTTTTTCAGGACTATCAAATAAGACCAAAGGAACCATAGTCACCGCCCTGTCAAGATCTTTCCACATTTTTTGCATGTTACTGAAAAAGACCTAGAATTTTGCCCGATTCCCATATTTTCGTGTGCTATACCCACGCATTCCGAGTGGTCCCAAGAGCCGCGGACCCCGATCGCCTAAAATTTTTCCGGGCAATCAAATACGACCTAAGGAACCATATTATCCGCCCCGCCATGATCGTTCCTTATTTTTTTGCATTTTTTGGAATTTCGCGCGATTCCCATATTTTTGTGTGTTATAGCCCACACATTCCGAGTGGTCCCGGGACCTCAGGACCCCTATCGCCTAAAATTTTTCCGGACTATCAAATATGACCTAAGGAACCATAGTCACCGCCCAGCCATGATCATTTCTCATTTGTTGCGTTTTTCGGCCAAAAATCTAGAATTCCGCCCGATTACAATATTTTTGTGTGCTATTGCCCACCCTTCCCAGTGGTTCCGGGACCCCCGGACCCCGATCGCCTAAAATTTTTCCGGGCCATCAAATATGACCTAAGGAACCATAGTAACCGCCCCGCCATCATCGTTTCTCATTTTTTGCATTTTTCGGGCAAAAAACTAGAATTACGCCTAATTCCCATATTTTCGTGTGTTATACCCATGCCTTCCAAGTGGTCCGCGGAGCCGCGGACCCCGATCGCCTAAAATTTTTCCGGACTATCAAATATGACCTAAGGAACCATAGTCACCGCCAAGCCATGATCATTCCTCATTTGTTGCGTTTTTCGGCCAAAAAACTAGAATTCCGCCCGATTAACATATTTGTGTGTGCTATCGCCCACGCCTTCCGAGTGGGTCGGGCCCCACGGAGCCGGATCGCCTAAAAAATTTTCGGACTTTCAAATACGACCTAAGGAACCATAGTCACCGCCCTGCTATGATCGTTCATAGTCTTTTGCATTTTTCAGCCAAAAAACTAGAATTCCGCGCGATTTCCATATTTTCGTTTGCTTTAGCCCACGCCTTCCAAGGGGTCCCGGGAACCCCGAACCCCGATCGCCTAAAAATTTTCCGGGCCATCAAATACGACCTAAGGAACCATAGTATCCACCCCGCCATGATCGTTCCTTATTTTTTGTGTTTTTTGGCCAAACAACTAGAATTCCGCGCGGTTCCCATATTTTCGTGTGCTATATCCCACGCCTTCCGAGTGGGCCGTGCCCACCACACTCGGATCACCTAAAAAGTTTTTGGGCCATCAAATAAGACATAAGGAACCATAGTCACCTTCCCGCCATGATCGTTTCTCATTTTTTGCATTTTTCGGCCAAACAACTAGAATTCCGCCCGATTCCCATATTTTCGTGTGCTATACCCACGCCTTACAAGTGGTCTCGGGTCTCAGGACCCCTATCGCCAAAAAATTTTCCGGACTATCAAATAAGACCTAAGGAACCATAGTCACCGCCCAGCCATGATCGTTCCTTATTTTTTGCCTTTTTCGGCCAAACAACTAGAATTCCGCGCGATTCCCATATGTTGTGTGTTATAGCCCACGCCTTCCGAGTGGTCCCGGGACCTCCTGACCCCTATTGCCTAAAATTTTTTCGGACTATCAAATACGACCTAAGGAACCATAGTATCCGCCCCGCCATGATCGTTCCTTATTTTTTGCGTTTTTCGGCCAAACAACTAGAATTCCGCGCGATTCCCATATTTTTGTGTGTTATAGCCCACACCTTCCGAGTGGTCCCGGGACCTCAGGACCCCTATCGCCTAAAATTTTTCCGGACTATCAAATATGACCTAAGGAACCATAGTCACCGCCCAGCCATGATCATTCCTCATTTGTTGCGTTTTTCGGCCAAAAAACTAGAATTCCGCCCGATTACCATATTTGTGTGTGCTATCGCCCACGCCTTCCGAGTGGGTCGGGCCCCCCGGAGCCGGATCGCCTAAAAAATTTTCGGACTATCAAATACGACCTAAGGAACCATAGTCACCGCCCCACCATGAACGTTCATAGTCTTTTGCATTTTTCAGCCAAAAAACTAGAATTCCGCGCGATTTCCATATTTTCGTTTGCTTTAGCCCACGCCTTCCAAGGGGTCCCGGGAACCCCGATCGCCTAAAAATTTTCCGGGCCATCAAATACGACCTAAGGAACCATAGTATCCGCCCCGCCATGATCGTTTCTTATTGTTTGCGTTTTTCGGCCAAACAACTAGAATTCCGCGCGATTTCCATATTTTTGTGTGTTATAGCCCACGCCTTCCGAGTGGTCTCGGGACCTCCTGACCCCTATCGCCTAAAATTTTTCCGGACTATCAAATACGACCTAAGGAACCATAGTATCCGCCCCTCCATGATCGTTCCTCTTGTTTTGCATTTTTCGGCCAAACAACTAGAATTCCGCCCGATTCCCATATTTTCGTGTGCTATACCCATGCCTTACAAGTGGTCCCGGGTCTCAGGACCCCTATCGCCTAAAATATTTCCGGACTATCAAATAAGACCTAAGGAACCATAGTCACCGCATAGCCATGATCGTTCCTTAGTTTTTGTGTTTTTCGGCCAAACAACTAGAATTCCGCGCGATTCCCATATTTTTGTGTGTTATAGCCCACGCCTTCCGAGTGGTCCCAGGACCTCCTGACCCCTATCGCCTAAAATTTTTCCGGACTATCAAATACGACCTAAGGAACCATAGTATCCGCCCCGCCATGATCATTCCTCATTTGTTGCGTTTTTCGGCCAAAAAACTAGAATTCCGCCCGATTACAATATTTTTGTGTGCTATTGCCCACCTTTCCCAGTGGTTCAGGGACCCCCGGACCCCGATCGCCTAAAATTTTTCTGGGCCATCAAATACGACTTAAGGAACCATAGTAACCACCCTGCCAAGATCTTTCCACATTTTTTGCATGTTACTGACAAAGACCTAGAATTTCGCCCGATTCCCATATTTTCGTGTGCTATACCCACGCATTCCGAGTGGTCCCAAGAGCCGCGGACCCCGATCGCCTAAAATTTTTTCGGGCAATCAAACACGACCTAAGGAATCATAGTATCCGCCCCGCCAAGATCGTTCCTTATTTTTTGCGTTTTTCTGCCAAACAACTAGAATTCCGCGCGATTCCCATATTTTTGTGTGTTATAGCCCACACCTTCCCAGTGGTCTCGGGACCTCAGGACCCCTATGGCCTAAAATTTTTCCGGACAATCAAATATGACCTAAGGAACCATACTCACCGCCCAGTCATGATCATTCCTCATTTGTTGCGTTTTTCGGCCAAAAAACTAGAATTCCGCCCGATTACAATATTTTTGTGTGCTATTGCCCAACCTTCCCAGTGGTTCCGGGACCCCCGGACCCCGATCGCCTAAAATTTTTCCGGGCCGTCAAAT
The DNA here is from genome assembly GCF_000715075.1 of Nicotiana tabacum. NCBI lineage: Eukaryota > Viridiplantae > Streptophyta > Magnoliopsida > Solanales > Solanaceae > Nicotiana > Nicotiana tabacum. The sequence goes on along the minus strand of NC_134083.1, from coordinate 62,147,422 downwards.
ACGACCTAAGGAACCATAGTAACCGCCCCGCCATCATGGTTTCTCAGTTTTTGCATTTTTCGGCCAAAAAACTAGAATTACGTCCGATTCCCATATTTTCGTGTGCTATACCCACTCCTTCCAAGTGGTCCGGGGAGCCGCGGACCCCGATCGCCTAAAATTTTTCCGGACTACCAAATACGACCTAAGGTACCATAGTCACCGCCACACCATGATCGTTCCAAATGCTTTGCATTTTTTGGCCAAAAAACTAGAACTCCGCGCGATTTGCATATTTTCGTGTGCTATGGCTTACGCCTTCCGAGTGGTCCCGGGAGCCGTGGACCCCGATCGCCTAAAATTTTTCGGGCCATCAAATAAGACCTAAGGAACCATAGTCACCGCCCCGCCATGATCGTTCCTCATTTATTGCGTTTTTCGGCCAAAAAACAGGAATTTCGCTCGATTACCATATTTTTGTGTGCTATTGCCCACGCCTTCCGAGTAGGCCGGGCCGCCGGACTCGGATCGCCTAAAAATTTTTCGGCCCATCAATTTGGACCTAAGGAACCATAGTCACCGCCTCGCCATGATCGTTCCTCATGTTTTGCCTTTTTTGGCCAAAAAAATAGAATTTCGCCCGATTCCCATATTTTTGTGTGCTATCGCCCACGCCTTCCGAGTGGGTCGGGCCCCCCGGAGCTGGATCGCCTAAAAAATTTTCGGGCCATCAAATACGACCTAAGGAACCATAGTATCCGCCCCGCCATGATCGTTCCTTATTTTTTGTGTTTTTCGGCCAAACAACTAGAATTCCGTGCGGTTCCCATATTTTCGTGTGCTATAGCCCACGCCTTCCGAGTGGGCCGTTCCCCCCGCACTCGGATCACCTAAAAAGTTTTTGGGCCATCAAATAAGACCTAAGGAACCATAGTCACCTTCCCTCCATGATCGTTTCTCATTTTTTGCATTTTTCGGCCAAACAACTAGAATTCCGCCCGATTCCCATATTTTCGTGTGTTATACCCACGCCTTACAAGTGGTCCTGGGTCTCAGGACCCCTATCGCCAAAAAAATTTTCGGAGTATCAAATAAGACCTAAGGAACCATAGTCACCGCCCAGCCATGATCGTTCCTTATTATTTGCGTTTTTCGGCCAAACAACTAGAATTCCGCGCGATTCCCATATTTTTGTGTGTTATAGCCCACGCCTTCCGAGTGGTCCCGGGACCTCCTGACCCCTATCGCCTAAAAATTTTCCGGACTATCAAATACGACCTAAGGAACCATAGTATCCGCCCCGCCATGATCGTTCCTTCTTTTTTGCGTTTTTCGGCCAAACAACTAGAATTCCGCGCGATTCCCATATTTTTGTGTGTTATAGCCCACGCCTTCCGAGTGGTCCCGGGATCTCCGGACCCCTATCGCCTAATATTTTTCCGGACTATCAAATAAGACCAAAGGAACCATAGTCACCACCCTGCCAAGATCTTTCCACATTTTTTGCATGTTACTGAAAAAACCTAGAATTTCGCCTGATTCCCATATTTTCGTGTGATATACCCACGCATTCCGAGTGGTCCCAAGAGCCGCGGACCCCGATCGCCTAAAATTTTTCTGGGCAATCAAATACGACCTAAGGAGCCATAGTCACCGCCCCGCCATGATCGTTCATAGTCTTTTGCATTTTTCAGCCAAAAAACTAGAATTCCGCGCGATTTCCATATTTTCGTTTGCTTTAGCCCACGCCTTCCAAGGGGTCCCGGGAACCCCGAACCCCGATCGCCTAAAAATTTTCCGGGCCATCAAATACGACCTAAGGAACCATAGTATCCGCCCCGCCATGATCGTTCCTTATGTTTTGCGTTTTTCGGCCAAAGAACTAGAATTCCGCGCGATTCCCATATTTTTGTGTGTTATAGCCCACGCCTTCCGAGTGGTCCCGGGACCTCCTGACCCCTATCGCCTAAAATTTTTCCGGACTATCAAATATGAACTAAGGAACCATAGTATCTGCCCCGCCATGATCGTTCCTCTTTTTTTGCATTTTTCGGCCAAACAACTAGAATTCCGCCCGATTCCCATATTTTCGTGTGCTATACCCATGCCTTACAAGTGGTCCCGGGTCTCCGGACCCCTATCGCCTAAAATAGTTCCGGACTATCAAATACAACCTAAGGAACCATAGTATCCGCCCCGCCATGATCATTCCTCATTTGTTGCGTTTTTCGGCCAAAAAACTAGAATTCCGCCCGATTACAATATTTTTGTGTGCTATTGCCCACCCTTCCAAGTGGTTCCGGGACCCCCGGACCCCGATCGCCTAATATTTTTCCGGACTATCAAATAAGACAAAAGGAACCATAGTCACCACCCTGCCAAGATCTTTCCACATTTTTTGCATGTTATTGAAAAAACCTAGAATTTCGCCCGATTCCCATATTTTCGTGTGCTATACCCACGCATTCCGAGTGGTCCCAAGAGCCGCGGACCCCGATCGCCTAAAATTTTTCCGGGCAATCAAATACGACCTAAGGAACCATAATATCCGCCCCGCCATGATCGTTCCTTATTTTTTGTGTTTTTCGCAGAATTTCGCGCGATTCCCATATTTTTGTGTGTTATAGCCCACACATTCCGAGTGGTCCCGGGACCTCAGGACCCCTATCGCCTAAAATTTTTCCGGACTATCAAATATGACCTAAGGAACCATAGTCACCGCCCAGCCATGATCATTCCTCATTTGTTGCATTTTTCGGCAAAAAATCTAGAATTCCGCCCGATTACAATATTTTTGTGTGCTATTGCCCACCCTTCCCAGTGGTTCCGGGACCCCCGGACCTCGATCGCCTAAAATTTTTCCGGGCCATCAAATATGACCTAAGGAACCATAGTAACTGCCCCGCCATCATCGTTTCTCATTTTTTGCATTTTTCGGCCAAAAAACTAGAATTACGCCTAATTCCCATATTTTTGTGTGCTATACCCACGCCTTCCAAGTGGTCCGGGGAGCCGCGGACCCCGATCGCATAAAATTTTTCCGGACTATCAAATATGACCTAAGGAACCATAGTCACCGCCCAGCCATGATCATTCCTCATTTGTTGCGTTTTTCGGCCAAAAAACTAGAATTCCGCCCGATTACCATATTTGTGTGTGCTATCGCCCACGCCTTCCGAGTGGGTCGGGCCCCCCGGAGCCGGATCGCCTAAAAAATTTTCGGACTATCAAATACGACCTAAGGAACCATAGTCACTGCCCCGCCATGATCGTTCATAGGCTTTTGCATTTTTCAGCCAAAAAACTAGAATTTCGCGCGATTTCCATATTTTCGTTTGCTTTAGCCCACGCCTTCCAAGGGGTCCCGGGAACCCCGATCGCCTAAAAATTTTTCGGGCCATCAAATACGACCTAAGGAACCATAGTATCCACCCCGCCATGATCGTTCCTTATTTTTTGCGTTTTTCGGCCAAACAACTAGAATTCCGCGTGATTTCCATATTTTTGTGTGTTATAGCCCACGCCTTCCGAGTGGTCTCGGGACCTCCTGACCCCTATCGCCTAAAATTTTTCCGGACTATCAAATACGACCTAAGGAACCATAGTATCCTCCCCTCCATGATCATTCCTCTTTTTTTGCATTTTTCGGCCAAACAACTAGAATTCCGCCCGATTCCCATATTTTCGTGCGCTATACCCATGCCTTACAAGTGGTCCCGGGTCTCAGGACCCCTATCGCCTAAAATATTTCCGGACTATCAAATAAGACCTAAGGAACCATAGTCACCGCATAGCCATGATCGTTCCTTAGTTTTTGCGTTTTTCGGCCAAACAACTAGAATTTCGCGCGATTCCAATATTTTTGTGTGTTATAGCCCACGCCTTCCGAGTGGTCCCAGGACCTCCTGACCCCTATCGCCTAAAATTTTTCCGGACTATCAAATACGACCTAAGAAACCATAGTATCTGCCCCGCCATGATATTCCACATCTGTTGCGTTTTTCGGCCAAAAAACTAGAATTCCGCCCGATTACAATATTTTTGTGTGCTATTGCCCACCTTTCCTAGTGGTTCCGGGACCCCCGGGCCCCGATCGCCTAAAATTTTTCTGGGCCATCAAATATGACTTAAGGAACCATAGTAACCACCCTGCCATGATCTTTCCACATTTTTTGCATGTTACTGAAAAAGACCTAGAATTTCGCCCGATTCCCATATTTTCGTGTGCTATACCCACGCATTCCGAGTGGTCCCAAGAGCCGCGGACCCCGATCGCCTAAAATTTTTTCGGGCAATCAAACACGACCTAAGGAATCATAGTATCCGCCCCGCCATGATCGTTCCTTATTTTTTGCATTTTTCTGCCAAACAACTAGAATTCCGCGCGGTTCCCATATTTTTGTGTGTTATAGCCCACACCTTCCCAGTGGTCTCGGGACCTCAGGACCCCTATGGTCTAAAATTTTTCCGGACAATCAAATATGACCTAAGGAACCATACTCACCGCCCAGTCATGATTATTCCTCATTTGTTGCATTTTTCGGCCAAAAAACTAGAATTCCGCCCGATTACAATATTTTTGTGTGCTATTGCCCAACCTTCCCAGTGGTTCCGGGACCCCCGGACCCCGATCGCCTAAAATTTTTCCGGGCCGTCAAATACGACCTAAGGAACCATAGTAACCGCCCCGCTATCATGGTTTCTCATTTTTTGCATTTTTCGGCAAAAAAACTACAATTACGCCCGATTCCCATATTTTTGTGTGCTATACCCACTCCTTCCAAGGGGTCCGGGGAGCCGCGGACCCCGATCGCCTAAAATTTTTTCGGACTACCAAATACGACCTAAGGTACCATAGTCACCGCCACACCATGATCATTCCAAATGCTTTGCATTTTTTGGCCAAAAAACTAGAACTCCGCGCGATTTGCATATTTTCGTGTGCTATGGCTTACGCCTTCCGAGTGGTCCCGGGAGCCGTGGACCCCGATCACCTAAAATTTTTCGGGCCATCAAATAAGACCTAAGGAACCATAGTCACCGCCCCGCCATGATCGTTCCTCATTTATTGCGTTTTTCGGCCAAAAAACTAGAATTTCGCTCGATTACCATATTTTTGTGTGCTATTGCCCACGCCTTCCGAGTAGGCCGGGCCGCCGGTCTCGGATCGCCTAAAAAAATTTTTGCCCATCAATTAGGACCTAAGGAACCATAGTCACCGCCTCGCCATGATCGTTCCTCATGTTTTGCCTTTTTTGGCCAAAAAAATAGAATTCCGCCCGATTCCCATATTTTTGTGTGCTATCGCCCACGCCTTACGAGTGGGTCGGGCCCCCCGGAGCCGGATCGCCTAAAAATTTTCCGGACTATCAAATACGACCTAAGGAACCATAGTCACCGCCCCGCCATGATTGTTCCTAGTCTTTTGCATTTTTCAGCCAAAAAACTAGAATTCCGCGCGATTTCCATATTTTCGTGTGCTATAGCCGACGCCTTCCAAGGGGTCCCGGGAACCCCGAACCCCGATCGCCTAAAAATTTTCCGGGCCATCAAATACGACCTAAGGAACCATAGTATCCGCCCCGCCATGATCGTTCCTTATTTTTTGTGTTTTTCGGCCAAACAACTAGAATTCCGCGCGGTTCCCATATTTTCGTGTGCTATAGCCCACGCCTTCCGAGTGGGCCGTGCCCCCCGCACTCGGATCACCTAAAAAGTTTTTGGGCCATCAAATAAGACCTAAGGAACCATAGTCACCTTCACGCCATGATCGTTTCTCATTTTTTGCAATTTTCGGCGAAACAACTAGAATTCCGCCCGATTCCCATATTTTCGTGTGCTATACCCACGCCTTACAAGTGGTCCCGGGTCTAAGGACCCCTATCGCCAAAAAATTTTCCGGACTATCAAATAAGACCTAAGAAACCATAGGTCACCGCCCAACCATGATCGTTCCTTATTTTTTCCCTTTTTCGGCCAAACAACTAGAATTCCGCGCGATTCCCATATGTTGTGTGTTATAGCCCACGCCTTCCGAGTGGTCCCGGGACCTCCTGACCCCTATTGCCTAAAATTTTTTCGGACTATCAAATACGACCTAAGGAACCATAGTATCCGCCCCGCCATGATCGTTCCTTATTTTTTGCGTTTTTCGGCCAAACAACTAGAATTCCGCGCGATTCCCATATTTTTGTGTGTTATAGCCCACACCTTCCGAGTTTGTCCCGGGACCTCAGGACCCCTATCGCCGAAAATTTTTCCGGACTATCAAATATGACCTACGGAACCATAGTCACCGCCCATCCATGATCATTCCTCATTTGTTGCGTTTTCGGCCAAAAAACTAGAATTCCGCCCGATTACAATATTTTTGTGTGCTATTGCCCACCCTTCCCAGTCGTTCCGGGACCCCCGGACCCCGATCGCCTAAAATTTTTTTGGGCCATCAAATATGACCTAAGGAACCATAGTAACTGCCCCGCCATCATCGTTTCTCATTTTTTGCATTTTTCGGCCAAAAAACTAGAATTACGCCCGATTCCCATATTTTCGTGTGCTATACCCACTCCTTCCAAGTGGTCCGGGGAGCCGCGGACCCCGATCGCCTAAAATTTTTCCGGACTACCAAATACGACCTAAGGTACCATAGTCACCGCCACACCAAGATCGTTCCAAAGGCTTTGCATTTTTTGGCCAAAAAACTAGAACTCCGCGCGATTTGCATATTTTCGTGTGCTATGGCTTACGCCTTCCGAGTGGTCCCGGGAGCCGTGGACCCCGATCGCCTAAAATTTTTCGGGCCATCAAATAAGACCTAAGGAACCATAGTCACCGCCCCGCCATGATCGTTCCTCATTTATTGCGTTTTTCGGCCAAAAAACTAGAATTTCGCTCGATTACCATATTTTTGTGTGCTATTGCCCACGCCTTCCGAGTAGGCCGGGCCGCCGGACTCGGATCGCCTAAAAAATTTTCGGCCCATCAATTAGGACATAAGGAACCATAGTCACCACCTCGCCATGATCGTTCCTCATGTTTTGCATTTTTTGGCCAAAAAATAGAATTCCGCCCGATTCCCATATTTTTGTGTGCTATCGCCCACGCCTTCCGAGTGGGTCGGGCCCCCCGGAGCAGGATCGTCTAAAAATTTTCCGGACTATCAAATACGACCTAAGGAACCATAGTCACCGCCCCGCCATGATCGTTCCTAGTCTTTTGCATTTTTCAGCCAAAAAACTAGAATTCCGCGCGATTTCCATATTTTCGTGTGCTTTAGCCCATGCCTTCCATGGGGTCCCGGGAAGCCGCGGACCCCGATCGCCTAAAATTTTTCCGAGCAATCAAATACGACCTAAGGAACCATAGTATCCGCCCCGCCATGATCGTTCCTTATTTTTTGTGTTTTTCGGCCAAACAACTAGAATTCCGCGCGATTCCCATATTTTCGTGTGCTATAGCCCACGCCTTCCGAGTGGGCCGTGCCCCCCGCACTCGGATCACCTAAAAAGTTTTTGGGCCATCAAATAAGACCTAAGGAACCATAGTCACCTTCCCGCCATGATCGTTTCTCATTTTTTGCATTTTTCGGCCAAACAACTAGAATTCCGCCCGATTCCCATATTTTCGTGTGCTATACCCACGCCTTACAAGTGGTCCCGGGTCTCAGGACCCCTATCGCCAAAATTTTTTTCGGACAATCAAATACGAGCTAAGGAACCATAGTATCCGCCCCGCCATGATCATTCCTTATTTTTTGCGTTTTTCGGCCAAACAACTAGAATTCTGCGCGATTCCCATATTTTTGTGTGTTATAGCCCACACCTTCCGAGTGGTCCCGGGACCTCAGGACCCCTATCGCCTAAAATTTTTCCGGACTATCAAATATGACCTAAGGAACCATTGTCACCGCCCAGCCATGATCATTCCTCATTTGTTGCATTTTCGGCCAAAAAACTAGAATTCCGCGCGATTACAATATTTTTGTGTGCTATTGCCCACCCTTCCGAGTGGTCCCGGGACCTCAGGACCCTTATCGCCTAAAATTTTCCCGGACTATCAAATACGACCTAAGGAACCATAGTCACCGCCCAGCCATGATCATTCCTCATTTGTTGCGTTTTTTCGGCCAAACAACTAGAATTTCGCCCGATTCCCATATTTTCGTGTGCTATACCCACGCCGTACAAGTGGTCCCGGGTCTCAGGACCCCTATCGCCAAAAAATTTTCCGGACTATCAAATAAGACCTAAGAAACCATAGTCACCGCCCAGCCATGATTGTTCCTTATTTTTTGCCTTTTTCGGCCAAACAACTAGAATTCCGCGCGATTCCCATATGTTGTGTGTTATAGCCCACGCCTTCCGAGTGGTCCCGGGACCTCCTGACCCCTATTGCCTAAAATTTTTTCGGACTATCAAATACGACCTAAGGAACCATAGTATCCGCCCCGCCATGATCGTTCCTTATTTGTTGCGTTTTTCGGCCAAACAACTAGAATTCCGCGCGATTCCCATATTTTTGTGTGTTATAGCCCACACCTTCCGAGTGGTCCCGGGACCTCAGGACCCCTATCGCCTAAAATTTTTCCGGACTATCAAATATGACCTAAGGAACCATAGTCACCGCCCATCCATGATCATTCCTCATTTGTTGCGTTTTCGGCCAAAAAACTAGAATTCCGCCCGATTACAATATTTTTGTGTGCTATTGCCCACCCTTCCCAGTGGTTCCGGGACCCCCGGACCCCGATCGCCTAAAATTTTTCCGGGCCGTCAAATATGACCTAAGGAACCATAGTAACCGCCCCGCCATCATCGTTTCTCATTTTTTGCATTTTTCGGCCAAAAAACTAGAATTACGCCCGATTCCCATATTTTCGTGTGTTATACCCACACCTTCCAAGTGGTCCGGGGAGCCGCGGACCCCGATCGCCTAAAATTTTTCCGGACTACCAAATACGACCTAAGGTACCATAGTCACCGCCACACCATGATCGTTCCAAATGCTTTGCATTTTTTGGCCAAAAAACTAGAACTCCGCGCGATTTGCATATTTTCGTGTGCTATGGCTTACGCCTTCCGAGTGGTCCCGGGAGCCATGGACCCCGATCGCCTAAAATTTTTCGGGCCATCAAATAAGACCTAAGGAACCATAGTCACCGCCCCGCCATGATCGTTCCTCATTTATTGCGTTTTTCGGCCAAAAAACTAGAATTTCGCTCGATTACCATATTTTTGTGTGCTATTGCCCACGCCTTCCGAGTAGGCCGGGCCCCCGGACTCGGATCGCCTAAAAAATTTTCGGCCCATCAATTAGGACCTAAGGAACCATAGTCACCGCCTCGCCATGATCGTTCCTCATGTTTTGCATTTTTTGGCCAAAAAAATAGAATTCCGCCCGATTCCCATATTTTTGTGTGCTATCGCCCACGCCTTCCGAGTGGGTCGGGCCCCCCGGAGCCGGATCGTCTAAAAATTTTCCGGACTTTCAAATACGACCTAAGGAACCATAGTCACCGCCCCGCCATGATTGTTCCTAGTATTTTGCATTTTTCAGCCAAAAAACTAGAATTTCGCGCGATTTCCATATTTTCGTGTGCTTTAGCCCACGCCTTCCAAGGGGTCCCGGGAACCCCAAACCCCGATCGCCTAAAAATTTTCCGGGCCATCAAATACGACCTAAGGAACCATAGTATCCGCCCCGCCATGATCGTTCCTTATTTTTTGATTTTTTCGGCCAAACAACTAGAATTCCGCGCGATTCCCATATTTTCGTGTGCTATAGCCCACGCCTTCCGAGTGGGCCGTGCCCCCCGCACTCGGATCACCTAAAAAGTTTTTGGGCCATCAAATAAGACCTAAGGAACCATAGTCACCTTCCCGCCATGATCGTTTCTCATTTTTTGCATTTTTCGGCCAAACAACTAGAATTCCGCCCGATTCCCATATTTTCGTGTGCTATACCCACGCCTTACAAGTGGTCCCGGGTCTCAGGACCCCTATCGCCAAAAATTTTTTCGGACAATCAAATAAGACCTAAGGAACCATAGTCACCGCCCAGCCATGATCGTTCCTTATTTTTTGCCTTTTTCGGCCAAACAACTAGAATTCCGCGCGATTCCCATATGTTGTGTGTTATAGCCCACGCCTTCGGAGTGGTCCCGGGACCTCCTGACCCCTATCGCCTAAAATTTTTTCGGACTATCAAATACGAGCTAAGGAACCATAGTATCCGCCCCGCCATGATCATTCCTTATTTTTTGCATTTTTCGGCCAAACAACTAGAATTCCGCGCGATTCCCATATTTTTGTGTGTTATAGCCCACACCTTCCGAGTGGTCCCGGGACCTCCGGACCCCTATCGCCTAAAATTTTTCCGGACTATCAAATATGACCTAAGGAACCATTGTCACCGCCCAGCCATGATCATTCCTCATTTGTTGCGTTTTCGGCCAAAAAACTAGAATTCCGCCCGATTACAATATTTTTGTGTGCTATTGCCCACCCTTCCCAGTGGTTCCGGGACCCCCGGACCCTGATCGCCTAAAATTTTTCCGGGCCGTCAAATACGACCTAAGGAACCATAGTAACTGCCCCGCCATCATCGTTTCTCATTTTTTGCATTTTTCGGCCAAAAAACTAGAATTACGTCCGATTCCCATATTTTCGTGTGCTATACCCACGCCTTCCAGGTGGTCCGGGGAGCCGCGGACCCCGATCGCCTAAAATTTTTCTGGACTTTCAAATACGACCTAAGGTACCATAGTCACCGCCCCACCATGAACGTTCCAAATGCTTTGCATTTTTTGGCCAAAAATCTAGAACTCTGCGCGATTTGTATATTTTCGTGTGCTATAGCTTACGCCTTCCGAGTGGTCCCGGGAGCCGTGGACCCCGATCGCCTAAAATTTTTCGGGCCATCAAATAAGACCTAAGGAACCACAGTCACCGCCCCAACATGATCGTTCCTCATTTATTGCGTTTTTCGGCCAAAAAACTAGAATTTCGTTCGATTACCATATTTTTGTGTGCTATTGCCCACGCCTTCCGAGTGGGCCGGGCCGCCGGACTCGGATCGCCTAAAAACTTTTCGGGCCATCAATTAGGACCTAAGGAACCATAGTCACCGCCTCGCCATGATCGTTCCTCATTTTTTGCATTTTTTGGCCAAAGAAATAGAATTCCGGCCGATTCCCATATTATTGTGTGCTATCCGAGTGGGTCGGGCCCCCAGGAGCCGGATCGCCTAAAAGTTTTCTGGACTATCAAATACGACCTAAGAAACCATAGTCACCGCCCCACCTTGATCGTTCCTAGTCTTTTGCATTTTTCAGCCAAAAAACTAGAATTCCGCGCGATTTCCATATTTTCGTGTGCTTTAGCCCATGCCTTCAAAGGGTCCCGGGAACCCCGAACCCCCATCGCCTAAAACTTTTTCCGGGCCATCAAATTACGACCTAAGGAACCATAGTCACCGTCTCGCCATGATTGTTCCTCATGTTTTGCATTTTTTGCATTTTTGGCCAAAACACTAGAATTCCGCTCGATCACCATATTTTTGTGTGCTATTACCCACGCCTTCCGAGTGGGCCGGGCCGCCGGACTCGGATCGCCTAAAAAATTTTCGGGCCATCAATTAGGACCTAAGGAACCATAGTCACTGCCTCTCCATGATCGTTCCTCATTTTTTGCATTTTTTGGCCAAAAACTAGAATTTCGCCTGATTCCCATATTTTTGTGTGTTATAGCCCACGCCTTCCGAATGGTCCCGGGACCTCCTGACCCCTATCGCCTAAAATTTTTCCGGAATATCAAATACGACCTAAGGAAACATAGTATCCGCCCCGCCATGATCGTTCCTCATTTTTTGTGTTTTTCAGCTAGACAACTAGAATTCCGCGCGATTCCCATATTTTTGTGTGTTATAGCCCACGCCTTCCGAGTGGTCCCGGGACCTCCGGACCCCTATCACCTAATGTTTTTCCGGACTATCAAATAAGACCAAAGGAACCATAGTCACCGCCCTGCCAAGATCTTTCCACATTTTTTGCATGTTACTGAAAAAGACCTAGAATTTCGCCCGATTCCCATATTTTCGTGTGCTATACACACGCATTCCGAGTGGTCCCAAGAGCCGCGGACCCCGATCGCCTAAAATTTTTCTGGGCAATCAAATACGACCTAAGGAACCATATTATCTGCCCTGCCATGATCGTTCCTTATTTTTTGCGTTTTCGGCCAAACAACTAGAATTTCGCGCGATTCCCATATTTTTGTGTGTTATAGCCCACGCCTTCCGAGGGGTCCCGGGACCTCCGGACCCCGATCGCCTAAAAATTTTCCGGACTATCAAATACGACCTAAGGAACCATAGTATCCGCCCCGCCATGATCGTTCGTCATTTTTTGCGTTTTTCGGCCAAACAACTAGAATTTTGCCCGATTCCCATATTTTTGTGCGCTATACCCACGCATTCCGAGTGGTCCCAAGAGACGCGAACCTCTATCGCCTAAAATTTTTCCGGACTATCAAATAAGACCTAAGGAACCATAGTCACCGCCCAGCCATAATCGTTCCTAGTTTTTTCGTTTTTCGGCCAAAAAACTAGAATTCCGCGCGATTCCCCTATTTTCGTGTCCTATAGCCCACGCCTTCCAAGTGAACCCGGGAACTCCGGACCCCTATCGCCTAAAATTTTTCCGGACTATCAAATATTGACCTAAGGAACCATAGTCACCGCCCAGCCATGATCATTCCTCATTTGTTACGTTTTTCGGCCAAAAAACTAGAATTTTGCCCGATTACAATATTTTTGTGTGCTATTGCCCACCCTTCCAAGTGGTTCCGGGACCCCCGGACCCCGATCGCCTAAAATTTTTCCGGGCAGTCAAATACGACCTAAGGAACCATAGTAACCGCCCCGCGATCATCGTTTCTCATTTTTTGCATTTTTCGGCCAAAAAACCAGAATTACGCCCGATTCCCATATTTTCGTGTGCTATACCCACGCCTTCCAAATGGTCCGGGGAGCCGCGGACCCCGATCGCCTAAAATTTTTCCGGACTATCAAATACGACCTAAGGTACCATAGTCACCGCCCCACCATGATCGTTCAAAATGCTTTGCATTTTTCGCCCAAAATACTAGAACTCCGCGCGATTTGCATATTTTCGTGTGCTATAGCTTACCCCTTCCGAGTGGTCCCGGGAGCCGTGGACCCTGATCGCCTATAATTTTTTGGGCCATCAAATACGACCTAAGGAACCATAGTCACCGCTCCGCCTTGATCGTTCCTCATTTATTGCATTTTTCGGCCAAAAAACTAGAATTCCGCTCGATTACCATATTTTTGTGTGCCCCACGCCTTCCGAGTGGGCCAGGCCGCTGGACTCGGATTGCCTAAAAAACTTTCGGGCCATCAATTAGGACCTAAGGAACCATAGTCACCGCCTCTCCATGATCGTTCCTCATGTTTTGCATTTTTTGCATTTTTGGCCAAAAAACTAGAATTCTGCCCGATTACCATATTTTTGTGTGCTATTGCCCACGTCTTCCGAGTGGGCCGGGCCGCCGGACTCGGATTGCCTAAAAAGGTTTTGGGCCATCAATTAGGACCTAAGGAACCATAGTCACCACCTCGCCATGATCGTTTCTCATTTTTTGCATTTTTGGCCAAAAAACTAGAATTCCGCCCGATTCCCATATTTTTGTGTGCTATATCGCCCACGCCTTCCGAGTGGGTCGGGCCCCCCGGAGCCGGATCGCCTAAAAATTTTTCGGACTATCAAATACGACCTAAGGAACCATAGTCACCTCCCCGCCATGATCGTTCCTAGTCATTTGCGTTTTTCAGCCAAAAAACTAGAATTCCGCGCGATTTCCATATTTTCGTGTGCTTTAGCCCACGCCTTCCAAGGGGTCCCGGGAACCCCGAACCCCGAACCCCGATCGCCTAAAAATTTTCCGGGCCATCAAATACGACCTAAGGAACTATAGTAACCACGCTGCCATGATCGTTCCTCATTTTTTGCGTTTATCGGCCAAACAACTAGAATTCCGCGCGATTCCCATATTTTAGTGTGTTATAGCCCACGCCTTCCGAGTGGTCCCGGGACCTCCTGACCCCTACCGCCTAAAATTTTTCCGGACTATCAAATACGACCTAAGGAACCATAGTATCCACCCCGCCATGATCGTTACTCATTTTTTGCGTTTTTTGGCCAAACAAGTAGAATTCCGCGCGATTCCCATATTTTTGTGTGTTATAGCCCACGCCTTTCTTGTGGTCCCGGGACCTCCGGACCCCTATCGCCTAATATTTTTCCGGACTATCAAATAAGACCAAAGGAACCATAGTCACCGCCCTGCCAAGATCTTTCCACATTTTTTGCATGTTACTGAAAAAGACCTAGAATTTCGCCCGATTCCCATATTTTCGTGTGCTATATCCACGCATTCCGAGTGGTCCCAAGAGCCGCAGACCCCGATCGCCTAAAATTTTTCCGGGCAATCTAATACAACCTAAGGAACCATATTATCCGCCCTGCCATGATCGTTCCTTATTTTTTGCGTTTTTCGGCCAAACAACTAAAATTCCGCGCGATTCCCATATTTTTGTGTGTTATAGCCCACGCCTTCCGAGTGGTCCCAAGAGAGGCGGACCCCTATCGCCTAAAATTTTTCCGGACTATCAAATAAGACCTAAGGAACCATAGTCACCGCCCAGCCATGATCGTTCCTAGTTTTTTTCGTTTTTGACCCAAAAAACTAGAATTCCGCGCGATTCCCATATTTTCGTGTCCTATAGCCCACGCCTTCCAAGTGAACCCGGGAACTCCGGACCCCTATCGCCTAAAATTTTTCCGGAATATCAAATACGACCTAGAATTCCGCCCGATTACAATATTTTTGTGTGCTATTGCCCACTCTTCCAAGTGGTTCCGGGACCCTCGGACCCCGATCGCCTAAAATTTTTCCGGGCCGTCAAATACGACCTAAGGAACCATAGTAACCGCCCCGCGATCATCGTTTCTCTTTTTTTGCATTTTTCGGCCAAAAAACTAGAATTACACCCGATTCCTATATTTTCGTGTGCTATACCCACGCCTTCCAAGTGGTCCGGGGAGTCGCGGACCCCGATCGCCTAAAATTTTTCCGGACTAACAAATACGACCTAAGGTACCATAGTCACCGCCCCACCATGATCGATCCAAATGCTTTGCATTTTTCGGCCAAAAAACTAGAACTCCGCGCGATTCCCATATTTTCGTGTCCTATAGCCCACGCCTTCCAAGTGAACCCGGGAACTCCGGACCCCTATCGCCTAATGTTTTTCCGGACTATCAAATACGACCTAAGGAACCATAGTCACCGCCCACCCATGATCATTCCTCATTTGTTGCGTTTTTCGGCCAAAAAACTAGAATTCCGCTCGATTACCATATTTTTGTGTGCTATTGCCCACGCCTTCCGAGTGGGCCAGGCCTCCAGACTCAGATCGCCTAAAAAAATTTCGGGCCATCAATTAGGACCTAAGGAACCATAGTCACTGCCTCGCCATGATCGTTTCTCATTTTTTGCATTTTTTGGCCAAAAAACTAGAATTCCGCCCGATTCCCATATTTTTGTGTGCTATCGCCCACGCCTTCCGAGTGGGTCGGGCCACCCGGAGCCGGATCGCCTAAAAATTTTCCGGACTATCAAATACGACCTAAGGAACCATAGTCACTGCCCCGCCATGATCGTTCCTAGTCTTTTGCATTTTTCAGCCAAAAAACTAGAATTCCACGCGATTTCCATATTTTCGTGTGCTTTAGCCCACGCCTTCTCAGGGGTCCCGAAAACCCCAAACCTCGATCGCCTAAAAATTTTCCAGGCCAACAAATACGACCTAAGGAACCATAGTAACCACCCCGCCATGATCGTTCCTCATTTTTTGCGTTTTTCGGCCAAACAACTAGAATTTCGCGCGATTCACATATTTTTGTGTGTTATAGCCCACGCCTTCCGAGTGGTCCCGGGACCTCCTGACCCCTATCGCCTAAAATTTTCCGGACTATCAAATACGACCTAAGGAACCATAGTATCCTCCCCGCCATGATCGTTCCTCATTTTTTGCATTTTTCGGCCAAACAACTAGAATTCCGCGCGATTCCCATATTTTTGTGTGTTATAGCCCACGCCTTCCGAGTGGTCCCGAGACCTCCGGACCACTATCGCCTAATATTTTTCCGGACTATCAAATAAGACCAAAGGAACCATAGTCACCGCCCTGCCAAGATCTTTCCACATTTTTTGCATGTTACTGAAAAATACCTAGAATTTCGCCCGATTCCCATATTTTCGTGTGCTATACCCACGCATTCCGAGTGGTCCCAAGAGCCGCGGGACCCGATCGCCTAAAATTTTTCCGGGCAATCAAATACGACCTAAGGAACCATATTATCTGCCCTGCCATGATCGTTCCTTATTTTTTGCGTTTTTCGGCCAAACAACTAGAATTTCGCGCGATTCCCATATTTTTGTGTGTTATAGCCCACACCTTCCGAGTGGTCCCGGGACCTCAGGACCCCTATCGCCTAAAATTTTTCCGGACTATCAAATATGACCTAAGGAATCATTGTCACCGCCCAGCCATGATCATTCCTCATTTGTTGCGTTTTCGGCCAAAAAACTAGAATTCCGCCCGATTACAATATTTTTGTGTGCTATTGCCCACCCTTCCCAGTGGTTCCGGGACCCCCGGACCCCGATCGCCTAAAATTTTTCCGGGCCGTCAAATACGACCTAAGGAACCATAGTAACTGCCCCGCCATCATCGTTTCTCATTTTTTGCATTTTTCGGCCAAAAGACTAGAATTACGTCCGATTCCCATATTTTCGTGTGCTATACCCACGCCTTCCAGGTGGTCCGGGGAGCCGCGGACCCCGATCGCCTAAAATTTTTCTGGACTTTCAAATACGACCTAAGGTACCATAGTCACCGCCCCACCATGAACGTTCCAAATGCTTTGCATTTTTTGGCCAAAAATCTAGAACTCTGCGCGATTTGTATATTTTCGTGTGCTATAGCTTACGCCTTCCGAGTGGTCCCGGGAGCCGTGGACCCCGATCGCCTAAAATTTTCCGGGCCATCAAATAAGACCTAAGGAACCATAGTCACCGCCCCAACATGATCGTTCCTCATTTATTGCGTTTTTCGGCCAAAAAACTAGAATTTCGTTCGATTACCATATTTTTGCGTGCTATTGCCCACGCCTTCCGAGTGGGCCGGGCCGCCGGACTCGGATCGCCTAAAAACTTTTCGGGCCATCAATTTGGACCTAAGGAACCATAGTCACCGCCTCGCCATGATCGTTCCTCATTTTTTGCATTTTTTGGCCTAAGAAATAGAATTTCAGCCGATTCCCATATTATTGTGTGCTATCCGAGTGGGTCGGGCCCCCAGGAGCCGGATCGCCTAAAAGTTTTCTGGACTATCAAATACGACCTAAGAAACCATAGTCACCGCCCCACCATGATCGTTCCTAGTCTTTTGCATTTTTCAGCCAAAAAACTAGAATTCCGCGCGATTTCCATATTTTCGTGTGCTTTAGCCCATGCCTTCCAAGGGGTCCCGGGAACCCCGAACCCCCATCGCCTAAAACTTTTTCCGGGCCATCAAATACGACCTAATGAACCATAGTATCTGCCCCACCATTATCGTTCCTTATTTTTTGCGTTTTTCGGCCAAACAACTAGAATTCCGCGCGATTCCCATATTTTCGTGTGCTATAGCCCACGTCTTCCGAGTGGGTCGTGCCCCCCGCACTCGGATCAACTAAAAAGTTTTTGGGCCATCAAATAAGACCTAAGGAACCATAGTCACCTTCCCGCCATGATCGTTTCTCATTTTTTGCATTTTTCGGCCAAACAACTAGAATTCCGCCCGATTCCCATATTTTCGTGTGCTATACCACGCCTTACAAGTGGTCCCGGGTCTCCGGACCCCTATCGCCTAAAAATTTTCCGGATTATCAAATAAGACCTAAGGAACCATAGTTACCGCCCAGCCATGATCGTTCCTTAGTTTTTGCGTTTTTCGGCCAAACAACTAGAATTTCGCGCGATTCCCATATTTTTGTGTGTTATAGCCCACGCCTTCCGAGTGGTCCCGGGACCTCCTGACCCCTATCGCCTAAAATTTTTCCGGACTATCAAATACGACCTAAGGAACCATAGTATCCGCCCCGCCATGATCGTTCCTCTTTTTTTGCGTTTTTCGGCCAAACAACTAGAATTCCGCGCGATTCCCATATTTTTGTGTGTTATAGCCCACGCCTTTCGTGTGGTCCCGGGACCTCCGGACCCCTATCGCCTAATATTTTTCCGGACTATCAAATAAGACCAAAGGAACCATAGTCACCACCCTGCCAAGATCTTTCCACATTTTTTGCATGTTACAGAAAAAGACCTAGAATTTCGCCCGATTCCCATATTTTCGTGTGCTATACCCACGCATTCCGAGTGGTCCCAAGAGCCGCAGACCCCGATCGCCTAAAATTTTTCCAGGCAATCAAATACGACCTAAGGAACCATAGTATCCGCCCCGCCATGATCGTTCATTATTTTTTGCGTTTTTCGGCCAAACAACTAGAATTCCGCGCGATTCCCATATTTTTGTGTGTTATAGCCCACACCTTCCGAGTGGTCCCGGGACCTCAGGACCCCTATCGCCTAAAATTTTTCCGGACTATCAAATATGACCTAAGGAACCATAGACACTGCCCAGCCATGATCATTCCTCATTTGTTGCATTTTTCGGCCAAAAAACTAGAATTCTGCCCGATTACAATATTTTTGTGTGCTATTGCCCACCCTTCCCAGTGGTTCCCGGACCCCCGGACCCCGATCGCCTAAAATTTTTTCGGGCCGTCAAATACGACCTAAGGAACAATAGTAACCGCCTCGCCATCATCGTTTCCCATTTTTTGCATTTTTCGGACAAAAAACTAGAATTACGCCCGATTTCCATATTTTGGTGTGCTATACCCACGCCTTCCAAGTGGTCCGGGGAGCCGCGGACCACGATCGCCTAAAATTTTTCCGG
Organism: Nicotiana tabacum; assembly: GCF_000715075.1. Classification (NCBI taxonomy): domain Eukaryota; kingdom Viridiplantae; phylum Streptophyta; class Magnoliopsida; order Solanales; family Solanaceae; genus Nicotiana; species Nicotiana tabacum. Next base: position 62,128,357 of record NC_134083.1, on the reverse strand, counting down.
ACTATCAAATACGACCTAAGGTACCATAGTCACCGCCCCACCATGATCGATCCAAATGCTTTGCATTTTTTGGACAAAAAACTCGAACTCTGCGCGATTTGCATATTTTCGTGTGCTATAGCTTACGCCTTCCGAGTGGTCCCGGGAGCCGTGGACCCCGATCGCCTAAAATTTTTCGGGCCATCAAATAGGACCTAAGGAACCATAGTCACCACCCCGCCATGATCGTTACTCATTTATTGCGGTTTTCGGCCAAAAAACTAGAATTTCGCTCGATTACCATATTTTTATGTGCTATTGCCCACGCCTTCCGAGTGGGCCGGGCCGCCGGACTCGGATCGCCTAAAAATTTTTCGGGCCATCAATTAGGACCTAAGGAACCATAGTCACCGCCTCGCCATGATCGTTCCTCATTTTTTGCATTTTTTGGCCAAAAAAGTAGAATTCCGCCCGATTCCCATATTTTTGTGTGCTATCACCCACGCCTTCCGAGTGGGTCGGCCCCCCCGGAGCCGGATCGCCTAAAAATTTTCCAGACTATCAAATACGACCTAAGGAACCATAGTCACCGCCCCGCCATGATCGTTCCTAGTCTTTTGCATTTTTCAGCCAAAAAACTTGAATTCCGCGCGATTTCCATATTTTCGTGTGCTTTAGCCCATGCCTTCCAATGGGTCCCGGGAGCCGCGGACCCCCGATCGCCTAAAAATTTTCCGGGCCATCCAATACGACCTAAGGAACAATAGTATCCGCCCCTCCATGATCGTTCCTTATTTTTTGCGTTTATCGGCCAAACAAATAGAATTCCGCGCGATTCTCATATTTTTGTATGTTATAGCCCACACCTTCCGAGTGGTCCCGGGACCTCAGGACCCTTATCGCCTAAAATTTTCCCGGACTATCAAATATGACCTAAGGAACCATAGTCACCGCCCATCCATGATCATTCCTCATTTGTTGCGTTTTTTCGTCCAAAAAACTAGAATTCCGCCCGATTACAATATTTTTGTGTGCCCACCCTTTCCAGTGGTTCCGGGAACCCCGGACCCTGATCGCCTAAAATTTTTCCGGGCCGTCAAATACGACCTAAGGAACCATAGTAACCGCCCAGCCATCATCGCTTCTCATTTTTTGCATTTTTCGGCCAAAAAACTAGAATTACGCCCGATTCCCATATTTTCGTGTGCTATACCCACGCCTTCCAAGTGGTCCGGGGAGTCGCGGACCCCGATCGCCTAAAATTTTTTCGGACTATCAAATACGACCTAAGGTACCATAGTCACTGCCCCACCATGATCGTTCCAAATGCTTTGCATTTTTTGGCCAAAAAACTAGAACTCCGCGCGATTTGCATATTTTCGTAAGCTATAGCTTACACCTTACGAGTGGTCCCGGGGGCCGTGGACCCCGATCGCCTAAAATTTTCCGGGCCATCAAATAGGACCTAAGGAACCATAGTCACCGCCCTGCCATGATCGTTCCTCATTTATTGCGTTTTTCGGCCAAAAAACTAGAATTTCGCTCGATTACCATATTTTTGTGTGCTATTGCCCACGCCTTCCGAGTGGGCCGGGCCGCCGGACTCGGATCGCCTAAAAACTTTTCGGGCCATCAATTAGGACCTAAGGAACCATAGTCATCGCCTCGCCATGATCGTTCCTCATATTTTGCATTTTTTGGCCAAAAAAATAGAATTCCGCCCGATTCCCATATTTTTATGTGCTATCGCCCACGCCTTCCGAGTGGGTCGGGCCCCCGGAGCCGGATCGCCTAAAAATTTTCCGGACTATCAAATACGACCTAAGGAACCATAGTCACTGCCCCGCCATGATCGTTCCTAGTCTTTTGCATTTTTCAGCCAAAAAACTAGAATTCCGCGCGATTTCCTTATTTTCGTGTGGTTTAGCCCACGCCTTCCAAGGGGTCCCGGGAACCCCAAACCCCGATCGCCTAAAAATTTTCCGGGCCATCAAATATGACCTAAGGAACCATAGTATCTGCCCCGCCATGATCGTTCCTTATTTTTTGCGTTTTTCGGCCAAACAAATAGAATTCCGCGCGATTCCCATATTTTTGTGTGTTATAGCCCACGCCTTCCGAGTGGTCCCGGGACCTCCTGACCCCTATCGCCTAAAATTTTTCCGCACTATCAAATACGACCTAAGGAACCATAGTATCCGCCCCGCCATGATCGTTCCTCATTTTTTGCATTTTTCGGCCAAACAACTAGAATTCCGCGCGATTCCCAGATTTTTGTGTGTTATAGCCCATGCCTTCCGAGTGGTCCCGGGACCTCCGGACCCCTATCGCCTAATATTTTTTCGGACTATCAAATAAGACCAAAGGAACCATAGTCACCACCCTGCCAAGATCTTTCCACATATTTTGCATGTTACTGAAAAAGACCTAGAATTTCACCCGATTCCCATATTTTCGTGTGCTATACCCACGCATTCCGAGTGGTCCCAAGAGCCGCGGACCCCGATCGCCTAAAATTATTCCGGGCAATCAAATATGACCTAAGGAACAATAGTAACCGCCCCGCGATCATCGTTTCTCATTTTTTGCATTTTTCGGCCAAACAACTAGAATTCCGCCCGATTCCCATATTTTCGTGTGCTATACCCACGCCTTACAAGTGGTCCCGGGTCTCCGGACCCCTATCGCCTAAAATATTTCCGGACTATCAAATAAGACCTAAGGAACCATAGTCACCACCCAGCCATGATCGTTCCTTATTTTTTGCATTTTTCGGCCAAACAACTAGAATTCCGCGCGATTCCCAGATTTTTGTGTGTTATAGCCCACGCCTTCCGAGTGGTCCCGGGACCTCCGGACCCCTATCGCCTAATATTTTTTCGGACTATCAAATAAGACCAAAGGAACCATAGTCACCACCCTGCCAAGATCTTTCCACATATTTTGCATGTTACTGAAAAAGACCTAGAATTTCACCCGATTCCCATATTTTCGTGTGCTATACCCACGCATTCCGAGTGGTCCCAAGAGCCGCGGACCCCGATCGCCTAAAATTATTCCGGGCAATCAAATATGACCTAAGGAACAATAGTAACCGCTCCGCGATCATCGTTTCTCATTTTTTGCATTTTTCGCCAAAAAACTAGAATTACGCCCTATTCCCATATTTTCGTGTGCTATACCCACGCCTTCCAAGTGGTCCGGGGAGCCGCGGACCCCGATCGCCTAAAAATTTTCCAGACTATCAAATACGACCTAAGGTACCATATTCACCGCCCTACCATGATCGTTCCAAATGCTTTGCATTTTTCGGCCAAAAAACTAGAACTCCGCGCGATTTTCTTATTTTCGTGTGCTATAGCTTACGCCTTCCGAGTGGTCCCGGGAGACGTGGACCTCGATCGCCTAAAATTTTCCGGGCCATCAAATACGACCTAAGGAACCATAGTCACCGCCCCGCCATGATTGTTCCTCATTTATTGCGTTTTTCTGCCAAAAAGCTAGAATTCCGCTCGATTACCATATTTTTGTGTGCCCCACGCTTTCCGAGTGGGCCGGGCCGCCAGACTCGGATCGCCTGAAAAATTTCCGGACTATCAAATACGAACTAAGGGACCATAGTCACCGCCCCGCCATGATCGTTCCTAGTCTTTTGCATTTTTCAGCCAAAAAACTAGAATTCCGCGCGATTTCCATATTTTCGTGTGCTTTAGCCCACGCCTTCAAAGGGGTCTCGGGAACCCCGAACCCCGATCGTCTAAAAAATTTCTGGGTTATCAGATACGACCTAAGGAACCATAGTAACCAGCCCGCCATGATCGTTCCTCATTTTTTGCGTTTTTCGCCCAAACAACTAGAATTTCGCCCGATTCCCATATTTTCGTGTGCTATACCCACGCATTCCGAGTGGTCCCAAGAGCCGCGGACCCCGATCACCTAAAATTTTTCCGGACTATCAAATAAGACCTAAGGAACCATAGTCACCGCCCAGCCATGATCGTTCCTAGTTTTTTCCGTTTTTCGTCCAAAAAACTATAATTCCGCGCGATTCCCATATTTTCGTGTCCTATAGCCCACGCCTTCCAAGTGAGCCCGGGAACTCCGGACCCCTATCGCCTAAAATTTTTCCGGACTATCAAATACGACCTAAGGAACAATTGTCACCGCCCAGCCATGATCATTCCTCATTTGTTGCGTTTTTCGGCCACAAATCTAGAATTCCGCCCGATTACAATATTTTTGTGTGCTATTGCCCACCCTTCCAAGTGGTTCCGGGACCCCCCGACCCCGATCGCCTAAAAATTTTCCGGGCCGTCAAATACGACCTAAGGAACCACAGTAACCGCCCCGTGATCATCGTTTCTCATTTTTTGCATTTTTCGGCCAAAAAACTAGAATTACGGCCGATTCCCATATTTTCATGTGCTATACCCACGCCTTCCAAGTGGTCCGGGGAGCCGCGGACCCCGATCGCCTAAAAATTTTCCGGACTATCAAATACGACCTAAGGTACCATAGTCACCGCCCCACCATGATCGTTCCAAATGCTTTGCATTTTTCGGCCAAAAAACTAGAACTCCGCGCGATTTGCATATTTTCGTGTGCTATAGCTTACGCCTTCCGAGTGGTCCCGGGAGCTGTGGACCCCAATCGCCTAAAATTTTCCGGGCCATCAAATACGACCTAAGGAAACATAGTCACCGCCCCGCCATGATCGTTCCTCATTTATTGCATTTGTTGGCCAAAAAACTAGAATTCCGCTTGATTACCATATTTTTGTGTTCTGTTGCCCATGCCTTCCGAGTGGGCCAAGGCGCCCTACTCGGATCGCCTAAAAATTTTTCGGACCATCAATTACGACCTAAGGAACCATAGTCACCGTCTCGCCATGAATTTTCCTCATGTTTTGAATTTTTTGCATTTTTGGCCAAAACACTAGAATTCCGCTCGATCACCATATTTTTGTGTGCTATTACCCACGCCTTCCGAGTGGGCCGGGCCGCCGGACTCGGATCGCCTAATAAATTTTCGGGCCATCAATTAGGACCTAAGGAACCATAGTCACTACCTCTCCATGATCGTTCCTCATTTTTTGCATTTTTTGGCCAAAAACTAGAATTTCGCCTGATTCCCATATTTTTGTGTGTTATAGCCCACGCCTTCCGAGTGGTCCCGGGACCTTCTGACCCCTATCGCCTAAAATTTTTCCGGAATATCAAATACGACCTAAGGAACCATAGTATCCGCCCCGCCATGATCGTTCCTCATTTTTTGTGTTTTTCAGCTAGACAACTAGAATTCCGCGCGATTCCCATATTTTTGTGTGTTATAGCCCACGCCTTCCGAGTGGTCCCGGGACCTCCGGACCCCTATCACCTAATATTTTTCCGGACTATCAAATAAGACCAAAGGAACCATAGTCACCGCCCTGCCAAGATCTTTCCACATTTTTTGCATGTTACTGAAAAAGACCTAGAATTTCGCCCGATTCCCATATTTTCGTGTGCTATACACACGCATTCCGAGTGGTCCCAAGAGCCGCGGACCCCGATCGCCTAAAATTTTTCCGGGCAATCAAATACGACCTAAGAAACCATATTATCTGCCCTGCCATGATCGTTCCTTATTTTTTGCGTTTTTCGGCCAAACAACTAGAATTTCGCGCGATTCCCATATTTTTGTGTGTTATAGCCCACGCCTTCCGAGAGGTCCCGTGACCTCCGGACCCCGATCGCCTAAAAATTTTCCGGACTATCAAATACGACCTAAGGAACCATAGTATCCGCCCCGCCATGATCGTTCGTCATTTTTTGCGTTTTTCGGCCAAACAACTAGAATTTTGCCCGATTCCCATATTTTTGTGCGCTATACCCACGCATTCCGAGTGGTCCCAAGAGACGCGAACCTCTATCGCCTAAAATTTTTCCGGACTATCAAATAAGACCTAAGGAACCATAGTCACCGCCCAGCCATAATCGTTCCTAGTTTTTTCGTTTTTCGGCCAAAAAACTAGAATTCCGCGCGATTCCCCTATTTTCGTGTCCTATAGCCCACGACTTCCAAGTGAACCCGGGAACTCCGGACCCCTATCGCCTAAAATTTTTCCGGACTATCAAATAAGACCTAAGGAACCATAGTCACCGCCCAGCCATGATCGTTCCTAGTTTTTTCCGTTTTTCGTCCAAAAAACTATAATTCCGCGCGATTCCCATATTTTCGTGTCCTATAGCCCACGCCTTCCAAGTGAACCCGGGAACTCCGGACCCCTATCGCCTAAAATTTTTCCGGACTATCAAATACGACCTAAGGAACAATTGTCACCGCCCAGCCATGATCATTCCTCATTTGTTGCGTTTTTCGGCCAAAAAACTAGAATTTCGCCCGATTACAATATTTTTGAGTGCTATTGCCCACCCTTCCAAGTGGTTCCGGGACCCCCGGACCCCGATCGCCTAAAATTTTTCCGGGCCGTCAAATACGACCTAAGGAACCATAGTAACCGCCCCGCGATCATCGTTTCTCATTTTTTGCATTTTTCGGCCAAAAAACCAGAATTACGCCCGATTCCCATATTTTCGTGTGCTATACCCACGCCTTCCAAATGGTCCGGGGAGCCGCGGACCCCGATCGCCTAAAATTTTTCCGGACTATCAAATACGACCTAAGGTACCATAGTCACCGCCCCACCATGATCGTTCAAAATGCTTTGCATTCTTCGCCCAAAATACTAGAACTCCGCGCGATTTGCATATTTTCGTGTGCTATAGCTTACGCCTTCCGAGTGGTCCCGGGAGCCGTGGACCCTGATCGCCTACAATTTTCTGGGCCATCAAATACGACCTAAGGAACCATAGTCACCGCCCCGCCTTGATCGTTCCTCATTTATTGCATTTTTCGGCCAAAAAACTAGAATTTCGCTCGATTACCATATTTTTGTGTGCCCCACGCCTTCCGAGTGGGCCAGGCCGCTGGACTCGGATTGCCTAAAAAATTTTCGGGCCATCAATTAGGACCTAAGGAACCATAGTCACCGCCTCTCCATGATCGTTCCTCATGTTTTGCATTTTTTGCATTTTTGGCCAAAAACTAGAATTCTGCCCGATTACCATATTTTTGTGTGCTATTGCCCACGTCTTCCGAGTGGGCCGGGCCGCCGGACTCGGATTGCCTAAAAAAATTTTGGGCCATCAATTAGGACCTAAGGAACCATAGTCACCGCCTCGCCATGATCGTTTCTCATTTTTTGCATTTTTGGCCAAAAAACTAGAATTCCGCCCGATTCCCATATTTTTGTGTGCTATATCGCCCACGCCTTCCGAGTGGGTCGGGCCCCCCGGAGCCGGATCGCCTAAAAATTTTTCGGACTATCAAATACGACCTAAGGAACCATAGTCACCTCCCCGCCATGATCGTTCCTAGTCATTTGCGTTTTTCAGCCAAAAAACTAGAATTCCGCGCGATTTCCATATTTTCATGTGCTTTAGCCCACGCCTTCCAAGGGGTCCCGGGAACCCCGAACCCCGATCGCCTAAAAATTTTCCGGGCCATCAAATACGACCTAAGGAACTATAGTAACCACGCTGCCATGATCGTTCCTCATTTTTTGCGTTTATCGGCCAAACAACTAGAATTCCGCGCGATTCCCATATTTTAGTGTGTTATAGCCCACGCCTTCCGAGTGGTCCCGGGACCTCCTGACCCCTACCGCCTAAAATTTTTCCGGACTATCAAATACGACCTAAGGAACCATAGTATCCGCCCCGCCATGATCGTTACTCATTTTTTGCGTTTTTTGGCCAAACAAGTAGAATTCCGCGCGATTCCCATATTTTTGTGTGTTATAGCCCACGCCTTTCTTGTGGTCCCGGGACCTCCGGACCCCTATCGCCTAATATTTTTCCGGACTATCAAATAAGACCAAAGGAACCATAGTCACCGCCCTGCCAAGATCTTTCCACATTTTTTGCATGTTACTGAAAAAGACCTAGAATTTCGCCCGATTCCCATATTTTCGTGTGCTATACCCACGCATTCCGAGTGGTCCCAAGAGCCGCGGACCCCGATCGCCTAAAATTTTTCCGGGCAATCTAATACAACCTAAGGAACCATATTATCCGCCCTGCCATGATCGTTCCTTATTTTTTGCGTTTTTCGGCCAAACAACTAGAATTCCGCGCGATTCCCATATTTTTGTGTGTTATAGCCCACGCCTTCCGAGTGGTCCCAAGAGAGGCGGACCCCTATTGCCTAAAATTTTTCAGGACTATCAAATAAGACCTAAGGAACCATAGTCACCGCCCAGCCATGATCGTTCCTAGTTTTTTCCGTTTTTGACCCAAAAAACTAGAATTCCGCGCGATTCCCATATTTTCGTGTCCTATAGCCCACGCCTTCCAAGTGAACCCGGGAACTCCGGACCCCTATCGCCTAAAATTTTTCCGGACTATCAAATACGACCTAGAATTCCGCCCGATTACAATATTTTTGTGTGCTATTGCCCACTCTTCCAAGTGGTTCCGGGACCCTCGGACCCCGATCGCCTAAAATTTTTCCGAGCCGTCAAATACGACCTAAGGAACCATAGTAACCGCCCCGCGATCATCGTTTCTCTTTTTTTTTGCATTTTTCGGCCAAAAAACTAGAATTACACCCGATTCCTATATTTTCGTGTGCTATACCCACGCCTTCCAAGTGGTCCGGGGAGTCGCGGACCCCGATCGCCTAAAATTTTTCCGGACTAACAAATACGACCTAAGGTACCATAGTCACCGCCCCACCATGATCGATCCAAATGCTTTGCATTTTTCGGCCAAAAAACTAGAACTCTGCGCGATTCCCATATTTTCGTGTCCTATAGCCCACGCCTTCCAAGTGAACCCGGGAACTCCGGACCCCTATCGCCTAATGTTTTTCCGGACTATCAAATACGACCTAAGGAACCATAGTCACCGCCCACCCAATATCATTCCTCATTTGTTGCATTTTTCGGCCAAAAAACTAGAATTCCGCTCGATTACCATATTTTTGTGTGCTATTGCCCACGCCTTCCGAGTGGGCCAGGCCTCCAGACTCAGATCGCCTAAAAAAATTTCGGGCCATCAATTAGGACCTAAGGAACCATAGTCACTGCCTCGCCATGATCGTTTCTCATTTTTTGCATTTTTGGGCCAAAAAACTAGAATTCCGCCCGATTCCCATATTTTTGTGTGCTATCGCCCACGCCTTCCGAGTGGGTCGGGCCACCCGGAGCCGGATCGCCTAAAAATTTTCCAGACTATCAAATACGACCTAAGGAACCATAGTCACTGCCCCGCCATGATCGTTCCTAGTCTTTTGCATTTTTCAGCCAAAAAACTAGAATTCCGCGCGATTTCCATATTTTCGTGTGCTTTAGCCCACGCCTTCCCAGGGGTCCCGAAAACCCAAAACCCCGATCGCCTAAAAATTTTCCAGGCCCACAAATACGACCTAAGGAACCATAGTAACCACCCCGCCATGATCGTTCCTCATTTTTTGCGTTTTTCGGCCAAACAACTAGAATTTCGCGCGATTCCCATATTTTTGTGTGTTATAGCCCACGCCTTCCGAGTGGTCCCGGGACCTCCAGACCCCTATCGCCTAAAATTTTTCCGCACTATCAAATACGACCTAAGGAACCATAGTATCCGCCCCGCCATGATCGTTCCTCATTTTTTGCGTTTTTCGGCCAAACAACTAGAATTCCGCGCGATTCCCATATTTTTGTGTGTTATAGCCCACGCCTTCCGAGTGGTCCCGGGACCTCCGGACCCCTATCGCCTAATATTTTTCCGGACTATCAAATAAGACAAAAGGAACCATAGTCACTGCCCTGCCAAGATCTTTCCACATTTTTTGCATGTTACTGAAAAATACCTAGAATTTCGCCCGATTCCCATATTTTCGTGTGCTATACCCACGCATTCCGAGTGGTCCCAAGAGCCGCGGACCCCGATCGCCTAAAATTTTTCCGGGCAATCTAATACAACCTAAGGAACCATATTATCCGCCCTGCCATGATCGTTCCTTATTTTTTGCGTTTTTCGGCCAAACAACTAGAATTCCGCGCGATTCCCATATTTTTGTGTGTTATAGCCCACGCCTTCCGAGTGGTCCCAAGAGAGGCGGACCCCTATTGCCTAAAATTTTTCAGGACTATCAAATAAGACCTAAGGAACCATAGTCACCGCCCAGCCATGATCGTTCCTAGTTTTTTCCGTTTTTGACCCAAAAACTAGAATTCCGCGCGATTCCCATATTTTCGTGTCCTATAGCCCACGCCTTCCAAGTGAACCCGGGAACTCCGGACCCCTATCGCCTAAAATTTTTCCGGACCATCAAATACGACCTAGAATTCCGCCCGATTACAATATTTTTGTGTGCTATTGCCCACTCTTCCAAGTGGTTCCGGGACCCTCGGACCCCGATCGCCTAAAATTTTTCCGAGCCGTCAAATACGACCTAAGGAACCATAGTAACCGCCCCGCGATCATCGTTTCTCTTTTTTTGCATTTTTCGGCCAAAAAACTAGAATTACACCCGATTCCTATATTTTCGTGTGCTATACCCACGCCTTCCAAGTGGTCCGGGGAGTCGCGGACCCCGATCGCCTAAAATTTTTCCGGACTAACAAATACGACCTAAGGTACCATAGTCACCGCCCCACCATGATCGATCCAAATGCTTTGCATTTTTCGGCCAAAAAACTAGAACTCTGCGCGATTCCCATATTTTCGTGTCCTATAGCCCACGCCTTCCAAGTGAACCCGGGAACTCCGGACCCCTATCGCCTAATGTTTTTCCGGACTATCAAATACGACCTAAGGAACCATAGTCACCGCCCACCCAATATCATTCCTCATTTGTTGCATTTTTCGGCCAAAAAACTAGAATTCCGCTCGATTACCATATTTTTGTGTGCTATTGCCCACGCCTTCCGAGTGGGCCAGGCCTCCAGACTCAGATCGCCTAAAAAAATTTCGGGCCATCAATTAGGACCTAAGGAACCATAGTCACTGCCTCGCCATGATCGTTTCTCATTTTTTGCATTTTTTGGCCAAAAAACTAGAATTCCGCCCGATTCCCATATTTTTGTGTGCTATCGCCCACGCCTTCCGAGTGGGTCGGGCCACCCGGAGCCGGATCGCCTAAAAATTTTCCAGACTATCAAATACGACCTAAGGAACCATAGTCACTGCCCCGCCATGATCGTTCCTAGTCTTTTGCATTTTTCAGCCAAAAAACTAGAATTCCGCGCGATTTCCATATTTTCGTGTGCTTTAGCCCACGCCTTCCCAGGGGTCCCGAAAACCCAAAACCCCGATCGCCTAAAAATTTTCCAGGCCCACAAATACGACCTAAGGAACCATAGTAACCACCCCGCCATGATCGTTCCTCATTTTTTGCGTTTTTCGGCCAAACAACTAGAATTTCGCGCGATTCCCATATTTTTGTGTGTTATAGCCCACGCCTTCCGAGTGGTCCCGGGACCTCCTGACCCCTATCGCCTAAAATTTTTCCGCACTATCAAATACGACCTAAGGAACCATAGTATCCGCCCCGCCATGATCGTTCCTCATTTTTTGCGTTTTTCGGCCAAACAACTAGAATTCCGCGCGATTCCCATATTTTTGTGTGTTATAGCCCACGCCTTCCGAGTGGTCCCGGGACCTCCGGACCCCTATCGCCTAATATTTTTCCGGACTATCAAATAAGACAAAAGGAACCATAGTCACTGCCCTGCCAAGATCTTTCCACATTTTTTGCATGTTACTGAAAAATACCTAGAATTTCGCCCGATTCCCATATTTTCGTGTGCTATACCCACGCATTCCGAGTGGTCCCAAGAGCCGCGGGACCCGATCGCCTAAAATTTTTCCGGGCAATCAAATACGACCTAAGGAACCATAATATCCGCCCTGCCATGATCGTTCCTTATTTTTTTGCGTTTTTCGGCCAAACAACTAGAATTCCGCGGGATTCCCATATATTTGTGTGTTATAGCCCACGCCTTCCGAGGAGTCCCGGAACCTCCAGGACCCCGATCGCCTAAAAATTTTCCGGACTATCAAATATGACCTAAGGAACCATAGTATCCGCCCCGCCATGATCGTTCCTCATTTTTTGCGTTTTTCGGCCAAACAACTAGAATTTCGCCCGATTCCCATATTTTCGTGTGCTATACCCACGCATTCCGAGTGGTCCCAAGATACGCGGACCCCTATCGCCTAAAATTTTTCCGGACTATCAAATAAGACCTAAGGAACCATAGTCACCGCCCAGCCATGATCGTTCCTAGTTTTTTCCGTTTTTCGGCCAAAAAACTAGAATTCCGCGCGATTCCCATATTTTCGTGTCCTATAGCCCACGCCTACCAAGTGAACCCGGGAACTCCATACCCCTATCGCCTAAAATATTTCCGGACTATCAAATACGACCTAAGGAACCATAGTCACCGCCCAGCCATGATCATTCCTCATTTGTTGCGTTTTTCGGCCAAAAAACTAGAATTCTGCCCGATTACAATGTTTTTGTGTGCTATTGCCCACCCTTCCAAGTGGTTCCGGGACCCCCGAACCCCGATCACCTAAAATTTTTCCTGGCCGTCAAATACGACCTAAGGAACCATAGTAACCACCCCGCCATGATCGTTCCTCATTTTTTGCGTTTTTTGGCCAAACAACTAGAATTTCGCAAGATTCCCATATCTTCGTGTGCTATACCCACGCATTCCGAGTAGTCCCAAGAGCCGCGGACCCCGATCGACTAAATTTTTTTCGGACTATCAAATAAGACCTAAGGAACCATAGTCACCGCCCAGCCATGATCGTTCCTAGTTTTTTCCGTTTTTCGGCCAAAAAACTAGAATTCCGCGCGATTCCTCTATTTTCGTGTCCTATAGCTCACGCCTTCCAAGTGAACCCGGGAACTCCGGACCCCTATCGCCTAAAATTTTTCCGGACTATCAAATACGACCTAAGGAACCATAGTCATCGCCCAGCCATGATCATTCCTCATTTGTTGCGTTTTTCGGCCAAAAAACTAGAATTCCGCCCGATTACAATATTTTTGTGTGCTATTGCCCAACCTTCCAAGTGGTTCCGGGACCCCCGGACCCCGATCGCCTAAAATTTTTTCGGGCTGTCAAATACGACCTAAGGAACCGTAGTAACCGCCCCGCGATCATCGTTTCTTATGTTTTGCATTTTTTGGCCAAAAAACTAGAATTACGCCCGATTCCCATATTTCCGTGTGCTATACCCATGCCTTCCAAGTGGTCCGGGGAGCCGCGGACCCCGATCGCCTAAAATTTTTTCGGACTATCAAATACGATCTAAGGTACCATAGTCACCGCCCCACCATGATCGTTCCAAATGCTTTGCATTTTTCGGCCAAAAAACTAGAACTCCGCGCGATTTGCATATTTTCGTGTGCTATAGCTTACGCCTTCCGAGTGGTCCTGGGAGCCGCGGACCCCGATCGCCTAAAATTTTTTCGGACTATCAAATACGATCTAAGGTACCATAGTCACCGCCCCACCATGATCGTTCCAAATGCTTTGCATTTTTCGGCCAAAAAACTAGAACTCCGCGCGATTTGCATATTTTCGTGTGCTATAGCTTACGCCTTCCGAGTGGTCCTGGGAGCCGTGGACCCCGATCGCCTAAAATTTCCGGGCCATCAAATACGACCTAAGGAACCATAGTCACCGCCCTGCCATGATCGTTCCTCATTTATTGCGTTTTTCGGCCAAAAAGCTAGAATTCCGCTCGATTACCATATTTTGTGTGTGCCCCACGCCTTCCGAGTCGGCCGGGCCACCGGACTCGGATCGCCTAAAAAAATTTCGGGCCATAAATTACGACCTAAGGAACCATAGTCACCGCTTCGCCATGATCGTTCCTCATTTTTTGCATTTTTTGGCCAAAAAACTAGAATTCCGCCCGATTCCCATATTTTTGTGTGCTATCGCCCACGCCTTACGAGTGGGTCGGGCCCCCAGGAGCCGGATTGCCTAAAAATTTTTTGGACTATCAAATACGACCTAAGGAACCATAGTCACCGCCCCGCCATGATCGTTCCTAGTCTTTTGCGTTTTTCAGCGCGATTTCCATATTTTCGTGTGCTATACCCACGCATTCCGAGTGGTCCCAATAGCAGCGGACCCTGATCGCCTAAAATTTTTCCGGACTATAAAATAAGACCTAAGGAACCATAGTCACCGCCCAGCCATGATCGTTCCTAGTTATTTCCATTTTTTGGCTAAAAAACTAGAATTCCGCGCGATTCCCATATATTCGTGTCCTATAGCCCACGCCTTCCAAGTGAACCCGGGAACTCCGGACCCCTATCGCCTAAAATTTTTCCGGACTATCAAATACGACCTAAGGAACCATAGTCACCGCCCCGCCATGATCGTTCCTAGTCTTTTGCGTTTTTCAGCCAAAAAACTAGAATTCCGCGCGATTTCCATATTTTCGTGTGCTTTAGCCCACGCCTTCCAAGGGATCCCGGGAACCCCGAACCCCGATCGCCTAAAAATTTTCCGGGCCATCAAATACGACCTAAGGAACCATAGTAACCACCCCGCCATGATCGTTCCTTTTTTTTGCGTTTTTCGGCCAAACAACTAGAATTCCGCGCGATTCCTATATTTTTGTGTGTCATAGCCCACGCCTTCCGAGTGGTCCCGGGACCTCCTGACCCCTATCGCCTAAAATTTTTTCGGACTATCAAATACGACCTAAGGAACCATAGTATCCGCCCCGCCATGATCGTTCCTCATTTTTTTTGTTTTTCGGCCAGACAACTAGAATTCCGCGCGATTCCCATATTTTTGTGTGTTATAGCCCACGCCTTCCGAGTGGTCCCGGGACCTCCGGACCCTTATCGCCTAATATTTTTCCGGACTATCAAATAAGACCAAAGGAACCATAGTCACCGCCCTGCCAAGATCTTTCCACATTTTTTGCATGTTACTCAAAAAGACCTAGAATTTCGCCCGATTCCCATATTTTCGTGTGCTATACCCACGCATTCCGAGTGGTCCCAAGAGCCGCGGACCCCGATCGCCTAAAATTTTTCAGGGCAATCAAATACGACCTAAGGAACCATATTATCCGCCTTGCCATGATCGTTCCTTATTTTTTGCGTTTTTCGGCCAAACAACTAGAATTCCGCGTGATTCCCATATTTTTGTGTGCTATATAGCCCACGCCTTCCGAGGGGTCCCGGGACCTCCGGACCCCGATCGCCTAAAAATTTTCTGGACTATCAAATACGACCTAAGGAACCAAAGTCACCGCCCAGCCATGATCATTCCTCATTTGTGGCGTTTTTCGGCCAAAAAATTAGAATTCCGCCCGATTACAATATTTTTGTGTGCTATTGCCCAACCTTCCAAGTGGTTCCGGATCCCCCGGACCCCGATCGCCTAAAATTTTTTCGGCCTGTGAAATACGACCTAAGGAACCATAGTAACCGCCTCGCGATCATCGTTTCTTATTTTTTGCATTTTTCGGCCAAAAAACTAGAATTACGCCCGATTCCCATATTTCCGTGTGCTATACCCATGCCTTCTAAGTGGTCCGGGGAGCCGCTGACCCCGATCGCCTAAAATTTTTCCGGACTATCAAATACGACCTAAGGTACCATAGTCACCGCCCCACCATGATCGTTCCAAATGCTTTGCATTTTTCGGCCAAAAAATTAGAACTCCGCGCGATTTGCATATTTTCGTGTGCTATAGCTTACGCCTTCCGAGTGGTCCCGGGAACCGTGGACCCCGATCGCCTAAAATTTTCCGGGCCATCAAATACGACCTAAGGAAACATAGTCACCGCCCCGCCATGATCATTCCTCATTTATTGCATTTTTCGGCCAAAAAGCTAGAATTCCGCTCGATTACCATATTTTTGTGTGGCCCACGCCTTCCGAGTGGGCCGGGCCACCGGACTCGGATCGCCTAAACAAATTTCGGGCCATCAATTACGACCTAAGGAACCATAGTCACCGCTTCGCCATGATCGTTCCTCATTGTTCGCATTTTTTGGCCAAAACATTAGAATTCCGCCCGATTCCCATATTTTTGTGTGCTATCGCCCACGCCTTCCGAGTGGGTCGGGCCCCCCGGAGCCGGATCGCCTAAAAATTTTTCGGACTATCAAATATGACCTAAGGAACCATAGTCACCACCCCGCCATGATCGTTCCTAGTCTTTTGCGTTTTTCAGCCAAAAAACTAGAATTTCGCGCGATTTCCATATTTTCGTGTGCTATACCCACGTATTCTGAGTGGTCCCAATAGCCGCGGACCCCGATCGCCTAAAAATTTTCCGGACTATCAAATAAGACCTAAGGAACCATAGTTACCGCCCAGCCATGATCGTTCCTAGTTATTTCTATTTTTTGGCTAAAAAACTAGAATTCCGCGCGATTCCCATATATTCGTGTCCTATAGCCCACGCCTTCCAAGTGAACCCGGGAACTCCGGACCCATATCGCCTAAAATTTTTCCGGACTATCAAATACGACCTAAGGAACCATAGTCATCGCCCCGCCATGATCGTTCCTAGTCTTTTGCGTTTTTCAGCCAAAAAACTAGAATTCCGCGCGATTTCCATATTTTCGTGTGCTTTAGCCCACGCCTTCCAAGGGGTCCCGGGAACCCCGAACCCCGATCGCCTAAAAATTTTCTGGGCCATCATATACGACCTAAGGAACCATAGTAACCACCCCGCCATGATCGTTCCTTATTTTTTTGCATTTTTCGGCCAAACAACTAGAATTCCGCGCGATTCCTATATTTTTGTGTGTTATAGCCCACGCCTTCCGAGTGGTCCCGGGACCTCCTGACCCCTATCGCCTAAAATTTTTCCGGACTATCAAATACGACCTAAGGAACCATAGTATCCGCCCCGCCATGATCGTTCCTCATTTTTTTTATTTTTCGGCCAGACAACTAGAATTCCGCGCGATTCCCATATTTTTGTGTGTTATAGCCCACGCCTTCCGAGTGGTCCCGGGACCTCCGGACCCCTATCGCCTAATATTTTTCCGGACTATCAAATAAGACCAAAGGAACCATAGTCACCGCCCTGCCAAGATCTTTCCACATTTTTTGCATGTTACTGAAAAAGACCTAGAATTTCGCCCGATTCCCATATTTTCGTGTGCTATACCCACGCATTCCGAGTGGTCCCAAGAGCCGCGGACCCCGATCGCCTAAAATTTTTCAGGGCAATCAAATACGACCTAAGGAACCATATTATCCGCCCTGCCATAATCGTTCCTTATTATTTGCGTTTTTCGGCCAAACAACTAGAATTCCGCGCGATTCCCATATTTTTGTGTGTTATAGCCCACGCCTTCCAAGGGGTCCCGGGACCTCCGGACCCCGATCGCCTAAAAGTTTTCTGGACTATCAAATACGACCTAAGGAACCATAGTCACCGCACAGCCATGATAATTCCTCATTTGTTGCATTTTTCGGCCAAAAAACTAGAATTCCGCCCGATTACAATATTTTTGTGTGCTATTGCCCAACCTTCCAAGTGGTTCCGGGACCCCCGGACCCCGATCGTCTAAAATTTTTTTGGGCTGTCAAATACGACCTAAGGAACCATAGTAACCGCCCCGCGATCATCATTTCTTATTTTTTGCATTTTCGGCCAAAAAACTAGAATTATGCCCGATTCCCATATTTCCGTGTGCTATACCCATGCCTTCCAAGTGGTCCGGGGAGCCGCGGACCCCGATCGCCTAAAATTTTTCCGGACTATCAAATACGACCTAAGGTACCATAGTCACCGCCCCACCATGATCGTTCCAAATGCTTTGCATTTTTCGGCCAAAAAATTAGAACTTCGCGCGATTTGCATATTTTCGTGTGCTATAGCTTACGCCTTCCGAGTGGTCCCGGGAATCGTGGACCCCGATCGCCTAAAATTTTCCGGGCCATCAAATATGACCTAAGGAACCATAGTCACCGCCCCGCCATGATCGTTCCTCATTTATTGCGTTTTTCGGCCAAAAAGCTAGAATTCCGCTCGATTACCATATTTTTGTGTGCCCCACGCCTTCCGAGTGGGCCGGGCCACCGGACTCGGATCGCCTAAAAAATTTCGGGCCATCAATTACGACCTAAGGAACCATAGTCACCGCTTCGCCATGATCGTTCCTCATTTTTTGCATTTTTTGGCCAAAAAACTAGAATTCCGCCCGATTCCCATATTTTTGTGTGCTATCGCCCACGCCTTCCGAGTGGGTCGGGCCCCCGGAGCCGGATCGCCTAAAAATTTTCCGGACTATCAAATACGACCTAAGGAACCATAGTCACCGCCCCGCCATGATCGTTCCAAGTCTTTTGCGTTTTTCAGCCAAAAAACTAGAATTCCGCGCGATTTCCATATTTTCGTGTGCTTTAGCCCACGCCTTCCAAGGGGTCCCGGGAACCCCGAACCCCGATCGCCTAAAACTTTTCCGGGCCATCAAATATGACATAAGGAACCATAGTAACCACCCCGCCATGATCGTTCCTCAGTTTTTTCCGTTTTTTGGCTAAAAAACTAGAATTCCGCGCGATTCCCATATATTCGTGTCCTATAGCCCATGCCTTCCAAGAGCCGCGGACCCCGATCGCCTAAAATTTTTCAGGGCAATCAAATACAACCTAAGGAACCATATTATCCGCCCTGCCATGATCGTTCCTTATTTTTTGCGTTTTTCGGCCAAACAACTAGAATTCCGCGTGATTCCCATATTTTTGTGTGTTATATAGCCCACGCCTTCCGAGGGGTCCCGGGACCTCCGGACCCCGATCGCCTAAAAATTTTCTGGACTATCAAATACGACCTAAGGAACCATAGTCACCGCCCAGCCATGATCATTCCTCATTTGTTGCGTTTTTCGGCCAAAAAATTAGAATTCCGCCCGATTACAATATTTTTGTGTGCTATTGCCCAACCTTCCAAGTGGTTCCGGGACCCCCGGACCCCGATCGCCTAAAATTTTTCTGGACCATCAAATACGACCTAAGGAACCATAGTCACCGCCCAGCCATGATCGTTCCTAGTTTTTTCCATTTTTCGGCCAAAAAACTAGAATTCCGCGCGATTCCCATATTTTCGTGTCCTATAGCCCACGCCTTCCAAGTGAACCCGGGAACTCCGGACCCCTATCGCCTAAAATTTTTCCGGACTATCAAATACGACCTAAGGAACCATAGTCACTGCCCCGCCATGATCGTTCCTAGCCTTTTGCGTTTTTCAGCCAAAAAACTAGAATTCCGCGCGATTTCCATATTTTCGTGTGCTTTAGCCCACGCCTTCCAAGGGGTCCCGGGAACCCCGATCGCCTAAAAATTTTCCGGGCCATCAAATACGACCTAAGGAACCATAGTAACCACCCCGCCATGATCGTTCCTCATGTTTTGCGTTTTTCGGCCAAACAACTAGAATTCCGCGCGATCCCATATTTTTGTGTGTTATAGCCCACGCCTTCCGAGTGGTCCCGGGTCTCCTGACCCCTATCGCCTAAAATTTTTCCGGACTAGCAAATACGACCTAAGGAACCATAGTATCCGCCCCGCCATGATCGTTCCTCATTTTTTTTGTTTATCGGCCAGACAACTAGAATTCCGCGCGATTCCCATATTTTGTGTGTTATAGCCCACGCCTTCCGAATGGTCCCGGGACCTCCGGACCCCTATCGCCTAATATTTTTCCGGACTATCAAATATGACCAAAGGAACCATAGTCACCGCCCTGCCAAGATCTTTCAACATTTTTTGCATGTTACTGAAAAAGACCTAGAATTTCGCCCGATTCCCATATTTTCGTGTGCTATACCCACGCATTCCGAGTGGTCCCAATAGCCGCGGACCCCGATCGCCTAAAATATTTCCGGGCAATCAAATACGACCTAAGGAACCATATTATCCGCCCTGCCATGATCGTTCCTTATTTTTTGCATTTTTCGGCCAAACAACTAGAATTACGCGCGATTCCCATATTTTTGTGTGTTATAGCCCACGCCTTCTGAGGGGTCCCGGGACCTCCGGAGCCCGATCGCCTAAAAAGTTTCTGGACAATCAAATACGAACTAAGGAACCATAGTATCCGCCCCGCCATGATCGTTCCTCATTATTTGCATTTTTCGGCCAAACAACTAGAATTTCGCCCGATTCCCATATTTTCGTGTGCTATACCCACGCATTCCGAGTGGTCCCAAGAGACGCGGACCCCTATCGCCTAAAATTTTTCCGGACTATCAAATAAGACCTAAGGAACCATAGTCACCTCCCAGCCATGATCGTTCCTAGTTTTTTCCGTTTTTCGGCCAAAAAACTAGAATTTCGCGCGATTCCCATATTTTCGTGTCCTATAGCCCACGCCTTCCAAGTGAACCCGGGAACTCCGGAACCCCTATCGCCTAAAATTTTTCAGGACTATCAAATACGACCTAAGGAACCATAGTCACCGCCCAGCCATGATCATACCTCATTTGTTGCGATTTTCGGCCAAAAAACTAGAATTCCGCCCGATTACAATATTTTTGTATGCTATTGCCCACCCTTACAAGTGGTTCCGGGACCCCCGGACCCCGATCGCCTATAATTTTTCCGGGTCGTCAAATACGACCTAAGGAACCATAGTAACCGCCTTGCGATCATCGTTTCTCATTTTTTGCATTTTTCGGCCAAAAAACTAGAATTACGCCCGATTCCCATATTTTCGTGTGCTATACCCACGCCTTCCAAGTGGTCCGGGGAGCCGCGGACCTCTATCGCCTAAAATTTTTCTGGACTATCAAATAAGACCTAAGGAACCATAGTCACCTCCCAGCCATGATCGTTCCTAGTTTTTTCCATTTTTCGGCTAAAAAACTAGAATTCCGCGCGATTCCCATATTTTCGTGTCCTATAGCCCACGCCTTCCAAGTGAACCCGGGAACTCCGGACCCCTATCGCCTAAAATTTTTCAGGACTATCAAATACGACCTAAGGAACCATAGTCACCGCCCAGCCATGATCATTCCTCATTTGTTGCGATTTTCGGCCAAAAAACAAGAATTCCGCCCGATTACAATATTTTTGTGTGCTATTGCCCACCCTTCCAAGTGGTTCCGGGACCCCCGGACCCCGATCGCCTAAAATTTTTCCGGGCCGTCAAATACGACCTAAGGAACCATAGTAACCGCCCCGCGATCATCGTTTCTCATTTTTTGCATTTTTCGGCCAAAAAACTAGAATTACGCCCGATTCCCATATTTACGTGTGCTATACCCACGCCTTCCAAGTGGTCCGGGGAGCCGCGGACCCCGATCGCCTAAAATTTTTTCGGACTATCAAATACGACCTAAGGAACCATAGTCACCGCCCCGCCATGATCGTTCCTAGCCTTTTGCGTTTTTCAGCCAAAAAACTAGAATTCCGCGCGATTTCCATATTTTCGTGTGCTTTAGCCCACGCCTTCCAAGGGGTCCCGGGAACCCCGAACCCCGATCGCCTAAAAATTTTCCGGGCCATCAAATACGACCTAAGGAACCATAGTAACCACCCCGCCATGATCGTTCCTTATTTTTTGCATTTTTCGGCCAAACAACTAGAATTCCGCGCGATTCCTATATTTTTGTGTGTTATAGCCCACGCCTTCCGAGTGGTCCCGGGACCTCCTGACCCCTATCGCCTAAAATTTTTCCGGACTATCAAATACGACCTAAGGAACCATAGTATCCGCCCCGCCATGATCGTTCCTCATTTTTTTTGTGTTTTTCGGCCAGACAACTAGAATTCCGCGCGATTCCCATATTTTTGTGTGTTATAGCCCACGCCTTCCGAGTGGTCCCGGGACCTCCGGACCCCTATCGCCTAATATTTTTCCGGACTATCAAATAAGACCAAAGGAACCATAGTCACCGCCCTGCCAAGATCTTTCCACATTTTTTGCATGTTACTGAAAAAGACCTAGAATTTCCCCCGATTCCCATATTTTCGTGTGCTATACCCACGCATTCCGAGTGGTCCCAAGAGCCGCGGACCCCGATCGCCTAAAATTTTTCAGGGCAATCAAATACGACCTAAGGAACCATATTATCCGCCCTGCCATGATCGTTCCTTATTTTTTGCGTTTTTCGGCCAAACAACTAGAATTCCGCGTGATTCCCATATTTTTGTGTGTTATATAGCCCACGCCTTCCGAGGGGTCCCGGGACCTCCGGACCCCGATCGCCTAAAAATTTTCTGGACTATCAAATACGACCTAAGGAACCATAGTCACCGCCCAGCCATGATCATTCCTCATTTGTTGCATTTTTCGGCCAAAAAATTAGAATTCCGCCCGATTATAATATTTTTGTGTGCTATTGCCCAACCTTCCAAGTGGTTCCGGGACCCCCGGACCCCGATCGCCTAAAATTTTTTCGGACCGTCAAATATGACCTAAGGAACCATAGTAACCGCCCCGCGATCATCGTTTCTTATTTTTTGCATTTTTCGGCCAAAAAACTAGAATTACGCCCGATTCCCATATTTCCGTGTGCTATACCCATGCCTTCCAAGTGGTCCGGGGAGCCGCTGACCCTGATCGCCTAAAATTTTTCCGGACTATCAAATACGACCTAAGGTACCATAGTCACCGCCCCACCATGATCGTTCCAAATGCTTTGCATTTTTCGGCCAAAAAATTAGAACTCCGCGCGATTTGCATATTTTCGTGTGCTATAGCTTACGCCTTCCGAGTGGTCCCGGGAACTGTGGACCCCGATCGCCTAAAATTTTCCGGGCCATCAAATACGACCTAAGGAACCATAGTCACCGCCCCGCCATGATCGTTCCTCATTTGTTGCGTTTTTCGGCCAAAAATCTAGAATTCCGCTCGATTGCCATATTTTTGTGTGGCCCACGCCTTCCGTGTGGGCCGGGCCACCGGACTCGGATCGCCTAAACAAATTTCGGGCCATCAATTATGACCTATGGAACCATAGTCACCGCTTTGCCATGATCGTTCCTCATTGTTTGCATTTTTTGGCCAAAACACTAGAATTCCGCCCGATTCCCATATTTTTGTGTGCGATCGCCCACGCCTTCCGAGTGGGTCGGGCCCCCCGGAGCCGTATCGCCTAAAAATTTTCCGGACTATCAAATACGACCTAAGGAACCATAGTCACCACCCCGCCATGATCGTTCCTAGTCTTTTGCGTTTTTCAGCCAAAAAACTAGAATTCCGCGCGATTTCCATATTTTCGTTTGCTATACCCACGCATTCTGAGTGGTCCCAATAGCCGCGGACCCCGATCGCCTAAAAATTTTCCGGACTATCAAATAAGACCTAAGGAATCATAGTTACCGCCCAGCCATGATCGTTCCTAGTTATTTCCGTTTTTTGGCTAAAAAACTAGAATTCCGCGCGATTCCCATATATTCGTGTCCTATAGCCCACGCCTTCCAAGTGAACCCGGGAACTCCGGACCCAAATCGCCTAAAAATTTTCTGGGCCATCATATACGACCTAAGGAACCATAGTAACCACCCCGCCATGATCGTTCCTTATTTTTTGCGTTTTTCGGCCAAACAACTAGAATTCCGCGCGATTCCTATATTTTTGTGTGTTATAGCCCACGCCTTCCGAGTGGTCCCGGGACCTCCTGACCCCTATCGCCTAAAATTTTTCCGGACTATCAAATACGACCTAAGGAACCATAGTATCCGCCCCGCCATGATCGTTCCTCATTTTTTTTGTTTTTCGGCCAGACAACTAGAATTCCGCGCGATTCCCATATTTTTGTGTGTTATAGCCCACGCCTTCCGAGTGGTCCCGGGACCTCCGGACCCCTATCGCCTAATATTTTTCCGGACTATCAAATAAGACCAAAGGAACCATAGTCACCGCCCTGCCAAGATCTTTCCACATTTTTTGCATGTTACTGAAAAAGACCTAGAATTTCGCCCGATTCCCATATTTTCGTGTGCTATACCCACGCATTCCGAGTGGTCCCAAGAGCCGCGGACCCCGATATCCTAAAATTTTTCAGGGCAATCAAATACGACCTAAGGAACCATATTATCCGCCCTGCCATGATCGTTCCTTATTTTTTGCGATTTTTGGCCAAACAACTAGAATTCCGCGCGATTCCCATATTTTTGTGTGTTATAGCCCACGCCTTCCGAGGGGTCCCGGGACCTCCGGACCCCGATCGCCTAAAAATTTTCTGGACTATCAAATACGACCTAAGGAACCATAGTCACCGCACAGCCATTATCATTCCTCATTTGTTGCGTTTTTCGGCTAAAAAACTAGAATTCCGCCCGATTACAATATTTTTGTGTGCTATTGCCCAACCTTCCAAGTGGTTCCGGGACCCCCGGACCCCGATCGCCTAAAATTTTTCCGGGCTGTCAAATACGACCTAAGGAACCATAGTAACCGCCCCGCGATCATCGTTTCTTATTTTTTGCATTTTTTGGCCAAAAAACTAGAATTACGCCCGATTCCCATATTTCCGTGTGCTATACCCATGCCTTCCAAGTGGTCCGGGGAGCCGCGGACCCCGATCGCCTAAAATTTTTCCGGACTATCAAATACGACCTAAGGTACCATAGTCACCGCCCCACCATGATCGTTCCAAATGCTTTGCATTTTTCGGCCAAAAAATTAGAACTTCGCGCGATTTGCATATTTTCGTGTGCTATAGCTTACGCCTTCCGAGTGGTCCCGGGAATTGTGGACCCCGATCGCCTAAAATTTTCCGGGCCATCAAATATGACCTAAGGAACCATAGTCACCGCCCCGCCATGATCGTTCCTCATTTATTGCGTTTTTCGGCCAAAAAGCTAGAATTCCGCTCGATTACCATATTTTTGTGTGCCCCACGCCTTCCGAGTGGGCCGGGCCACCGGACTCGTATCGCCTAAAAATTTTCGGGCCATCAATTACGACCTAAGGAACCATAGTCACCGCTTAGCCATGATCGTTCCTCATTTTTTGCATTTTTTGGCCAAAAAACTAGAATTACGCCCGATTCCCATATTTTTGTGTGCTATCGCCCACGCCTTCCGAGTGGGTCGGGCCCCCCGGAGCCGGATTGCCTAAAAATTTTCCGGACTATCAAATACGACCTAAGGAACCATAGTCACCGCCCCACCATGATCGTTCCTGGTCTTTTGCGTTTTTCAGCCAAAAAACTAGAATTCCGCGCGATTTCCATATTTTCGTGTGCTATACCCACGCATTCCGAGTGGTCCCAATAGCCGCGGACCCCGATCGCCTAAAATTTTTCCGGACTATCAAATAAGACCTAAGGAACCATAGTCACCGCCCAGCCATGATCGTTCCTAGTTTTTTCCGTTTTTTGGCTAAAAAACTAGAATTCTGCGCGATTCCCATATATTCGTGTCCTATAGCCCATGCCTTCCAAGAGCCGCAGACCCCGATCGCCTAAAATTTTTCAAGGCAATCAAATACGACCTAAGGAACCATATTATCCGCCCTGCCATGATCGTTCCTTATTTTTTGCGTTTTTCGGCCAAACAACTAGAATTCCGCGCGATTCCCATATTTTTGTGTGTTATAGCCCACGCCTTCCGAGGGGTCCCGGAACCTCCGGACCCCGATCGCCTAAAAATTTTCTGGACTATCAAATACGACCTAATGAACCATAGTATCTGCCCCGCCATGATCGTTCCTCATTTTTTGCGTTTTTCGGTCAAACAATTAGAATTTCGCCCGATTCACATATTTTCGTGCGCTATACCCACGCATTCCGAGTGGTCCCAAGAGACGCGGACCTCTATCGCCTAAAATTTTTCAGGACTATCAAATAAGACCTAAGGAACCATAGTCACCGCCCAGCCATAATCGTTCCTAGTTTTTTCCGTTCTTCGGCCAAAAAACTAGAATTCCGCGCGATTCCCATATTTTCGTCTCCTATAGTCCACGCCTTCCAAGTGAACCCGGGAACTCCGGACCCCTATCGCCTAAAATTTTTCAGGACTATCAAATACGACCTAAGGAACCATAGTCACCGCCCAGCCATGATCGTTCTTAGTCTTTTGCGTTTTTCAGACAAAAAACTAGAATTTCGCGCGATTTCCATATTTTCGTGTGCTTTAACCCACGCCTTCCAAGGGGTCCCGGGAACCCCGATCGCCTAAAAATTTTCCGGGCCATCAAATACGACCTAAGGAACCATAGTAACCACCCCGCCATGATCGTTCCTCATTTTTTGCGTTTTTCGGCCAAACAACTAGAATTCCGCGCGATTCCCATATTTTTGTGTGTTATAGCCCACGCCTTCCGAGTGGTCCCGGGACCTCCTGACCCCTATCGCCTAAAATTTTTCCGGACTAACAAATACGACCTAAGGAACCATAGTATCCGCCCCGCCATGATCGTTCCTCATTTTTTGCATTTTTCGGCCAAACAACTAGAATTCCGCGCGATTCCCATATTTTTTTGTGTTATAGCCCACGCCTTCGAGTGGTCCCGGGACCTCCGGACCCCTATCGCCTAATATTTTTCCGGACTATCAAATAAGACCAAAGGAACCATAGTCACCGCCCTGCCAAGATCTTTCCACATTTTTTGCATGTTACAGAAAAAGACCTAGAATTTCGCCCGATTCCCATATTTTCGTGTGCTATACCCACGCATTCCGAGTGGTCCCAAGAACCGCGGACCCCGATCGCCTAAAATTTTTCAGGGCAATCAAATACGACCTAAGGAACCATATTATCCGCCCTGCCATGATCGTTCCTAATTTTTTGCGTTTTTTGGCCAAACAACTAGAATTCCGCGCGATTCCCATATTTTTGTGTGTTATAGCCCACGCCTTCCGAGGGGTCCCGGGACCTCCGGACCCCGATCGCCTAAATATTTTCTGGACTATCAAATACGACCTAAGGAACCATAGTATCCGCCCCGCCATGATTGTTCCTCATTTTTTGCGTTTTTCGGCCAAACAACTAGAATTTCGCCCGATTCACATATTTTCGTGCGCTATACCCACGCATTCCGAGTGGTCCCAAGAGACGCGGACCTCTATCGCCTAAAATTTTTCAGGACTATCAAATAAGACCTAAGGAACCATAGTCACCGCCCAGCCATAATCGTTCCTAGTTTTTTCCGTTTTTCGGCCAAAAAACTAGAATTCCGCGCGATTCCCATATTTTCGTGTCCTATAGCCCACGCCTTCCAAGTGAACCCGGGAACTCCGGACCCCTATCGCCTAAAATTTTTCCGGACTATCAAATACGACCTAAGGAACCATAGTCACTGCCCCGCCATGATCGTTCCTAGTCTTTTGCGTTTTTCAGCCAAAAAACTTGAATTCCGCGCGATTTCCATATTTTCGTGTGCTTTAGCCCACGCCTTCCAACGGTTCCCGGAATCCCGATCGCCTAAAAATTTTCCGGGCCATCCAATACGACCTAAGGAACCATAGTAACCACCCCGCCATGATCGTTCCTTATTTTTTGCGTTTTTCGGCCAAACAACTAGAATTCCGCGCGATTCCTATATTTTTGTGTGTTATAGCCCACGCCTTCCGAGTGGTCCCGGGACCTCCTGACCCCTATCGCCTAAAATTTTTTCGGACTATCAAATACGACCTAAGGAACCATAGTATCCGCCCCGCCATGATTGTTCCTCATTTGTTTTGTTTATCGGCCAGACAACTAGAATTCCGCGCGATTCCCATATTTTGTGTGTTATAGCCCACGCCTTCCGAGTGGTCCCGGGACCTCCGGACCCCTATCGCCTAATATTTTTCCGGACTATCAAATAAGACCAAAGGAACCATAGTCACCGCCCTGCCAAGATCTTTCCACATTTTTTGCATGTTACTGAAAAAGACCTAGAATTTCGCCCGATTCCCATATTTTCGTATGCTATACCCACGCATTCCGAGTGGTCCCAAGAGCCGCGGACCCCGATCGCCTAAAATTTTTGAGGGCAATCAAATACGACCTAAGGAACCATATTATCCGCCCTGCCATGATCGTTCCTTATTTTTTGCATTTTTCGGCCAAACAACTAGAATTCCGCGCGATTCCCATATTTTTGTGTGTTATAGCCCACGCCTTCCGAGGGGTCCCGGGACCTCCGGACCCCGATCGCCTAAAAATTTTCTGGACTCTCAAATACGACCTAAGGAACCATAGTATCCGCCCCGCCATGATCGTTCCTCATTTTTTTGCGTTTTTCGGCCAAACAACTAGAATTTCGCCCGATTCACATATTTTCGTGCGCTATACCCACGCATTCCGAGTGGTCCCAAGAGACGCGGACCTCTATCGCCTAAAATTTTTCAGGACTATCAAATAATACCTAAGGAACCATAGTCACCGCCCAGCCATGATCGTTCCTAGTTTTTTCCCTTTTTTGGCCAAAACACTAGACTTCCGCGCGATTCCCATATTTTCGTGTCCTATAGTCCACTCCTTCCAAGTGAACCCGGGAACTCCGGACCCCTATCGCCTAAAATTTTTCCGGACTATCAAATACGACCTAAGGAACCATAGTCACCGCCCAGCCATGATCATTCCTCAATTGTTGCGTTTTTCGGCCAAAAAACTAGAATTCCGCCCGATTACAATATTTTTGTGTGATAATGCCCACCCTTCCAAGTGGTTCCGGAACCCTTGGACGCCGATCGCCTAAAATTTTTCCGGGCCATCAAATACGACCTAAGGAACCATAGTAGCTGCCCCGCAATCATCGTTTCTCATTGTTTGCATTTTTCAGCCAAAAAACTAGAATTACGCCCGATTCCCATATTTTCGTGTGCTATACCCACGCCTTCCAAGTGGTCTCGGGAGCCGTGGACCCCGATCGCCTAAAATTTTCCGGGCCATCAAATACGACCTAAGGAACCATAGTCACTGCCCCGCCATGATCGTTCCTCATTTATTGCGTTTTTCGGCCAAAAAACTAGAATTCCGCTCGATTACCATATTTTTGTGTGCCCCACGCCTTCCGAGTGGGCCGGTCCGCCGGACTCGGATCGCCTAAAAAATTTTCGGGCCATCAATTAGGACCTAAGGAACCATAGTCACCGCCTCGCCATGATCGTTCCTCATGTTTTGCAGTTTTGGCCAAAAAACTAGAATTCCGCCCAATTCCCATATTTTTGTGTGCTATCGCCCACGCCTTCCGAGTGGGTCGGGCCCCCGGAGCCGGATCACCTAAAAATTTTCCGGACTATCAAATACGACCTAAGGAACCATAGTCACCGCCCCGCCATGATCGTTCCTAGTCTTTTGCGTTTTTCAGCCAAAAAACTAGAATTCCGTGCGATTTCCATATTTTCGTGTCCTTTAGCCCACGCCTTCCAAGGGGTCCCGGGAACCCCGAACCCCGATCGCCTAAAAATTTTCCGGGCCATCAAATACGACCTAAGGAACCATAGTAACCACCCCGCCATGATCGTTCCTCATTTCTTGCGTTTTTCGGCTAAACAACTAGAATTCCGCGCGATTCCCATATTTTTGTGTGTTATAGCCCACGCCTTCCGAGTGGTCCCGGGACCTCCTGACCCCTATCGCCTAAAATTTTTTCGGACTATCAAATATGACCTAAGGAACCATAGTATCCGCCCCGCCATGATCGTTCCTCATTTTTTGTGTTTTTCGGCCAGACAACTAGAATTCCGCGCGATTCCCATATTTTTGTGTGTTATAGCCCATGCCTTCCGAGTGGTCCTGGGACCTCCGGACCCCTATCGCCTAATATTTTTCCGGACTATCATATAAGACCAAAGGAACCATAGTCACCGCCCTGCCAAGATCTTTCCACATTTTTTGCATGTTACTGAAAAAGACCTAGAATTTCGCCCGATTCCCATATTTTCCTGTGCTATACCCACGCATTCCGAGTGGTCCCAATAGCCGCGGACCCCGATCGCCTAAAATATTTCCGGGCAATCAAATACGACGTAAGGAACCATATTATCCGCCCTGCCATGATCGTTCCTTATTTTTTGCATTTTTCGGCCAAACAACTAGAATTACTCGCGATTCCCATATTTTTGTGTCTTATAGCCCACGCCTTCTGAGGGGTCCCGGGACCTCCGGACCCCGATCGCCTAAAAAGTTTCTGGACAATCAAATACGAACTAAGGAATCATAGTATCCGCCCCGCCATGATCGTTCCTCATTATTTGCATTTTTCGGCCAAACAACTAGAATTTCGCCCGATTCCCATATTTTCGTGTGCTATACCCACGCATTCCGAGTGGTCCCAAGAGACGCGGACCCCTATCGCCTAAAATTTTTCCGGACTATCAAACAAGACCTAAGGAACCATAGTCACCTCCCAGCCATGATCGTTCCTAGTTTTTTCCATTTTTCGGCCAAAAAACTAGAATTCCGCGCGATTCCCATATTTTCGTGTCCTATAGCCCACGCCTTCCAAGTGAACCCGGGAACTCCGGACCCCTATCGCCTAAAATTTTTCAGGACTATCAAATACGACCTAAGGAACCATAGTCACCGCCCAGCCATGATCATTCCTCATTTGTTGCGATTTTCGGCCAAAAAACTAGAATTCCGCCCGATTACAATATTTTTGTATGCTATTGCCCACCCTTACAAGTGGTTCCGGGACCCCCGGACCCCGATCCCCTATAATTTTTCCGGGTCGTCAAATGCGACCTAAGGAACCATAGTAACCGCCTTGCGATCATCGTTTCTCATTTTTTGCATTTTTCGGCCAAAAAACTAGAATTACGCCCGATTCCCATATTTTCGTGTGCTATACCCACGCCTTCCAAGTGGTCCGGGGAGCCGCGGACCTCTATCGCCTAAAATTTTTCTGGACTATCAAATAAGACCTAAGGAACCATAGTCACCTCCCAGCCATGATCGTTCCTAGTTTTTTCCGTTTTTCGGCTAAAAAACTAGAATTCCGCGCGATTCCCATATTTTCGTGTCCTATAGCCCACGCCTTCCAAGTGAACCCGGGAACTCCGGACCCCT
Organism: Nicotiana tabacum; assembly: GCF_000715075.1. NCBI lineage: Eukaryota > Viridiplantae > Streptophyta > Magnoliopsida > Solanales > Solanaceae > Nicotiana > Nicotiana tabacum. The sequence goes on along the minus strand of NC_134083.1, from coordinate 62,097,391 downwards.
ATCGCCTAAAATTTTTCAGGACTATCAAATACGACCTAAGGAACCATAGTCACCGCCCAGCCATGATCATTCCTCATTTGTTGCGATTTTCGGCCAAAAAACTAGAATTCCGCCCGATTACAATATTTTTGTGTGTTTTTGTGCTATTTTCCAAGTGGTTCCGGGACCCCCGGACCCCGATCGCCTAAAATTTTTCCGGGCCATCAAATACGACCTAAGGAACCATAGTAACCGCCCCGCGATCATCGTTTCTCATTTTTTGCATTTTTCGGCCAAAAAACTAGAATTACGCCCGATTCCCATATTTTCGTGTGCTATACCCACGCCTTCCAAGTGGTCCGGGGAGCCTCGGACCCCTATCGCCTAAAATTTTTCCGGACTATCAAATAAGACCTAAGGCACCATAGTCACCTCCCATCCATGATCATTCCTAGTTTTCTCCGTTTTTCGGCCAAAAAACTAGAATTCCGCCCGATTCCCATATTTTCGTGTCCTATAGCCCACGCCTTCCAAGTGAACCCGGGAACCCCGGACCCCTATCGCCTAAAATTTTTCAGGACTATCAAATATGACCTAAGGAACCATAGTCACCGCCCAGCCGTGATCATTCCTCATTTGTTGCGATTTTCGGCCAAAAAACTAGAATTCCGCCCGATTACAATATTTTTGTGTGCTATTGCCCACCCTTCCAAGTGGTTCCGGGACCCCTGGACCCCGATCGCCTAAAATTTTTCCGGGCCATCAAATGCGACCTAAGGAACCGTAGTAACCGCCCCGCGATCATCGTTTCTCATTTTTTGCATTTTTCGGCCAAAAAACTAGAATTACGCCTGATTCCCATATTTTCGTGTGATATACCCACGCCTTCCAAGTGGTCCGGGGAGCCGCGGACCCCTATCGCCTAAAATTTTTCCGGACTATCAAATAATACCTAAGGAACCATAGTCACCTCCCAGCCATGATCGTTCCTAGTTTTTTCCATTTTTCGGCCAAAAAACTATAATTCCGCGCGATTCCCATATTTTCGTGTCCTATAGCCCACGCCTTCCAAGTGAACCCGGGAACTCCGGACCCCTATCGCCAAAAATTTTTCAGGACTATCAAATACGACCTAAGGAACCATAGTCACCGCCCAGCCATGATCATTCCTCATTTGTTGCGATTTTCGGCCAAAAACTAGAATTCCGCCCGATTACAATATTTTTGTGTGCTATTGCCCACCCTTCCAAGTGGTTCCGGGACCCCCGGACCCCGATCGCCTAAAAATTTTCCGGACTATCAAATACGACCTAAGGTACCATAGTCACCGCCCCACCATGATCGTTCCAAATGCTTTGCATTTTTCGGCAAAAAAACTAGAATTCCGCGCGATTTGCATATTTTCGTTTGCTATAGCTTACGCCTTCCGAGTGGTCCCGGGAGCCGTGGATCCCGATTGCCTAAGGAACCATAGTAACCACCCCGGCATGATCGTTCCTCATTTTTGCGTTTTTCGGCCAAACAACTAGAATTTCGCCTGATTCCCATATTTTCGTGTGCTATACCCACGCATTCCGAGTGGTCCCAAGAGCCGCGGACCCCGATCGCCTAAAATTTTTCCGGACTATCAAATAAGACCTAAGGAACCATAGTCACCGCCCCGCGATCATCGTTTCTCATTTTTTGCATTTTTCGGCCAAAAAACTAGAATTACGCCTGATTCCCATATTTTCGTGTGATATACCCACGCCTTCCAAGTGGTCCGGGGAGCCGCGGACCCCTATCGCCTAAAATTTTTCCGGACTATCAAATAATACCTAAGGAACCATAGTCACCTCCCAGCCATGATCGTTCCTAGTTTTTTCCATTTTTCGGCCAAAAAACTATAATTCCGCGCGATTCCCATATTTTCGTGTCCTATAGCCCACGCCTTCCAAGTGAACCCGGGAACTCCGGACCCCTATCGCCTAAAATTTTTCAGGACTATCAAATACGACCTAAGGAACCATAGTCACCGCCCAGCCATGATCATTCCTCATTTGTTGCGATTTTCGGCCAAAAAACTAGAATTCCGCCCGATTATAATATTTTTGTGTGCTATTGCCCACCCTTCCAAGTGGTTCCGGGACCCCCGGACCCCGATCGCCTAAAATTTTTCCGGGCCGTCAAATATGACCTAAGGAACCATAGTAACTGCCCCGCGATCATCGTTTCTCATTTTTTGCATTTTTCGGCCAAAAAACAAGAATTATGCCCGATTCCCATATTTTCGTGTGCTATACCCACGCCTTCCAAGTGGTCCGGGGAGCCGCATACCCCGATCGCCTAAAATTTTTCCGGACTATCAAATACGACCTACGGTACCATAGTCACCGCCCCACCATGATCGTTCAAAATGCTTTGCATTTTTCGGCCAAAAAACTAGAACTCCGCGCGATTTGCATATTTTCGGGTGCTATAGCTTACGCCTTCCGAGTGGTCCCGGGAGACGTGGACCCCGATCGCCTAAAATTTTCCAGGCCATCAAATATGACCTAAGGAACCATAGTCACCGCCCCGCCATGATCGTTCCTCATTTATTGTATTTTTCGGCCAAAAAACTAGAATTCCGCTCGATTACCATATTTTTGTGTGCTATTGCCCACGCCTTCTGAGTGGGCCGGGCCGCCGGACTCGGATTGCCAAAAAAATTTTCTGGCCATCAATTACGACCTAAGGAACCATAGTCACCGTCTCACCATGGCTGTTCCTCATGTTTAGCATTTTTTGCATTTTTGGCCAAAAATCTAGAATTCCGCTCGATTACCATATTTTTGTGTGCTATTGCCCACGCCTTCCGAGTGGGCCGGGCCGCCGGACTCGGATCGCCTAAAAAATTTTCGGGCCATCAATTAGGACCTAAGGAACCATAGTCACCGCCTCGCCATGATCGTTTCTCATTTTTTTCATTTTTTGGCCAAAAAACTAGAATTCCGCCCGATTCCCATATTTTTGTGTGCTATCGCCCACGCCTTCCGAGTGGGTCGGGCCCCCGGAGCCGGATCGCCTAAAAATTTTCCGGACTATCAAATATGACCTAAGGAACCATAGTCACCGCCCCGCCAGGATTGTTCCTAGTCTTTTGCGTTTTTCAGCCAAAAAACTAGAATTCCGCGCGATTTCCATATTTTCGTGTGCTTTAGCCCACGCCTTCCAAGGGGTCCCGGGAACCCCGAACCCCGATTGCCTAAAAATTTTCCGGGCCATCAAATACGACCTAAGGAACCATAGTAACCACCCCGCCATGATCGTTCCTCATTTTTTGCGTTTTTCGGCCAAACAACTAGAATTCCGCGCGATTCCTATATTTTTGTGTGTTATAGCCCACGCCTTCCGAGTGGTCCCGGGACCTCCTGACCCCTATCGCCTAAAATTTTTCCGGACTATCAAATACGACCTAAAGAACCATAGTATCCGCCCCGCCATGATCGTTCCTCATTTTTTGCTTTTTTCGGCCGAACAACTAGAATTCCGCGCGATTCCCATATTTTTGTGTGTTATAGCCCACGCCTTCCGAGTGGTCCCAGGACCTCCGGACCCCTATCGCCTAATATTTTTTCGGACTATCAAATAAGACCAAAGGAACCATAGTCACCGCCCTGCCAAGATCTTTCCACATTTTTTGCATGTTACTGAAAAAGACCCAGAATTTCGCCCGATTCCCATATTTTCGTGTGCTATACCCACGCATTCCGAGTGGTCCCAAGAGCCGCGGACCCCGATCGCCTAAAAGTTTTCCGGGCAATCAAATACGACCTAAGGAACCATATATTATCCGCCCTGCCATGATCGTTCCTTATTTTTTGCGTTTTTCGGCAAACAACTAGAATTCCGCGCGATTCCCATATTTTTGTGTGTTATAACCCACGCCTTCCGAGTGGTCCCGGGACCTCCGGACCCCGATCCCCTAAAAATTTTTCGGACTATCAAATAAGACCTAAGGAACCATAGTCACCGTCCAGCCATGATCGTTCCTAGTTTTTTCCGTTTTTCGGCTAAAAAACTAGAATTCCGCGCGATTCCCATATTTTCGTGTCCTATAGCCCACGCCTTCCAAATGAACCCGGGAACTCCGGACCCCTATCGCCTAAAATTTTTCCGGACTATCAAATACAACCTAAGGAACCATAGTCACCGCCCAGCTATGATCATTCCTCATTTGTTGCGCTTTTCGGCCAAAAAACTAGAATTCCGCCCGATTACAATATTTTTGTGTGCTATTGCCCACGCCTTCCGAGTGGGCCGGGCCGCCGGACTCGGATCGCCTAAAAACTTTTCGGGCCATCAATTAGGACCTAAGGAACCATAGTCACCGCCTCGCCATGATCGTTTCTCATTTTTTGCATTTTTTGGCCAAAAAACTAGAATTCCGCCCGATTCCCATAGTTTTGTGTGCTATCGCCCACGCCTTCCGAGTGGGTCGGGCCCTCCGGAGCCGGATCGCCTAAAAATTTTCCGGACTATCAAATACGACCTAAGGAACCATAGTCACCGCCCCGCCATGATCGTTCCTAGTCTTTTGCGTTTTTCAGCCAAAAAACTATAATTCCGCGCGATTTCCATATTTTCGTGTGCGCCCACGCCTTCCAAGGGGTCCCGGGAACCCCGAACCCCGATTGCCTAAAAATTTTTCGGGCCATCAAATACGACCTAAGGAACCATAGTAACCACCCTGCCATGATCGTTCCTCATTTTTTGCATTTTTCGGCCAAACAACTAGAATTCCGCGCGATTCCCATATTTTTGTGTGTTATAGCCCACGCCTTCCGAGTGGTCCCGGGACCTCCTGACCCCTATCGCCTAAAAATTTTCTGGACTATCAAATACCAACTAAGGAACCATAGTATCCACCCCGCCATGATCGTTCCTCATTTTTTGCGTTTTTCGGCCAAACAACTAGAATTCCGCGCGATTCCCATATTTTTGTGTGTTATAGCCCACGCCTTCCGAGTGGACCCGGGACCTCCGAACCCCTATCGCCTAATATTTTTCCGGACTATCAAATAAGACCAAAGGAACCATAGTCACCGCCCTGCCAAGATCTTTCCACATTTTTTGCATGTTACTAAAAAAGACCTAGAATTTCGCCCGATTCCCATATTTTCGTGTGCTATACCCACGCATTCCGAGTGGTCCCATGAGCCGCGGACCCCGATCGCCTAAAATTTTTCTGGGCAATTAAATACGACCTAAGGAACCATATTATCCGCCCTGCCATGATCGTTCCTTATTTTTTGCGTTTTTCAGCCAAACAACTAGAATTCCGCGCGATTCCTATATTTTTGTGTGTTATAGCCCACGCCTTCCGAGGGGTCCCGGGACCTCCGGACCCTGATCTCCTAAAAATTTTCCGGACTATCAAATACGACCTAAGGAACCATAGTATCCGCCCCGCAATGATCGTTCCTCATTTTTTGCGTTTTTCGGCCAAACAACTAGAATTTCGCCCGATTCCCATATTTTCATGCGCTATACCCACTCATTCCGAGTGGTCCCAAGAGACGCGGACCTCTATCGCCTAAAATTTTTCCGGACTATCAAATAAGACCTAAGGAACCATAGTCACTGCCCAGCCATGATCGTTCCTAGTTTTTTCCATTTTTCGGCCAAAAAACTAGAATTCCGCGCGATTCCCCTATTTTCGTGTCCTATAGCCCACGCCTTCCAAGTGAACCCGGGAACTCCGGACCCCTATCGCCTAAAATTTTTCTGGACTATCAAATACGATTTAAGGAACCATAGTCACCGCCCAGCCATGATCATTCCTCAGTTGTTGCGTTTTTCGGCCAAAAAAATAGAATTCCGCCCGATTACAATATATTTGTGTGCTATTGCCCACCCTTCCAAGTGGTTCCGGGACCCCAGGACCCCGATCGCCTAAAATTTTTCTGGGCCGTCAAATACGACCTAAGGAACCATAGTAACCGCCTCGCGATCATCGTTTCGTATTTTTTGCATTTTTCGGCCAAAAAACTAGAATTACGCCCGATTCCCATTTTTTCGTGTGCTATACCCACGCCTTCCAAGTGGTCCGGGGAGCCGCGGACCCCGATCGCCTAAAATTTTTCCGGACTATCAAATACGACCTAAGGTACCATAGTCACCTCCCCACCATGATCGTTCCAAATGCTTTGCATTTTTCGGCCAAAAAACTAGAACTCCGCGCGATTTGCATATTTTCGTGTGCTATAGCTTACGCCTTCCGAGTGGTCCCGGGAGCCGTGGACCCCGATCGCCTAAAATTTCCGGGCCATCAAGTACAACCTAAGGAACCATAGTCACCGCCCCTCCATGATCGTTCCTCATTTATTGCGTTTTTCGGCCAAAAAGCTAGAGTTTCGCTCGATTACCATATTTTTGTGTGCCCCATGCCTTACGAGTGAGCCGGGCCGCCGGACTCGGATCACCTAAAAAATTTTCGGGCCATCAATTAGGACCTAAGGAACCATAGTCACCGCCTCGCCATGATCGTTCCTCATTTTTTGCATTTTTTGGCCAAAAAACTAGAATTCCGCCCGATTCCCATATTTTTGTGTGCTATCGCCCACGCCTTCCGAGTGGGTCGGCCCCCCGGAGCCGGATCGCCTAAAAATTTTCCGGACTATCAAATATGACCTAAGGAACCATAGTCACCGCCCCGCCATGATCGTTCCTAGTCTTTTGCATTTTTCTGACAAAAAACTAGAATTCCGCGCGATTTCCATATTTTCGTGTGCTTTAGCCCACCCCTTCAAAGGGGTCCCGGGAACCCCGAACCCCGATCGTCTAAAATTTTTTCGGGCCATCCAATACGACCTAAGGAACCATAGTAACCACCCCGCCATGATCGTTCCTCATTTTTTGCGTTTTTCGGCCAAACAACTAGAATTTCGCCCGATTCCCATATTTTCGTGTGCTATACCCACGCATTCCGAGTAGTCCCAAGAGCCGTGGACCCCGATCGCCTAAAATTTTTCCGGACTATCAAATAATGACCTAAGGAACCATAGTCACCGCCCAGCCATGATCGTTCCTAGTTTTTTCCATTTTTCGGCCAAAAAACTAGAATTCCGCGCGATTCCCATATTTTCGTGTCCTATAGCCCACGCCTTCCAAGTGAACCCGGGAACTCCGGACCCCTATCGCCTAAAATTTTTCCGGACTATCAAATACGACCTAAGGAACCATAGTCACCGCCCAGCCATGATCATTCCTCATTTGTTGCATTTTTCGGCCAAAAACCTAGAATTCCGCCCGATTACAATATTTTTGTGTGCTATTGCCCACCCTTCCAAGTGGTTCCGGGACCCCCGGACCCCGATCGCCTAAAAATTTTCCGGGCCGTCAAATAGGACCTAAGGAACCATAGTAACCGCTCCGCGATCATCGTTTCTTAGTTTTTGCATTTTTCGACCAAAAAGCTAGAATTACGCCCGATTCCCATATTTCCGTGTGCTATACCCATGCCTTCCAGGTAATCCGGGGAGCCGCGGACCCCGATCGCCTAAAATATTTTCGGACTATCAAATACGATCTAAGGTACCATAGTCACCGCCCCACCATGATCGTTCCAAATGCTTTGCATTTTTCGGCCAAAAAACTAGAACTCCGCGCGATTTGCATATTTTCGTGTGCTATAGCTTACGCCTTCCGAGTGGTCCCGGGAACCGTGGACCCCGATCGCCTAAAATTTTCCGGGCCATCAAATACGACCTAAGGAACCATAGTCACCGCCCCGCCATGATCGTTCCTCATTTATTGCATTTTTTGGCCAAAAAGCTAAAATTACGCTCGATTACCATATTTTTGTGTGCCCCACACCTTCCGAGTGGGCCGGGCCGCCGGACTCGGATCGCCTAAAAATATTATGGGCCATCAATTACGACCTAAGGAACCATAGTCACCGCCTCGCCATGATCGTTCCTCATTTTTTGCATTTTTTGGCCAAAAAACTAGAATTCCGCCCGAATCCCATATTTTTGTGTGCTACGCCCACACCTTCCGAGTGGGTCGGGCCCCCTATAGCCGGATCGCCTAAAAATTTTCTGGACTATCAAATACGACCTAAGGAACCATAGTCACCGCCCCGCCATGATCGTTCCTAGTCTTTTGCGTTTTTCAGCAAAAAAATTAGAATTCCGCGCGATTCCCATATTTTCGTGTGCTATACCCACGCATTCCGAGTGGTCCCAAGAGCCGCAGACCCCGATCGCCTAAAATTTTTCCGGACTATCAAATAAGACCTAAGGAACCATAGTCACCACCCAGCCATGATCATTCCTAGTTTTTTTTGTTTTTCGGCCAAAAAACTAGAATTCCGCGCGATTCCCATATATTCGTGTCCTATAGCCCACGCCTTACAAGTGAACCCGGGAATTCCGGACCCCTATCGCCTAAAATTTTTCCGGACTATCAAATACGACCTAAGGAACCATAGTCACCGCCCAGCCATGATCATTCCTCATTTGTTGCGTTTTTCGGCCAAAAAACTAGAATTCCGCCCGATTACAATATTTTTGTGTGCTATTGCCCACCCTTCCAAGTGGTTCCGGGACCCCCGGACCCCGATCGCCTAAAATTTTTCCGGGCCGTCAAATACGACCTAAGGAACCATATTAACCGCCCCGCGATCATCGTTTCTTATTTTTTGCATTTTTCGGCCAAAAAACTAGAATTACGCCCGATTCCCTTATTTTCGTGTGCTATACCCACGCCTTCCAAGTGGTCCGGGGAGCCGCGGACCCCGATCGCCTAAAATTTTTCCGGACTATCAAATACGACCTAAGGTACCATAGTCACCGCCCCACCATGATCATTCCAAATGCTCTGCATTTTTCGGCCAAAAAACTAGAACTCCGCGCGATTTGTATATTTTCGTGTGCTATAGCTTACGCCTTCCGAGTGGTCCCGGGAGCCGTGGACCCCGATCGCCTAAAATTTTTCGGGCCATCAAATACGACCTAAGGAACCATAGTCACCGCCCCGCCATGATCGTTCCTCATTTATTGCGTTTTTCGGCCAAAAAGCAAGAATTCCGCTCGATTACCATATTTTTGTGTGCCCCACGCCTTCCGAGTGGGCCGGGATGCCGGACTCGGATCGCCTAAAAAAATTTTGGGCCATCAATTAGGACCTAAGGAACCATAGTCACCGCCTTGCCATGATCGTTCCTCATATTTTGCATTTTTTGGCCAAAAAACTAGAATTCCGCCCGATTCCCATATTTTTGTGTGCTATCGCCCACGCCTTCCGAGTGGGTCTAGCCCCCCGGAGCCGGATCGCCTAAAAATTTTCCAGACTATCAAATACGACCTAAGGAACCATAGTCACCGCCCCGCCATGATCGTTCCTAGTCTTTTGCGTTTTTCAGCCAAAAAACTAGAATTCCGCGCGATTTCCATATTTTCGTGTGCTAAGCCCACGCCTTCAAAGGGGTCCCGGGAACCCCGAACCCAGATCGTCTAAAAATTTTCGGGCCATCAAATACGACCTAAGGAACTATAGTAACCACCCCGCCATGATCGTTCCTCTATTTTTGCGTTTTTTGGCCAAACAACTAGAATTTCGCCTGATTCCCATATTTTCGTGTGCTATACCAACGCATTCCGAGTGGTCCCAAGAGCATCGGACCCCGATCGCCTAAAATTTTTCCGGACTATCAAATACGACCTAAGGAACCATAGTCACCGCCCAGCCATGATCATTCCTCATTTGTTGCGTTTTTCGGCCAAAAAATAGAATTCCGCCCGATTACAATACTTTTGTGTGCTATTGCCCACCCTTCCAAGTGGTTCCGGGACCCCCGTACCCCGATCGCCTAAAATTTTTCTGGGCCGTCAAATACGACCTAAGGAACCATAGTAACCGCCCCGCGATCATCGTTTCTCATTTTTTGCATTTTTCAGCCAAAAAACTAGAATTACGCCCGATTCCCATATTTTCGTGTGCTATACCCACGCCTTCCAAGTGGTCCGGGGAGCCGCGGACCCCGATCGCCTAAAATTTTTCCGGACTATCAAATACGACCTAAGGTACCATAGTCACCGCCCCACCATGATCGTTCCAAATGCTCTGCATTTTTCGGCAAAAAAACTAGAACTCCGCGCGATTTGCATATTTTCGTGTGCTATAGCTTACGCCTTCCGAGTGGTCCCGGGAGCCGTGGACCCCGATCGCCTAAAATTTTCCGGGCCGTCAAATACGACCTAAGGAACCATAGTCACCGCCCCGCCATGATCGTTCCACATTTATTGCGTTTTTCGGCCAAAAAGCTAGAATTCCGCTCGATTACCATATTTTTGTGTGCCCCACGCCTTCCGAGTGGGCCGGGCCGCCGGACTCGGATCGCCTAAAAAGTTTTCGGGCAATCAATTAGGACCTAAGGAACCATAGTCACCGCCTCGCCATGATCGTTCCTCATGTTTTGCATTTTTTGGCCAAAAACTAGAATTCCGCCCGATTCCCATATTTTTGTGTGTTATCGCCCACGCCTTCCGTGTGGGTCTAGCCCCCGGAGCCGGATCGCCTTAAAATTTTCCGGACTATCAAATACGACCTAAGGAACCATAGTCACCGCCCCGCCATGATCGTTCCTAGTCTTTTGCGTTTTTCAGCCAAAAAATTAGAATTCCACGCGATTTCCATATTTTCGTGTGCTTTAGCCCACGCCTTCAAAGGGGTCCCGGGAACCTCGAACCCAGATAGTCTAAAAAATTTCCGGGCCATCAAATACGACCTAAGGAACTATAGTAACCACCCCGCCATGATCGTTCCTCAATATTTGCGTTTTCTGGCCAAACAACTAGAATTTCGCCCGATTCCCATATTTTCGTGTGCTATACCCACGCATTCCGAGTGGTCCCAAGAGCCGCGGACCCCGATCGTCTAAAATTTTTTCGGACTATCAAATACGACCTAAGGAACCATAGTCACCCCCCAGCCATGATCATTCCACATTTGTTGCGTTTTTCGGCCAAAAAATTAGAATTCTGCCCGATTACACTATTTTTGTGTGCTATTGCCCACCCTTCCAAGTGGTTCCGGGACCCCCGGACCCCGATCGCCTAAAATTTTTTCGGGCCGTCAAATACGACCTAAGGAACCATAGTAACCGCCCCGCGATCATCGTTTCTCATTTTTTGCAATTTTCGGCCAAAAAATTAGAATTACGCCCGATTCCCATATTTTCGTGTGCTATACCCGCGCCTTCCGAGTGGTCCGAGGAGCCGCGGACCCCGATCGCCTAAAATTTTTACGGACTATCAAATACGACCTAAGGTACCATAGTCACCGCCCCACCATGATCGTTCCAAATGCTTTGCATTTTTCGGCGAAAAAACTAGAACTCCGCGTGATTTGCATATTTTCGTGTGCTATAGCTTACGCCTTCCGAGTGGTCGCGGAAGCCGTGGACCCCGATCGCCTAAAATTTTCCGGGCCATCAAATTCGACCTAAGGAACCATAGTCACCTCCCCGCCATGATCGTTCCTCATTTATTGCGTTTTTCGGCCAAAAAGCTAGAATTTCGCTTGATTACCATATTTTTGTGTGCCCACGCCTTCCGAGTGGGCCGGGCCGCCGGACTCGGATCGCCTAAAAAACTTTCGGGCCATCAATTAGGACCTAAGGAACCATAGTCACCGCCTCGCCATGATCGTTCCTCATTTTTTGCATTTTTTGGCCAAAAAACTAGAATTCCGCCCGATTCCCATATTTTTGTGTGCTCGCCCACGCCTTCCGAGTGGGTCGGGCCCCCCGGAGCCGGATCGCCAAAAAATTTTCTGGTCTATCAAATACGACCTAAGGAACCATAGTCACCGCCCCGCCATGATCGTTCCTAGTCTTTTGCGTTTTTCAACCAAAAAACTAGAATTCCGCGCGATTTCCATATTTTCGTGTGCTAAATTTAGCCCACGCCTTCAAAGGGGTCCCGGGAACCCCGAACCCCGATCGTCTAAAAATTTTTCAGGTCATCAAATACGACCTAAGGAACCATAGTAACCACCCCGGCATGATCGTTCCTCATTTTTGCGTTTTTCGGCCAAACAACTAGAATTTCGCCCGATTCCCATATTTTCGTGTGCTATACCCACGCATTCCGAGTGGTCCCAAGAGCCGCGGACCCCGATCGCCTAAAATTTTTCCGGACTATCAAATAAGACCTAAGGAACCATAGTCACCGCCCAGCCATGATCGTTCCTAGTTTTTTCCGTTTTTTGGCCAAAAACTAGAATTTCGCGCGATTCCCATATTTTCGTGTCCTATAGCCCACGCCTTCCAAGTTAACCCAGGAGCTCCAGACCCCTATCGCCTAAAATTTTTACGGACTATCAAATACGACCTAAGAAACCATAGTCACCGCCCAGCCATGATCATTCCTCATTTGTTGCGTTTTCGGCCAAAAAGCTAGAATTCCGCTCGATTACCATATTTTTGTGTGCCCCACGCCTTCCGAGTGGGCCGGGCCGCCAGACTCGGCTCGCCTAAAAAACTTTTTGGCGATCAATTAGGACCTAAGGAACCATAGTCACCGCCTCGCCATGATCGTTCCTCATGTTTTGCATTTTTTAGCCAAAAAACTAGAATTTCGCCCGATTCCCATATTTTTGTGTGCTATCGCCCACGCCTTCCGAGTGGGTATAGCCCCCCGGAGCCGGATCGCCTAAAAATTTTCCAGACTATCAAATACGACCTAAGGAACCATAGTCACCGCCCCTCCATGATCGTTCCTCATTTATTGCGTTTTTTGGCCAAAAAGCTATAATTCCGCTCGATTACCATATTTTTGTGTGCCCCACGCCTTCCGAGCGTGCCGGGCCGCCGGACTCGGATCGCCTAAAAATATTTTTGGCCATCAATTAGGACCTAAGGAACCATAGTCACCGCCTCATCATGATCGTTCCTCATTTTTGCATTTTTTGGCCAATAAACTAGAATTCCGCCCGATTCCCATATTTTTGTGTGCTATCGCCCACGCCTTCCGAGTGGGTCGGGCCCCCCGGAGCCGGATCGCCTAAAATTTTTTCGGACTATCAAATACGACCTAAGGAACCATAGTCACCGCCCCCGCCATGATCGTTCCTAGTCTTTTGCGTTTTTCAGCCAAAAAACTAGAATTCCGCGCGATTTCCATATTTTCGTGTGCTTTAGCCCACGCCTTCAAAGGGGTCCCGCGAACCCCGAACCCCGATCGTCTAAAAATTTTCCGGGCCATCAAATACGACCTAAGGAACCATAGTAACCACCCCTCCATGATCGTTCCTCATTTTTTGCGTTTTTCGGCCAAACAACTAGAATTTCGCCCGATTCCCATATTTTCGTGTGCTATACCCACGCATTCCGAGTGGTCCCAAGAGTCGCGGACCCCGATCGCCTATAATTTTTCCGGACTATCAAATAAGACCTAAGGAACCATAGTCACCGCCCAGCCATGATCGTTCCTAGTTTTTTCCATTTTTCGGCCAAAAAACTAGAATTTCGCGCGATTCCCATATTTTCGTGTCCTATAGCCCACGCCTTCCAAGTGAACCCCGGGAACTCCGGACCCCTATCGCCTAAAATTTTTCCGGACTATCAAATATGACCTAATGTACCATAGTCACCGCCCCACCATGATCGTTTCAAATGCTTTGCATTTTTCGGCAAAAATACTAGAACTCCGCGCGATTTGCATATTTTCGTGTGCTATAGCTTTCGCCTTCCGAGTGGTCCTGGGAGCCGTGGACCCCGATCGCCTAAAATTTTTCGGGCCATCAAATACGACCTAAGGAACCATAGTCACCGCCCCACCATAATCGTTCCTCATTTATTGCATTTTTCGGCCAAAAAGCTAGAATTCCGCTCGATTACCATATTTTTGTGTGCCCCAAGCCTTCCGAGTGGGCCGGGCCGCCAGACTCGGATCGCCTAAAAATTTTTTGGGCCATCAATTAGGACCTAAGGAACCATATTCACCGCCTCGCCATGATCGTTCCTCATTTTTTGCATTTTTTGGCCAAAAAACTAGAATTCCGCCCGATTCCCATATTTTTGTGTGCTATCGCCCACGCCTTCCGAGTGGGTCGGGCCCCCGGAGCCGGATCGCCTAAAAATTTTCCGGACTATCAAATATGACCTAAGGAACCATAGTCACCGCCCCGCCATGATCGTTCCTAGTCTTTTGCATTTTTCTGACAAAAAACTAGAATTCCGCGCGATTTCCATATTTTCGTGTGCTTTAGCCCACCCCTTCAAAGGGGTCCCGGGAACCCCGAACCCCGATCGTCTAAAATTTTTTCAGGCCATCAAATACGACCTAAGGAACCATAGTAACCACCCCGCCATGATCGTTCCTCATTTTTTGCGTTTTTCGGCCAAACAACTAGAATTTCGCCCGATTCCCATATTTTCGTGTGCTATACCCACGCATTCCGAGTAGTCCCAAGAGCCGTGGACCCCGATCGCCTAAAATTATTCCGGACTATCAAATAAGACCTAAGGAACCATAGTCACCGCCCAGCCATGATCGTTCCTAGTTTTTTCCGTTTTTCGTCCAAAAAACTAGAATTCCGCGCGATTCCCATATTTTCGTGTCCTATAGCCCAAGCCTTCCAAGTGAACCCGGGAACTCCGGACCCCTATCGCCTAAAATTTTTACGGACTATCAAATACGACCTAAGGAACCATAGTCACCGCCTAGCCATAATCATTCCTCATTTGTTGCGTTTTTCAGCCAAAAAACTAGAATTCCGCGCGATTTCCATATTTTCGTGTGCTTTACCCCACGCCTTCAAAGGGGTCCCGGGAACCCTGAACCCCGATCGTCTAAAAAAATTTCGGGCCATCAAATACGACCTAAGGAACCATAGTAACCACCCCGCCATGATCGTTCCTCATTTTTTGCATTTTTCGGCCAAACAACTAGAATTTCGCCCGATTCCCATATTTTCGTGTGCAATACCTACGCATTCCGAGTGGTCCCAAGAGCCGCGGACCTCGATCGCCTAAAATTTTTCCGGACTATCAAATAAGACCTAAGGAACCATAGTCACCGAGCAGCCATGATCGTTCCTAGTTTTTTCCATTTTTCGGCCAAAAAACTAGAATTCCGCGCGATTCCCATATTTTCGTGTCCTATAGCCCACGCCTTCCAAGTGACCCCGGGAACTCCGGACCCCTATCGCCTAAAATTTTTCTGGACTATCAAATACGACCTAAGGTACCATAGTCACCGCCCCACCATGATCGTTTCAAATGCTTTGCATTTTTCGGCCAAAAAACTAGAACTCCGCGCGATTTGCATATTTTCGTGTGCTATAGCTTACGCCTTCCGTGTGGTCCAGGGATCCGTGGACCCTGATCGCCTAAAATTTTTCGGTCCATCAAATACGACCTAAGGAACCATAGTCACCGCCCCGCCATGATCGTTCCTCATTTATTGCGTTTTTCGGCCAAAAAGCTAGAATTCCGCTCGATTACCATATTTTTGTGTGCCCCACGCCTTCCGAGTGGGCCAGGCCGCCGGACTCAGATCGCCTTAAAAAAATTCGGGCCATCAATTAGGACCTAAGGAGCCATAGTCACCGCCTCGCCATGATCGTTCCTCATTTTTTGAATTTTTTGGCCAAAAAACTAGAATTCCGCCCGATTCCCATATTTTTGTGTGCTATCGCCCACGCCTTCCGAGTGGGTCGGGCCCCCGGAGTCGGATCGCCTAAAAATTTTCCGGACTATCAAATACGACCTAAGGAACCATAGTCACCGCCCCGCCATGATCGTTCCTACTCTTTTGCGTTTTTCAGCCAAAAAACTAGAATTCCGCGCGATTTCCATATTTTCGTATGCTTTACCCCACGCCTTCAAAGGGGTCCCGGGAACCCCGAACCCCGATCGTCTAAAAAATTTTCCGGCCATTAAATACGAACTAAGGAACCATAGTAACCACCCCGCCATGATCGTTCCTCATTTTTTGCGTTTTTCGGCCAAACAACTAGAATTTCGCTCGATTCCCATATTTTCGTGTGCTATACCCACGCATTCCGAGTGGTCCCAAGAGCCGCGGACCCCGATCGCCTAAAATTTTTCCGGACTATCAAATAAGACCTAAGGAACCATAGTCACCGCCCAGCCATGATCGTTCCTAGTTTTTTCCATTTTTCGGCCAAAAAACTAGAATTCCGCGCGATTCCCATATTTTCGTGTCCTATAGCCCACGCCTTCCAAGTTAACCCAGGAGCTCCAGACCCCTATCGCCTAAAATTTTTTCGGACTATCAAATACGACCTAAGGAACCATAGTCACCGCCCAGCCATGATCATTCCTCATTTGTTGCGTTTTTCGGCCAAAAAACTAGAATTCCACCCGATTACAATATTTTTGTGTGCTATTGCCCACCCTTCCAAGTGGTTCCGGGACCCCCGGACCCCGATCGCCTAAAATTTTTTCGGGCCGTCAAATATGACCTAAGGAACCATAATAACTGCCCCGCGATCATCGTTTCTCATTTTTTGCATTTTTCGGCCAAAAACTAGAATTATGCCCGTTTCCCATATTTTCGTGTGCTATACCCACGCCTTCCAAGTGGTCCGGGGAGCCGCGGACCCCGATCGCCTAAAATTTTTCTGGACTATCAAATACGACCTAAGGTACCATAGACACCGCCCCACTATGATCGTTCCAAATGCTTTGCATTTTTCGGCCAAAAAACTAGAACTCCGAGCGATTTGCATATTTTCGTGTGCTATATAGCCTACGCCTTCCGAGTGGTCCCGGGAGCCATGGACCCCGATCCCCTAAAATTTTCTAGGCCATCAAATACGACCTAAGGAACCATAGTCACCGCCCCGCCATGATCGTTCCTCATTTATTGCGTTTTTCGGCCAAAAAGCTAGAATTCCGCTCGATTACCATATTTTTGTGTGCCCCACGCCTTCCGAGTGGGCCGGGCCGCTGGACTCGGATCGCCTAAAAATTTTTCGGGCCATCAATTAGGACCTAAGGAACCATAGTCACCGCCTCGCCATGATCGTTCCACATGTTTTGCATTTTTTGGCAAAAAAACTAGAATTCCACCTGATTCCCATATTTTTGTGTGCTATCGCCCACGCCTTCCGAGTGGGTCGGGCCCCCCGGAGCCGGATCGCCTAAAAATTTTCCGGACTATCAAATACGACCTAAGGAACCATAGTCACCGCCCCGCCATGATCTTTCCTACTCTTTTGCGTTTTTCAGCCAAAAAACTAGAATTCTGCGCGATTTCCATATTTTCGTGTGCTTTACCCCACACCTTCAAAGGGGTACCGGGTTCGTCTAAAAAAATTTAGGGCCATCAAATACAACCTAAGGAACCATAGTAACCACCCCGCCATGATCGTTCCTCATTGTTTGCGTTTTTCGGCCAAACAACTAGAATTTTGCCCGATTCCCATATTTTCGTGTGCTATACCCACGCATTCCGAGTGGTCCCAAGAGCCGCGGACCTCGATCGCCTAAAATTTTTCCGGACTATCAAATAAGACCTAAGGAACCATAGTCACCGAGCAGCCATGATCGTTCCTAGTTTTTTCCATTTTTCGGCCAAAAAACTAGAATTCCGCGCGATTCCCATATTTTCGTGTCCTATAGCCCACGCCTTCCAAGTGACCCCAGGAACTCCGGACCCCTATCGCCTAAAATTTTTCCGGACTATCAAATACGACCTAAGGTACCATAGTCACCGCCCCACCATGATCGTTTAAAATGCTTTGCATTTTTCCGCCAAAAAACTAGAACTCCGCGCGATTTGCATATTTTCGTGTGCTATAGCTTACGCCTTCCGAGTGGTCCCGGGAGCCGTGGACCCCGATCGCCTAAAATTTTTCGGGCCATCAAATACGACCTAAGGAACCATAGTCACCGCCCCGCCATGATCGTTCCTCATTTATTGCGTTTTTCGGCCAAAAAGATAGAATTCCGCTCGATTACCATATTTTTGTGTGCCCCAAGCCTTCCGAGTTGTCCGGGCCGCCGGACTCGGATCGCCTAAAAATTTTTGGGCCATCAATTAGGACCTAAGGAACCATAGTCACCGCCTCGCCATGATCGTTCCTCATATTTTGTATTTTTTGGCCAAAAAACTAGAATTCCGCGCGATTTCCATATTTTTGTGTGCTATCGCCCACGCCTTCCGAGTGGGTCGGGCCCCCCGGAGTCGGATCGCCTAAAAATTTTCCGGACTATCAAATACGACCTAAGGAACCATAGTAACCACCCCGCCATGATCGTTCCTCATTGTTTGCGTTTTCCGGCCAAACAACTAGAAATTCGCCCGATTCCCATATTTTCGTGTGCTATACCCACGCATTCCGAGTGGTCCCAAGAGCCGCGGACCCCGACTGCCTAAAATTTTTTCGGACTATCAAATAAGACCTAAGGAACCATAGTCACCGCCCAGCCATGATCGTTCCTAGTTTTTTCCGTTTTTCCGCCAAAAAACTAGAATTCCGCGCGATTCCCATATTTTCGTGTCCTATAGCCCAAGCCTTCCAAGTGAAACCGGGAACTCCGGACCCCCTATCACCTAAAATTTTTACAGACTATCAAATACGACCTAAGGAACCATAGTCACCACCCAGCCATGAACATTCCTCATTTGATGCGTTTTGCGGCCAAAACACTAGAATTCCACCCGATTACAATATTTTTGTGTGCTATTGCCCACCCTTCCAAGTGGTTCCGGGACCCCCGGACCCCGATCGCCTAAAATTTTTCCGGGCCGTCAAATACGACCTAAGGAACCATAGTAACCACCTCGCCATGATCGTTCCTCATTTTTTGCATTTTTCGGCCAAACAACTAGAATTTCGCCCGATTCCCATATTTTCGTGTGCTATACCCACGCCTTCCAAGTGGTCCGGGGAGCCGCGGACCCCGATCGCCTAAAATTTTTACGGACTATCAAATACGACCTAAGGTACCCTAGTCACCGCCCCACCATGATCGTTCCAAATGTTTTGCATTTTTCGGCCAAAAAACTAGAACTCTGCGCGATTTGCATATTTTCGTGTGCTATAGCTTACGCCTTCCGAGTGGTCCCGGGAGCCGTGGACCCCGATCGCCTAAAATTTTTCGGGCCATCAAATTCGACCTAAGGAACCATAGTCACCGCCCCGCCATGATCGTTCCTCATTTATTGCGTTTTTCGGCCAAAAAGCTAGAATTCCCCTCGATTACCATATTTTTGTGTGCCCCACGCCTTCCGAGTGGGCCGGGCCGCCGGACTCGGATCGCCTAACAAATTTTCGGGCCATCAATTAGGACCTAAGGAAACATAGTCACCGCCTCGCCATGATCGTTCCTCATTTTTTGCATTTTTTGGCCAAAAAACTAGAATTCCGCCCATTTCCCATATTTTTGTGTGCTATCGCCCACGCCTTCCAAGTGGGTCGGGCCCCCCGGAGCCGGATCGCCTAAAAATTTTCCGTACTATCAAATACGACCTAAGGAACCATAGTCAACGCCCCGCCATGATCGTTCCTAGTCTTTTGCGATTTTCAGCCAAAAAACTAGAATTCCGCGCGATTTCCATATTTTCGTGTGCTTTAGCCCACGCCTTCAAAGGGGTCCCGGGAACCCCGAACCCCGATCGTCTAAAAATTTTCCGGGCCATCAAATACGACCTAAGGAACTATAGTTACCATCCCGCTATGATCGTTCCTCATTGTTTGCATTTTTCGGCCAAACAACTAGAATTTCGCCTGATTCCCATATTTTCGTGTGCTATACCCACGCATTCCGAGTGGTCCCAAGAGCCGCGGACCCCGATCGCCAAAAATTTTTCCGGACTATCAAATAAGACCTAAAGAACCATAGTCACCGCCCAGCCATGATCGTTCCTAGTTTTTTCCATTTTTCGGCGAAAAGACTAGAATTCCGCGCGATTCCCATATTTTCGTGTCCTATAGCCCACGCCATCCAAGTGAACTCGGGAACTCCGGACCCCTATCGCCTAAAATTTTTCCGGACTATCAAATACGACCTAAGGAACCATAGTCACCGCCCAGCCATGATCATTCCTCATTTGTTGCATTTTTCGGCCAAAAAACTAGAATTCCGCCCGATTACAATATTTTTGTGTGCTATTGCCCACCCTTCCAAGTGGTTCCGGGACCCCCGGACCCCGATCGCCTAAAATTTTTCCGGGCCGTCAAATACGACCTAAGGAACCATAGTAACCGCCCCGCGATCATCGTTTCTCATTTTTTGCATTTTTCGGCCAAAAAACTAGAATTACGCCCGATTCCCATATTTTCGTGTGCTATACCCACGCCTTCCAAGTGGTCTGGGGAACCGCGGACCCCGATCGCCTAAAATTTTTCCGGACTATCAAATACAACCTAAGGTACCATAGTCACCGCCCCACCATGATCGTTCCAAATGCTTTGCATTTTTCGGCCAAAAAACTAGAACTCCGCGCGATTTGCATATTTTTATGTGCTATCGCTTACGCCTTCCGAGTGGTCCCGGGAGCCGTGGACCCCGATCGCCTAAAATTTTCCGGGCCATCAAATACGACCTAAGGAACCATAGTCACCGCCCCGCCATGATCGTTCCTCATTTATTGCATTTTTCGGCCAAAAAGCTAGAATTTCGCTCGATTACCATATTTTTGTGTGCCCCACGCCTTCCGAGTGGGCCGGGCCGCCGGACTCGGATCGCCTAAAAAATTTTCGGGCCATCAATTAGGACCAAAGGAACCATAGTCACCGCCTTTCCATTATCGTTCCTCATTTTTTGCATTTTTTGGCCAAAAAACTAGAATTCTGCCCGATTCCCGTATTTTTGTGTAGTATCGCCCACGCCTTCCGAGTGGGTCGGGCCCCCCGGAGCCGGATCGCCTAAAACTTTTCCGGACTATCAAATATGACCTAAGGAACCATAGTCACCGCCCCGCCATGATCGTTCCTAGTGTTTTGCATTTTTCAACCAAAAAACTAGAATTCCGCGCGATATCCATATTTTCGTGTGCTTTAGCCCACGCCTTCAAAGGGGCCCCAGGAACCACGAACCCCGATCGTCTAAAAATTTTCCGGGCAATCAAATACGACCTAAGGAACCATAGTAACCACCTCGCCATGATCGTTCCTCATTTTTTGCATTTTTCGGCCAAACAACTAGAATTTCGCCCGATTCCCATATTTTCGTGTGCTATACCCACGCATTCCGAGTGGTCCCAAGATCCGCGGACCCCGATCGCCGAAAAATTTTCCGGACTATCAAATAAGACCTAAGGAACCATAGTCACCGCCCAGCCATGATCGTTCCTAGTTTTTTCCCTTTTTCGGCCAAAAAACTAGAATTCCGCGCGATTCCCATATTTTCATATCCTATAGCCCACGCCTTCCAAGTGAACCAGGGAACTCCGGACCCCTATCGCCTAAAATTTTTTCAGACTATCAAATTCGACCTATGGAACCATAGTCACTGCCCAGCCATGATCATTCCTTATTTGTTGCGTTTTTCGGCCAAAAAACTAGAATTCCGCCCGATTGCAATATTTTTGTGTGCTATTGCCCACCCTTCCAAGTGGTTCCGGGACCCCTGGACCCCGATCGCATAAAATTTTTCCGGGCTGTCAAATACGACCTAAGGAACCATAGTAACCGCCCCGCGATCATCGTTTCTCATTTTTTGCATTTTTCGGCCAAAAAACTAGAATTACGCCCGATTCTCATATTTTCGTGTGCTATACCCATGCCTTCTAAGTGGTCCGGGGAGCCGAGGACCCCGATCGCCTAAAATTTTTCCGGACTATCAAATACGACCTAAGGTACCATAGTCACCGCCCCACCATGATTGTTCCAAAAGCTTTGCATTTTTTGGCCAAAAAACTAGAACTCCGCGCAATTTGCATATTTTCGTGTGCTATAGCTTACGCCTTCCGAGTGGTCCCGGGAGCCGTGGACCCCGATCTCCTAAAATTTTCCGGGTCATCAAATACGACCTAAGGAACCATAGTCACCGCCCCGCCATGATCGTTCCTCATTTATTGCGTTTTTCGGCCAAAAAGTTAGAATTACGCTCGATTACCATATTTTTGTGTGCTATCGCCCACGCCTTCCGAGTGGGTCGGGCCCCCCGGAGCCGGATCGCCTAAAAATTTTCCGGACTATCAAATACGACCTGAGGAACCATAGTCACTGCCATGCCATGATCGTTCCTAGTCTTTTGCGTTTTTCAGCCAAAAAACTAGAATTCCGCGCGATTTCCATATTTTCGTGTGCTTTAGCCCACGCCTTCAAAGGGGTCCCGGGAACCCCGAACCCCGATCGTCTAAAAATTTTTCGGGCCATCAAATACGACCTAAGGAACTATAGTTACCACCCCGCTATGATCGTTCCTCATTGTTTGCGTTTTTCGGCCAAACAACTAGAATTTCGCCTGATTCTCATATTTTCGTGTGCTATACCCACGCATTCCGAGTGGTCCCAAGATCCGCGGACCCCGATCGCCAAAAATTTTTCCGGACTATCAAATAAGACCTAAGGAACCATAGTCACCGCCCAGCCATGATCGTTCCTAGTTTTTTCCCTTTTTCGGCCAAAAAACTAGAATTCCGCGCGATTCCCATATTTTCGTGTCCTATAGCACACGCCTTCCAAGTGAACCCGGGAACTCCGGACCCCTATCGCCTAAAATTTTTCCGGACTATCAAATATGACCTAAGGAACCATAGTCACCGCCCAGCCATTATCATTCTTCATTAGTTGCGTTTTTCGGCCAAAAAACTAGAATTCCGCCCGATTACAATATTTTTGTGTGCTATTGCCCACCCTTCCAAGTGGTTCCGGGACCCCCGGACCCCGATCGCCTAAAAGTTTTCCGGGCCGTCAAATACGACCTAAGGAACCATAGTAACCGCCCCGCGATCATCGTTTCTTATTTTTTGCATTTTTCGGCCAAAAAACTAGAATTACGCCCGATTCCCATATTTTCGTGTGCTATACCCACGCCTTCCAAGTGGTCAGGGGAGCCGCGGACCCCGATCGCCTAAAATTTTTTCGGACTATCAAATACGACCTAAGGTACCATAGTCACCGCCCCACCATGATCGTTCCAAAAGCTTTGCATTTTTCGGCCAAAAAACTAGAACTCCGCGCGATTTGCATATTTTCGTGTGCTATAGCTTACGCCTTCCGAATGGTCCTGGGGGCCGTAGACCCCGATCGCCTAAAATTTTCCGGGCCATCAAATTCGACCTAAGGAACCATAGTCACCGCCCCACCATGATCGTTCCTCATTTATTGCATTTTTTGGCCAAAAAGCTAGAATTCCGCTCGATTACCATATATTTGTGTGCCCCACGCCTTCCGAGTGGGCCGGGCCGCCGGACTCGGATCGCCTAAAAAATTTTCGGGCCATCAATTAGGACCTAAGGAACCATAGTTACCGCCTCGCCATGATCGTTCCTCATTTTTTGCATTTTTTGGCCAAAAAACTAGAATTCGGCCCGATTCCCATATTTTTATGTGCGCCCACGCCTTCCGAGTGGGTCGGGCCCCCCGGAGCCGGATCGCCTAAAAATTTTCCGGACTATCAAATATGACCTAAGGAACCGTAGTCACCGCCCCGCCATGATCGTTCCTACTCTTGCGTTTTTCAGCCAAAAAACTAGAATTCCGCACGATTTCCATATTTTCGTGTGCTTTAGCCCACGCCTTCAAAGGGGTCCCGGGAACCCCGAACCCCGATCGTCTAAAAATTTTTCGGGCCATCTAGTACGACCTAAGGAACTATAGTAACCACCCCGCCATGATCGTTCCTCATTGTTTGCGTTTTTCGGCCAAACAACTAGAATTTCGCCCGATTCCCATATTTTCGTGTGCTAAACCCACGGATTCCGAGTGGTCCCAAGAGCCGCGGACCCCGATCGCCTAAAATTTTTCCGGACTATCAAATAATACCTAAGGAACCATTGTCACCGCCCAGCCATGATCGTTCCTAGTTTTTTCCGTTTTTCGGCCAAAAAAATAGAATTCCGCGCGATTCCCATATTTTCGTGTCCAATAGCCCACGCCTTCCAAGTGAACCCGGGAACTCCGGACCCCTATCGCCTAAAATTTTTCCGGACTATCAAATACGACCAAAGGAACCGTAGTCACCGCCCAGCCATGATCATTCCTCATTTGTTGCGTTTTTCGGCCAAAAAACTAGAATTCCGCCCGATTACAATATTTTTGTGTGCTATTGCCCACCCTTCCAAGTGGTTTCGGGACCCCCGGACCCCGATCGCCTAAAATTTTTCCGGGCCGTCAAATACGACCTAAGGAACCATAGTAACCGCCCTGCGATCATCGTTTCTCATTTTTTGCATTTTTCGGCCAAAAAACTAGAATTACTCCCGATTCCCATATTTTTCGTGTGCTATACCCACGCCTTTCAAGTGTTCCGGGGAGCCGCGGACCCCGATCGCCTAAAATTTTTCCGGACTATCAAATACGACCTAAGGTACCATAGTCACCGCCCCACCATGATCGTTCCAAATGCTTTTCATTTTTCGGCCAAAAAACTAGAACACCGCGCAATTTGCATATTTTCGAGTGCAATAGCTTACGCCTTCCAAGTGGTCCCGGGAGCCGTGGACCCCGATCGCCTAAAATTTTCCGGGCCATCAAATACGACCTAAGGAACCATAGTCACCGCCCCGCCATGATCGTTCCTCTTTTATTGCGTTTTTCGGCCAAAAAGCTAGAATTCCGCTCGATTACCATATTTTTGTGTGCCCCACGCCTTCCGAGTGGGCCGGGCCGCCGGACTCGGATCGCCTAAAAAATTTTCGGGCCATCAATTGGGACCTAAGGAACCATAGTCACCTCCTCGCCATGATCGTTCCTCATTGTTTGCATTTTTTGGCCAAAAAACTAGAATTCCGCCCGATTCCCATATTTTTGTGTGCCCCACGCCTTCCTGTGGGTCGTGCCCCCCGGAGCCGGATCGCCTAAAAATTTTTTGGACTATCAAATACGACCTAAGGAACCATAGCCGCCGCCCCGCCATGATCGTTCCTAGTCTTTTGCGTTTTTCAACCAAAAAACTAGAATTCCGCACGATATCCATATTTTCGTGTGCTTTAGCCCACGCCTTCAAAGGGGCCCCGGGAACCCCGAACCCCGATCGTCTAAAAATTTTCCAGGCAATCGAATACTACCTAAGGAACCATAGTAACCACCCCGCCATGATCGTTCCTCATTTTTTGCGTTTTTCGGCCAAACAACTTGAATTTCGCCCGATTCCCATATTTTTGTGTGCTATACCCACGCATTCCGAGTGGTCCCAAGAGCCGCGGACCCCGATCTCCTAAAATTTTTCCGGACTATCAAATAAGACCTAAGGAACCATAGTCACCGCCCAGCCATGATCGTTCCTAGTTTTTTCCGTTTTTCGGCCAAAAAACTAGAATTCCGCCCGATTACAATTCTTTTGTGTGCCCCACCCTTCCAAGTGAACCCGAGAACTCCGGACCCCTATCGCCTAAAATTTTTCCGGACTATCAAATACAATCTAAGGAACCATAGTCACCGCCCAACCATGATCATTCCTCATTTGTTGCATTTTTCGGCCAAAAAACTAGAATTCCGCCCGATTATAATATTTTTGTGTGCTATTGCCCACCCTTCCAAGTGGTTCCGGGACCCCCGGACCCCGATCGCCTAAAATATTTCCGGACTATCAAATATGACCTAAGGTACCATAGTCACCGCCCCACAATGATCGTTCCAAATGCTTTGCATTTTTCGGCCAAAAAACTAGAACTCCGCGCGATTTGCATATTTTCGTGTGCTATAGCTTACGCCTTCCGAGTGGTCCCGGGATCCGTGGACCCCGATCGCCTAAAATTTTCCGGGGCATCAAATACGACCTAAGGAACCATAGTCACCGCCCCGCCATGATCGTTCCTCATTTATTGCGTTTTTCGGCCTAAAAGCTAGAATTCTGCTCGATTACCATATTTTTGTGTGCCCCACGCCTTCCGAGTGGGCCGGGCCGCCGGACTCGGATCGCCTAATAAATTTTCGGGCCATCAATTAGAACCTAAGGAACCATAGTCACCGCCTCGCCATGATCGTTCCTCATTTTTTGCATTTTTTGGCCAAAAAACTAGAATTCCGCACGATTCCCATATTTTTGTTTGCTATCGCCCACGCCTTTCGTGTGGGTCGGTCCCCCCGGAGCCGGATCGCCTAAAAATTTTCCGGACTATCAAATACGACCTAAGGAACCATAGTCACTGCCCCTCCATGATCGTTCCTAGTCTTTTGCGTTTTTCAGCCAAAAAACTAGAATTCCGCTCGATTTCCATATTTTCGTGTGCTTCAGCCCACGCCTCCAAAAAGGTCCCGGGAACAACCCTGAACCCCGATCGTCTAAAAAATTTTCGGGCCATCAAATACGACCTAAGGAACCATAGTAACCACCCCGCCATGATTGTTCCTCATTTTTTGCGTTTTTCGGCCAAACAACTAGAATTTTCCCCGATTCCCATATTTTCGTGTGCTATACCCACGCATTCCGAGTGGTCCCAAGAGCCGCGGTCCCTGATCGCCTAAAATTTTTTTGGACTATCAAATAAGACCTAAGGAACTATAGTCACCTCCCAGCCATGATCGTTTCTAGTTTTTTCCATTTTTCGGCCTAAAAACTAGAATTCCGCCCGATTCCCATATTTTCGTGTCCTATAGCCCACGCCTTCCAAGTGAACCCGGGAACTCCGGACCCCTATCGCCTAAAATTTTTCCGGACTATCAAATACTACCTAAGGAACCATAGTCACCGCCCAACCATGATCATTCCTCATTTGTTGCGTTTTTCGGCCATAAAACTAGAATTCCGCCCGATTACAATATTTTTGTGTGCTATTGCCCAGCCTTCCTAGTGGTTCCGGGACCCCCGGACCCCGATCGACTAAAATTTTTCCGGGCCGTCAAATACGTCCTAAGGAACCATAGTAACCGCCCTGCGATCATCGTTTCTCATTTTTTGCATTTTTCGGCCAAAAAACTTGAATTACGCCCGATTTCCATATTTTCGTGTGCTATACCCACGCCTTTCAAGTGGTCCGGGGAGTCGCGGACCCCGATCGCCTAAAATTTTTTGGGCCATCAAATACGACCTAAGGAACCATAGTCACCGCCCCGCCATGATCGTTCCTCAATTATTGCGTTTTTCGGCCAAAAAGCTAGAATTCCGCTCGATTACCATATTTTTGTGTGCCCCACGCCTTCCGAGTGGGCCGGGCCGCCGGACTCGGATCGCCTAAAAAATTTTCGGGCCATCAATTGGGACCTAAGGAACCATAGTCACCGCCTCGCCATGATCGTTCCTCATTTTTTGCATTTTTTGGCCAAACAACTAGAATTCCGCCTGATTCCCATATTTTTGTGTGCTATCGCCCACGCCTTCCGAGTGGGTCGGGCCCCCCGGAGCCGGATCGCCTAAAAATTTTCCGGACTGTCAAATACGACCTAAGGAACCATAGTCACCGCCCCGCCATGATCGTTCCTAGTCTTTTGCATTTTTCAACCAAACAACTAGAATTGCGCGCGATATCTATATTTTCGTGTGCTTTAGCCCACGCCTTCAAAGGGGCCCCGGGAACCCCGAACCCCGATCGTCTAAAAAAATTTCGGGCAATCAAATACGACCTAAGGAACCATAGTAACTACCCCGCCATGATCGTTCCTCATTTTTTGCATTTTTCGGCCAAACAACTAGAATTTTGCCCGATTCCCATATTTTCGTGTGATATACCCACGCATTCCGAGTGGTCCCAAGAGCCGCGGACCCTGATCGCCTAAAAATTTTCCGGACTATCAAATAAGACCTAAGGAACCATAGTCACCGCCCAGCCATGATCGTTCCTAGTTTTTTCCGTTTTCGGCCAAAAAACTAGAATTCCGCCCGATTACAATATTTTTGTGTGCCCCACCCTTCCAAGTGAACCCGGGAACTCCGGACCCCTATCGCCTAAAATTTTTCCGGACTATCAAATACGACCTAAGGAACCATAGTCTCAGCCCAACCATGATCATTCCTCATTTGTTGCATTTTTCTGCCAAAAAACTAGAATTCCGCCCGATTACAATAATTTTGTGTGCAATTGCCCACCCTTCCCAGTGGTTCCGGGAACCCCGGACCCGGATCGCCTAAAATTTTTCTGGACTATCAAATACGACCTAAGGTACCATAGTCACCGCCCCACCATGATCGTTCCAAATGCTTGGCATTTTTCGGCCAAAAAACTAGAACTCCGCGCGATTTGCATATTTTCGTGTGCTATAGCTTACGCCTTCCGAGTGGTCCCGGGAGCCGTGGACCCCGATCGCCTAAAATTTTCCGGGCCATCAAATACGACCTAAGGAACCATAGTCACCACCCCGCCATGATCGTTCCTCATTTTTTGCGTTTTTCGGCCAAAAAACTAGAATTCCGCCCGATTACAATATTTTTGTGTGCCCCACCCTTCCAAGTGAACCCGGGAACTCCGGACCCCTATCGCCTAAAATTTTTACGGACTATCAAATACGACCTAAGGAACCATAGTCACAGCCCAACCATGATCATTCCTCATTTGTTGCATTTTTCTGCCAAAAAACTAGAATTCCGCCCGATTATAATATTTTTGTGTGCAATTGCCCACCCTTCCAAGTGGTTCCGGGACCCCCGGACCCCGATCGCCTAAAATTTTTCTGGACTATCAAATACGACCTAAGGTACCATAGTCACCGCCCCGCCATGATCGTTCCAAATGCTTTGCATTTTTCGGCCAAAAAACTAGAACTCCGCGCGATTTGCATATTTTCGTGTGCTATAGCTTACGCCTTCCGAGTGGTCCCGGGAGCCGTGGACCCCGATCGCCTAAAATTTTCCGGGCCATCAAATACGACCTAAGGAACCATAGTCACCACCCCGCCATGATCGTTCCTCATTTGTTGCATTTTTCTGCCAAAAAACTAGAATTCCGCCCGATTACAATATTTTTGTGTGCTATTGCCCACCCTTCCAAGTGGTTCCGGGACCCCCGGACCCCGATCGCCTAAAATTTTTCCGGACTATCAAATACGACCTAAGGTACCATAGTCACCGCCCCACCATGATCGTTCCAAATGCTTTGCATTTTTCGGCCAAAAACTAGAACTCCGCGCGATTTGCATATTTTCGTGTGCTATAGCTTACGCCTTCCGAGTGGTCCCGGGAGCCGTGGACCCCGATCGCCTAAAATTTTCCGGGCCATCAAATACGACCTAAGGAACCATAGTCACCACCCCGCCATGATCGTTCCTCATTTTTTGCGTTTTTCGGCCAAAAAACTAGAATTCCGCCCGATTACAATATTTTTGTGTGCCCCACCCTTCCAAGTGAACCCGGGAACTCCGGACCCCTATCGCCTAAAAGTTTTCCGGACTATCAAATACAACCTAAGGAACCATAGTCACAGCCCAACCATGATCATTCCTCATTTGTTGCATTTTTCTGCCAAAAAACTAGAATTCCGCCCGATTACAATATTTTTGTGTGCTATTGCCCACCCTTCCAAGTGGTTCCGGGACCCCCGGACCCCGATCGCCTAAAATTTTTCCGGACTATCAAATACGACTTAAGGTACCATAGTCACCGCCCCACCATGATCGTTCCAAATGCTTTGCATTTTTCGGCCAAAAAACTAGAACTCCGCGCGATTTGCATATTTTCGTGTGCTATAGCTTACGCCTTCCGAGTGGTCCCGGGAGCCGTGGACCCCGATCGCCTAAAATTTTCCGGGCCATCAAATACGACCTAAGGAACCATAGTCACCACCCCGCCATGATCGTTCCTCATTTTTTGCGTTTTTCGGCCAAAAAACTAGAATTCCGCCCGATTACAATATTTTTGTGTGCCCCACCCTTCCAAGTGAACCCGGGAACTCCGGACCCCTATCGCCTAAAATTTTTCCGGACTATCAAATACGACCTAAGGAACCATAGTCTCAGCCCAACCATGATCATTCCTCATTTGTTGCATTTTTCTGCCAAAAAACTAGAATTCCGCCCGATTACAATAATTTTGTGTGCAATTGCCCACCCTTCCCAGTGGTTCCGGGACCCCCGAACCCCGATCGCCTAAAATTTTTACGGACTATCAAATACGACCTAAGGTACCATAGTCACCGCCCTACCATGATCGTTCCAAATGCTTTGCATTTTTCGGCCAAAAAACTAGAACTCCGCGCGATTTGCATATTTTCGTGTGCTATAGCTTACGCCTTCCGAGTGGTCCCAGGAGCCGTGGACCCCGATCGCCTAAAATTTTCCGGGCCATCAAATACGACCTAAGGAACCATAGTCACAACCCCGCCATGATCGTTCCTCATTTGTTGTATTTTTCTGCCAAAAAACTAGAATTCCGCACGATTACAATATTTTTGTGTGCTATTGCCCACCCTTCCAAGTGGTTCCGGGACCCACGGACCCCGTTCGCCTAAAATTTTTCTGGACTATCAAATACGACCTAAGGTACCATAGTCACCGCCCCACCATGATCGTTCCAAATGCTTTGCATTTTTCGGCCAAAAAACTAGAACTCCGCGCGATTTGCATATTTTCGTGTGCTATAGCTTACGCCTTCCGAGTGGTCCCGGGAGCCGTGGACCCCGATCGCCTAAAATTTTCCGGGCCATCAAATACGACCTAAGGAACCATAGTCACCACCCCGCCATGATCGTTCCTCATTTTTTGCGTTTTTCGGCCAAAAAACTAGAATTCCGCCCGATTACAATATTTTTGTGTGCCCCACCCTTCCAAGTGAACCCGGGAACTCCGGACCCCTATCGCCTAAAATTTTTACGGACTATAAAATACGACCTAAGGAACCATAGTAACAGCCCAACCATGATCATTCCTCATTTGTTGCATTTTTCTGCCAAAAAACTAGAATTCCGCCCGATTACAATATTTTTGTGTGCAATTGCCCACCCTTCCCAGTGGTTCCGGGACCCCCGAACCCCGATCGCCTAAAATTTTTCCGGACTATCAAATATGACCAAAGGTACCATAGTCACCGCCCCACCATGATCGTTCCAAATGCTTTGCATTTTTTGGCCAAAAAACTAGAACTCCGCGCGATTTGCATATTTTCGTGTGCTATAGCTTACGCCTTCCGAGTGGTCCCGGGAGCCGTGGACCCCGATCGCCTAAAATTTTTCGGGCCATCAAATACGACCTAAGGAACCATAGTCACCACCCCGCCATGATCGTTCCTCATTTGTTGCATTTTCTGCCAAAAAACTAGAATTCCGCCCGATTACAATATTTTTGTGTGCTATTGCCCACCCTTCCAAGTGGTTCCGGGACCCCCGGACCCCGATCGCCTAAAATTTTTCTGGACTATCAAATATGACCTAAGGTACCATAGTCACCGCCCCACCATGATCGTTCCAAATGCTTTGCATTTTTCGGCCAAAAAACTAGAACTCCGCGCGATTTGCATATTTTCGTGTGCTATAGCTTACGCCTTCCGAGTGGTCCCGGGAGCCGTGGACCCCGATCGCCTAAAATTTTCCGGGCCATTAAATACGACCTAAGGAACCATAGTCACCACCCCGCCATGATCGTTCCTCATTTTTTGCGTTTTTCGGCCAAAAAACTAGAATTCCGCCCGATTACAATATTTTTGTGTGCCCCACCCTTCCAAGTGAACCCGGGAACTCCGGACCCCTATCGCCTAAAAGTTTTCCGGACTATCAAATACGACCTAAGGAACCATAGTCACAGCCCAACCATGATCATTCCTCATTTGTTGCATTTTTCTGCTAAAAAACTAGAATTCCGCCCGATTACAATATTTTTGTGTGCTATTGCCCACCCTTTCAAGTGGTTCCGGGACCCCCGGACCCCGATCGCCTAAAATTTTTCCGGACTATCAAATACGACATAAGGTACCATAGTCACCGCCCCACCATGATCGTTCCAAATGCTTTGCATTTTTCGGCCAAAAAACTAGAACTCCGCGCGATTTGCATATTTTCGTGTGCTATAGCTTACGCCTTCCGAGTGGTCCCGGGAGCCGTGGACCCCGATCGCCTAAAATTTTCCGGGCCATCAAATACGACCTAAGGAACCATAGTCACCACCCCGCCATGATCGTTCCTCATTTGTTGCATTTTTCTGCCAAAAAACTAGAATTCCGCCCGATTACAATATTTTTGTGTGCTATTGCCCACCCTTCCAAGTGGTTCCGGGACCCCCGGACCCCGATCGCCTAAAATTTTTCCGGACTATCAAATACGACCTAAGGTACCATAGTCACCGCCCCACCATGATCGTTCCAAATGCTTTGCATTTTTCGGCCAAAAAACTAGAACTCCGCGCGATTTGCATATTTTCGTGTGCTACGCCTTCCGTGTGGTCCCGGGAGACGTTGACCCCGATCGCCTAAAATTTTCCGGGCCATCAAATACGACCTAAGAAACCATAGTCACCGCCCCGCCATGATCGTTCCTCATTTATTGCGTTTTTCGGCCAAAAAGCTAGAATTCCGCTCGATTACCATATTTTTGTGTGCCCCACGCCTTCCGAGTGGGCCGGGCCGCCGGACTCGGATCGCCTACAAAATTTTTGGGCCATCAATTAGGACCTAAGGAACCATAGTCACCGCCTCGCCATGATCGTTCCTCATTTTTTGCATTTTTTGGCCAAAAAACTAGAATTCCGCCCGATTCCCATATTTTTGTGTGCTATCGCCCACGCCTTTCGAGTGGGTCGGGCCCTCCGGAGCCGGATCGCCTAAAAATTTTCCGGACTATCAAATACAACCTAAGGAATCATATTCACCGCCCCGCCATGATCGTTCCTAGTTTTTTTGCGTTTTTCAGCCAAAAAACTAGAATTCCGCTCGATTTCCATATTTTCGTGTGCTTTAGCCCACGCCTTAAAAGGGTCCCGGGAACCCCGATCCCCGATCGTCTAAAAATTTTCCAGGCCATCAAATACGACCTAAGGAACCATAGTAACCACCCCGCCATGATCGTTCCTCATTTATTGCGTTTTTCGGCCAAACAACTAGAATTTCGCTCGATTCCCATATTTTCGTGTGCTATACCCACGCATTCCGAGTGGTCCCAAGAGCCGCAGACCCCGATCGCCTAAAATATTTCCGGACTATCAAATAAGACCTAAGGAATCATAGTCACCGCCCAGCCATGATCGTTCCTAGTGTTTTCCATTTTTCGGCCAAAAAACTAGAATTCCGCCCGATTACAATATTTTTGTGTGCCCCACCCTTCCAAGTAAACCCGGGAACTCCGGACCCCTATCGCCTAAAATTTTTCCGGACTATCAAATACGACCTAAGGAACCATAGTCACAGCCCAACCATGATCATTCCTCATTTGTTGCGTTTTTCTGCCAAAAAACTAGAATTCCGCCCGATTACAATATTTTTGTGTGCTATTGCCCACCCTTCCAAGTGGTTCCGGGACCCCCGGACCCCGATCGCCTAAAATTTTTTCGGACTATCAAATACGACCTAAGGTACCATAGTCACCGCCCCACCATGATCGTTCCAAATACTTTGCATTTTTCGGCCAAAAAACTAGAACTCCGCGCGATTTGCATATTTTCGTGTGCTATAGCTTACGCCTTCCGAGTGGTCCCGGGAGCCGTGGACCCCGATCGCCTAAAATTTTCCGGGCCATCAAATACGACCTAAGGAACCATAGTCACCACCCCGCCATGATCGTTCCTTATTTGTTGCATTTTTCTGCCAAAAAACTAGAATTCCGCCCGATTACAATATTTTTTTGTGCCCCACCCTTCCAAGTGAACCCGGGAACTCCGGACCCCTATCGCCTAAAATTTTTCCGGACTATCAAATACGACCTAAGGAACCATAGTCACAGCCCAACCATGATTATTCCTCATTTGTTGCGTTTTTCTACCAAAAAACTAGAATTCCGCCCGATTACAATATTTTTGTGTGCTATTGCCCACCCTTCCAAGTGGTTCCGGGACCCCCGGACCCCGATCGCCTAAAATTTTTCCGGACTATCAAATACGACCTAAGGTACCATAGTCACCGCCCCACCATGATCGTTCCAAATGCTTTGCATTTTTCGGCCAAAAAACTAGAACTCCGCGCGATTTGCATATTTTCGTGTGCTACGCCTTCCGTGTGGTCCCGGGAGACGTTGACCCCGATCGCCTAAAATTTTCCGGGCCATCAAATACGACCTAAGAAACCATAGTCACCGCCCCGCCATGATCGTTCCTCATTTATTGCGTTTTTCGGCCAAAAAGCTAGAATTCCGCTCGATTACCATATTTTTGTGTGCCCCACGCCTTCCGAGTGGGCCGGGCCGCCGGACTCGGATCGCCTACAAAATTTTTGGGCCATCAATTAGGACCTAAGGAACCATAGTCACCGCCTCGCCATGATCGTTCCTCATTTTTTGCATTTTTTGGCCAAAAAACTAGAATTCCGCCCGATTCCCATATTTTTGTGTGCTATCGCCCACGCCTTTCGAGTGGGTCGGGCCCTCCGGAGCCGGATCGCCTAAAAATTTTCCGGACTATCAAATACAACCTAAGGAACCATATTCACCGCCCCGCCATGATCGTTCCTAGTTTTTTTGCGTTTTTCAGCCAAAAAACTAGAATTCCGCTCGATTTCCATATTTTCGTGTGCTTTAGCCCACGCCTTAAAAGGGTCCCGGGAACCCCGATCCCCGATCGTCTAAAAATTTTTCAGGCCATCAAATACGACCTAAGGAACCATAGTAACCACCCCGCCATGATCGTTCCTCATTTATTGCGTTTTTCGGCCAAACAACTAGAATTTCGCTCGATTCCCATATTTTCGTGTGCTATACCCACGCATTCCGAGTGGTCCCAAGAGCCGCAGACCCCGATCGCCTAAAATTTTTCCGGACTATCAAATAAGACCTAAGGAATCATAGTCACCGCCCAGCCATGATCGTTCCTAGTGTTTTCCATTTTTCGGCCAAAAAACTAGAATTCCGCCCGATTACAATATTTTTGTGTGCCCCACCCTTCCAAGTAAACCCGGGAAGTCCGGACCCCTATCGCCTAAAATTTTTCCGAACTATCAAATACGACCTAAGGAACCATAGTCACAGCCCAACCATGATCATTCCTCATTTGTTGCGTTTTTCTGCCAAAAAACTAGAATTCCGCCCGATAACAATATTTTTGTGTGCTATTGCCCACCCTTCCAAGTGGTTCCGGGACCCCCGGACCCCGATCGCCTAAAATTTTTTCGGACTATCAAATACGACCTAAGGTACCATAGTCACCGCCCCACCATGATCGTTCCAAATACTTTGCATTTTTCGGCAAAAAAACTAGAACTCCGCGCGATTTGCATATTTTCGTGTGCTATAGCTTACGCCTTCCGAGTGGTCCCGGGAGCCGTGGACCCCGATCGCCTAAAATTTTCCGGGCCATCAAATACGACCTAAGGAAGCATAGTCACCACCCCGCCATGATCGTTCCTTATTTGTTGCATTTTTCTGCCAAAAAACTAGAATTCCGCCCGATTACAATATTTTTGTGTGCCCCACCCTTCCAAGTGAACCCGGGAACTCCGGACCCCTATCGCCTAAAATTTTTCCGGACTATCAAATACGACCTAAGGAACCATAGTCACAGCCCAACCATGATTATTCCTCATTTGTTGCGTTTTTCTACCAAAAAACTAGAATTCCGCCCGATTACAATATTTTTGTGTGCTATTGCCCACCCTTCCAAGTGGTTCCGGGACCCCCGGACCCCGATCGCCTAAAATTTTTCCGGACTATCAAATACGACCTAAGGTACCATAGTCACCGCCCCACCATGATCGTTCCAAATGCTTTGCATTTTTCGGCCAAAAAACTAGAACTCCGCGCGATTTGCATATTTTCGTGTGCTATAGCTTACGCCTTCCGAGTGGTCCCGGGAGCCGTGGACCCCGATCGCCTAAAATTTTTCGGGCCATCAAATTTGACCTAAGGAACCATAGTCACCACCCCGCCATGATCGTTCCTTATTTGTTGCATTTTTCTGCCAAAAAACTAGAATTCCGCCCGATTACAATATTTTTGTGTGCCCCACCCTTCCAAGTAAACCCGGGAACTCCGGACCCCTATCGCCTAAAATTTTTCCGGACTATCAAATACGACCTAAGGAACCATAGTCACAGCCCAACCATGATCATTCCTCATTTGTTGCGTTTTTCTGCCAAAAAACTAGAATTCCGCCCGATTACAATATTTTTGTGTGCTATTGCCCACCCTTCCAAGTGGTTCCGGGACCCCCGGACCCCGATCGCCTAACATTTTTCCGGACTATCAAATACGACCTAAGGTACCATAGTCACCGCCCCACCATGATCGTTCCAAATGCTTTGCATTTTTCGGCCAAAAAACTAGAACTCCGCACGATTTGCATATTTTCGTGTGCTATAGCTTACGCCTTCCGAGTGGTCCCGGGAGCCGTGGACCCCGATCGCTTCCGGGCCATCAATTAGGACCTAAGGAACCATAGTCACCGCCTCGCCATGATCGTTCCTCATTTTTTGCATTTTTTGGCCAAAAAACTAGAATTTCGCCCGATTCCCATATTTTTGTGTGCTATCGGCAACGCCTTTCGAGTGGGTCGGGCCCCCGGAGCCGGATCGCCTAAAAATTTTCCGGACTATCAAATACGACCTAAGGAACCATAGTCACCGCCCCGCCATGATCGTTCCTAGTCTTTTGCGTTTTTCAGCCAAAAAACTAGAATTTCGCTCGATTTCCATATTTTCGTGTGCTTTAGCCCACGCCTTAAAAGGGGTCCCGGGAACCCCGAACCCCGATCATCTAAAAATTTTCCGGGCCATCAAATATGACCTAAGGAACCATAGTAACCACCCGGCCATGATCGTTCCTCATTTTTTGCGTTTTTCGGCCAAACAACTAGAATTTCGCCCGATTCCCATATTTTCGTGTGCTATACCCACGCATTCCGAGTGGTCCCAAGAGCCGCGGACCCCGATCGCCTAAAATTTTTCCGGACTATCAAATAAGACCTAAGGAACCATAGTCACCGCCCAGCTATGATCGTTCCTAGTGTTTTCCATTTTTCGGCCAAAAAACTAGAATTCCGCGCGATTCCCATATTTTCATGTCCTATATAGCCCACGCCTTCTAAGTGAACCCGGGAATTCCGGACCCCTATCGCCTAAAATTTTTCCGGACTATCAAATATGACCTAAGGAACCATAGTCACCGCCCAACCATGATCATTCCTCATTTGTTGTGTTTTTCTGCCAAAAAACTAGAATTCCGCCCGATAACAATATTTTTGTGTGCTATTGCCCACCCTTCCAAGTAGTTCCGGGACCCCCGGACCCCGATCGCCTAAAAATTTTTCGGACTATCAAATACGACCTAAGGTACCATAGTCACCGCCCCACCATGATCGTTCCAAATGCTTTGCATTTTTTGGCCATAAAACTAGAACTCCGCGCGATTTGCATATTTTCGTGTGCTATAGCTTACGCCTTCCGAGTGGTCCCGGGAGCCGTGGACCCCGATCGCATAAAATTTTGCGGGCCATCATATACGACCTAAGGGACCATAGTCACTGCCCCGCCATGATCGTTCCTCATTTATTGCGTTTTTCGGCCAAAAAGCTAGAATTCCACTCGATTACCATATTTTTGTGTGCCGCCTTCCGAGTGGGCCGGGCCGCCGGACTCGGATCGCCTAAAATACTTTCGGGATATCAATTAGGACCTAAGGAACCATAGTCACCGCCTCGCCATAATCGTTCCTCATTTTTTGCCTTTTTGGCCAAAAAACTACAATTCCGCCCGATTCCCATAT
Organism: Nicotiana tabacum; assembly: GCF_000715075.1. Classification (NCBI taxonomy): domain Eukaryota; kingdom Viridiplantae; phylum Streptophyta; class Magnoliopsida; order Solanales; family Solanaceae; genus Nicotiana; species Nicotiana tabacum. Next base: position 62,059,541 of record NC_134083.1, on the reverse strand, counting down.
TTTTGTGTGCTATCGCCCACGCCTTCCGAGTGGGTCGGGCCACCCGGAGCCGGATTGCCTAAAAATTTTACGGACTATCAAATACGACCTAAGGAACCATAGTCACCACCCCGCCATGATCGTTCCAAGTCTTTTGCATTTTTCAGCTAAAAAACTAGAATTCCGCCCGATTACAATATTTTTGTGTGCCCCACCCTTCCAAGTGAACCCGGGAACTCCGGACCCCTATCGCCTAAAATTTTTCCGGACTATCAAAGACGACCTAAGGAACCATAGTTACCGCCCAACCATGATCATTCCTCATTTGTTGCGTTTTTCGGCCAAAAAACTAGAATTCCGCCCGATTGAAATATTTTTGTGTGCTATTGCCCACCCTTCCAAGTGGTTCCGGGACCCCCGGACCCCGATTGCCTAAAAATTTTCTGGACTATCAAATATGACCTAAGGTACCATAGTCACCGCCCCACCATGATCGTTCCAAATGCTTTGCATTTTTCGGCCAAAAAACTAGAACTCCGCGCGATTTGCATATTTTCGTGTGCTATAGCTTACGCCTTCCGAGTGGTCCCGGGAGCCGTGGACCCCGATCGCCTAAAATTTTCCGGGCCATCAAATACGACCTAAGGAACCATAGTCACCTCCCCGCCATGATCGTTCCTCATTTTTTGCATTTTTCAGCCAAAAAGCTAGAATTCCGCTCGATTACCATATTTTTGTGTGCCCCACGCCTTCCGAGTGGGCCGGGCCGCCGGACTCGGATCGCCTAAAAATATTTCGGGCCATCAATTAGGACCTAAGGAACCATAGTCACCGCCTCGCCATGATCGTTCCTCATTTTTTCCCTTTTTGGCCAAAAAACTACAATTCCGCACGATTCCCATATTTTTGTGTGCTATCGCCCACGCCTTCCGAGTGGGTCGGGCCCCCCGGAGCTGGATCGCCTAAAAATTTACCGGACTATCAAATACGACCTAAGGAACCATAGTCACCGCCCCTATATGATCGTTCCAAGTCTTTTGCGTTTTTCAGCCAAAAAACTAGAATTCCGCACGATTTTCATATTTTCGTGTGCTTTAGCCCACGCCTTCAAAGGGGTCCCGGGAACCCCGAACCCCGATCGTCTAAAATTTTTTCGGGCCATCAAATACGACCTAAGGAACTATAGTAACCACCCCGCCATGATCGTTCCTCATTTTTTGTGTTTTTCGGCCAAACAACTAGAATTTCGCCCGATTCCCATATTTTCGTGTGCTATACCCACGCATTCCGAGTGGTCCCAAGAGCCGCGGACCCCGATCGCCTAAAATTTTTCCGCACTATCAAATAAGACCTAAGGAACCATAGTCACCGACTAGCCATGATAGTTCCTAGTTTTTTCCGTTTTTCGGCCAAAAAACTAGAATTCCGCGCGATTCCCATATTTTCGTGTCCTATAGCCCACCCCTTCCAAGTGAACCCGGGAACTCCGGACCCCTATCGCCTAAAATTTTTCCGGACTATCAAATACGACCAAAGGAACCATGGTCACCGCCGAGCCATGATCAGTCCTCATTTGTTGCGTTTTTTTTTGCCAAAAAACTAGAATTCCGCCCGATTAAAATATTTTTGTGTGCTATTGCCCACCCGGAGCCGGATCGCCTAAAAGTTTTCCGGACTATCAAATACGACCTAAGGAACCATAGTCACCGCCCCGCCATGATCGTTCCTAGTCTTTTGCATTTTTCAGCCAAAAAACTAGAATTCCGCGCGATTTCCATATTTTCGTGTGCTAAAGCCCACGCCTACCAAGGGGTCCCGGGAACCCCGAACCCCGATCGCCTAAAAAATTTTGGGCCATCAAATATGACCTAAGGAACCATAGTAACCACCCCGCCATGATCGTTCCACATTTTTTGCGTTTTTCGGCCAAACAACTAGAATTCCGCGCGATTCCCATATTTTTGTGTGTTATAGCCCACGCCTTCCGAGTGGTCCCGGGACCTCCTGACCCCTATCGCCTAAAATTTTTCCGGACTATCAAATACGACCTAAGGAACCATAGTATCTGCCCCACCATGATCGTTCCTCATTTTTTGCGTTTTTCTGCCAAACAACTAGAATTTCGCGCGATACCCATATTTTTGTGTGCTATTGCCTACCCTTCCAAGTGGTTCCGGGACCCCCGGACCCCGATCGCCTAAAATATTTCTGGGCCGTCAAATACGACCTAAGGAACCATAGTAACCGCCCCTCCATCATCGTTACTCATTTTTTGCATTTTTGGGCCAAAAAACTAGAATTACGCCCGATCCCCATATTTTCGTGTGCTATACCCACGCCTTCCAAGTGGTCCGGGGAGCCGCGGACCCCGATCGCCTATAATTTTTCCGGACTATCAAATACGACCTAAGGTACCATAGTCACCGCCCCACCATGATCATTCCAAATGCTTTGCATTTTTCTGCCAAAAAACTAGAACTCCGCGCGATTTGCATATTTTCGTGTGCTATAGCTTATGCCTTCCGAGTGGTCCCGGGAGCCGTGGACCCCGATAGCCTAAAATTTTCCGGGCCATCAAATACGACCTAAGGAACCATAGTCACCGCCCTGCCATGATCGTTCCTCATTTATTGCATTTTTCGGCCAAAAAGCTAGAATTCCGCTCGATTATCATATTTTTGTGTGCCCCACGCCTTCCGAGTGGGCCGGGCCGCCGGACTCGGATCGCCTAAAAAGTTTTCGGGCCATCAATTAGGACCTAAGGAACCATAGTCACCGCCTCGCCATGATCGTTCCTCATTTTTTGCATTTCTTCGCCAAAAAACTAGAATTTCGCCCGATTCCCATATTTTTTTGTGCTATCGCCCACGCCTTCCGAGTGGTTCGGGCCCCCCGGAGCCGGATCGCCTAAAAATTTTCCGGACTATCAAATATAACCTAAGGAACCATAGTCACCGCCCCGCCATGATCGTTCCTAGTCTTTTGCTTTTTTCAGCCAAACAACTAGAATTCCGCGCGATTCCCATATTTTTGTGTGTTATAGCCCACGCCTTCCGAGTGGTCCCGGGTCCTCCGGACCCCTATCGCCTAATATTTTTCCGGACTATCAAATAAGACCAAAGGAACCATAGTCACCGCCCTGCCAAGATCTTTCCACATTTTTTGCATGTTACTGAAAAAGACCTAGAATTTTGCTCGATTCCCATATTTTCGTGTGCTATACCCACGCATTCCGAGTGGTCACAAGAGCCGCGGACCCCGATCGCCTAAAAATTTTCCGGGCAATCGAATATGACCTAAGGAACCATAGTATCCGCCCCGCCATGATCGTTCCTTATTTTTTGCATTTTTCGGCCAAACAACTAGAATTCCGCGCGATTCCCATATTTTTGTGTGTTATAGCCCACACCTTCCGAGTGGTCCCGGGACCTCCGGACCCCTATCGCCTAAAATTTTTCCGGACTATCAAATACAACCTAAGGAACCATAGTATCCGTCCCGCCATGATTGTTCCTCATTTTTTGCATTTTTCGGCCAAACAATCCCGGGACCCCCGGACCCCGATTGCCTAAAATTTTCCGGGCCATAAAATACGACCTAAAGAAACATAGTCACCGCCCCGCCATGATCGTTCCTAATTGCTTTCGTTTTTCGGCCAAAAAACTAGAAGTTCGCCTGATTCCAATATTTTCGTGTGCTTTAGCCCACGTCTTCCTAGTGAGCTGGGCCCCCTAGACTCGGATTGCCTAAAATTTTTCCGGGCCATCAAATACGACCTATAGAACCATAGTCACCTCCCCGCCATGACCATCCCTCGGTTTTTCAGTGTTTTACGACCAAAAAACTAGATTTTCGCATGATTCTCATATTTTCGTGTGCTATAGACCACGCCTTCCGAGTTGTCCCTGGCCCCGCGGACCCTGATCGCCTAAAATTTTTCCGTTCCATCAAATACGACATAAGGAACCATAGTCACCACCCCTCCATGAACGTTCCTCATGTTTAGCATTTTTCGGCCAAAAAACTAGAATTTCGCCCGATTCCAATATTTTTGTGCCTTCCGAGTGGGCCGGGCCCCCTGACTCGGATCGCCTAAAATTTTTTCGGGTCATCAAATATGTTCTAGGAAACCATAGTCACCGCCCCGCCATGATCATTCCTTATTCTTTAGCATTTTTCGGCCCAAAGACTAGAATTTTGCTTGATTCGCATATTTTCGTGTGCAATAGCCCATGCCTTCCAAGTGGTCCTAGGACCCCCGGACCCCGATCGCCTAAATATTTTCGGGCCATAAAATACGACCTAAATAACCATAGTCACCGCCCCGCCATGATCGTTCTTAATTTTTTGCGTTTTTCGGCCAAACAACTAGAATTTCACCTGATTCCAATATTTTCGTGTGCTATAGCCCACACCTTCCGAGTGGGCCGGGACCCCGGAGCCGGATCGCCTAAACTTCGGGCCATAAAATATGACCTAAAGAACCATAGTCACCGCCCCGCCATGAACGTTCCTCATGTTTTGCATTTTTCGGCCAAAAAACTAGAATTCTGCCCGATTCCCATATTTTCGTGTGTTATAGCCCACGCCTTCCAAGTGGCCCGAGACCCCCGGACCCCGATAGCCTAAAATTTTCCTAGGCCATCAAATACGACCTAAGGAACTATAGTCACCGCCTCGCCATCAACTTTCCTCATTTTTTGCGTTTTTCGGCTAAAATATTATAATTTCGCCTTATTCCAATATTTTCGTGTGCTATAGCCTACACCTTCCGAGTGGGCCGTGACCCCGGAGCCGGATCGCCTAAAAAATTTTCGGACCATCAAATACGACTTAAGTAACCATACTCACATCCCTGCCATGACCTTTCATCATTGTTTGCGTTTTATGGCCAAAAAACTAAAATTTCACCCGATTCCCATATTTTTGTGTGTTATAGCCAACGTCTTCCGAGTGGGCGGGGGCCCCTGGACTCGGATCGCCTAAAAAAAATTTGGGACATCAAATACGACCTATAGAACCATAGTCACCGCCCCGCCATGAACATTCCTCGGGTTTTCTGTGTTTTATGGCCAAAAAACTAGATTTACGCCTAATTCCCATATTTTCGTGTGCTATAGACCACGCCTTTCCGAGTGGTCCCTGCCCCCATGGACCCCGATCGCCTAAAAATTTTCTGGTCCATCAAATACGACCTAGAGAACCATAGTCACTGCCCTACCATGACCATTCCTCGTTTTTACTGTGTTGTATGGCCAAAAAACTAGAATTCCGCCCGATTCCCATATTTTCGTGTGCTATAGCCCACGCCTTCCAAGTAGTGTCGGGACCCCCGGACTCGAATTGCCTAAAATTTTACCTGGCCCTTAAATAAGACCTAAGGAACCATAGTCACTGCCCCACCATAATCGTTCCTCATCCTTTGCATTTTACGGCCAAAAAACTAGAATTCTGCCTTATTCCCATTGTTTTGAGTGTTATAGCCCACGTCTTTCGAGTGGTCCTAGGCCCCCCGAACCCCAATCGCCTAAAAATTTTCCAGTCCATCAAATACGACCTAAGGAACCATAGTCACCGCCCCGCCTTGATCGTTCCTCATATTTTGCATTTTTTTGGCCAAAAAACTAGAATTCCGCCCGATTCCCATATTTTCGTGTGCTATATCCCACGCCTTCCAAGTAGTCCCTGGACCCCCGGACTCGGATCGCCTAAAATTTTACCGGGCCATTAAATACGACCTAAGGAACCATAGTCACCACCCCGCCATGATCGTTCCTCATTATTTGCGTTTTTCAGCCAAAAAACTAGAATTCTGCCTCATTCCCATATTTTCGTGTGCTATTGCCCACGCCTTCCGAGTGGGTCGGGCCCCCTGACTCGGATCGCCTAAAATTTTTTCGGGCCATCAAATATGACCTAGGGAACCATAGTCACCGCCCTGCCATGATCGTTCCTCATTTTTTGCATTTTTCGGCAAAAAAAAAATAGAATTCTGCCTGATTCCTATATTTTCGTGTGCTATATAGCCCACTCTTTCCAAGTGGTCCCGGGGTCCGGGAAATAAAATACGACCTAAAGAAACATAGTCACCGCCCCACCATGATCTTTCCTTATTGCTTTCGTTTTTCGGCCAAAAAACTAGAAGTTCGCCTGATTCCAATATTTTTGTGTGCTCCCACGTCATCCGAGTGGGCTGGGCCCCCTAGACTCGGATCGCCTAAAATTTTTTCGGGCCATCAAATACGACCTATAGAACCATAGTCACCGCCCCGCCATGACCATTCCTCGGTTTTTCTATGTTTTACGGCCAAAAAACTAGATTTCCGCATGATTCTCATATTTTCGTGTGCTATAGACCTTGCCTTCCGAGTTGTCCCTGGCCCCGCGTAGCCCGATCGCCTAAAATTTTTCCGTGCCATCAAATACGACATAAGGAACCATAGTCACCACCCCGCCATGAACGTTCCTCATGTTTAGCATTTTTCGGCAAAAAACTAGAATTCCGCCCGATTCCCATATTTTCGTGCCTTCCGAGTGGGCCGGGCCCCCTGACTCGGATCGCCTAAAAAAAATTTGGGTCATCAAATACGTCCTAGGAAACCATAGTCACCACAACACCATGATCATTCCTTATTCTTTAGATTTTTTCGGCCCAAAGACTAGAATTTTGCCTGATGCGCATATTTTCGTGTGCAATAGCCCACGCCTTCCAAGTGGTCCCAGGACCCCCGGACCCCGATAGCCTCAATTTTTTCGGGCCATAAAATACGACCTAAAGAACCATAGTCACCGCCCCGCCATAATCGTTCTTCATTGTTTGCGTATTTCGGCCAAACAACTAGAATTTCGCCTGATTCCAATATTTTCGTGTGCTATAGCCCACACCTTCCGAGTGGTCCGGGACCCCGGAGCCGGATCGCCTAAAGTTTGAGCCATAAAATACGACCTAAAGAACCATAGTCACCGCCCCGCCATAAACGTTCCTCATTTTTTGCATTTTTCGGCCAAAAAACTAGAATTCTGCCCGATTCCCATATTTTCGTGTGCTATAGCTCATGCCTTCCAAGTGGCCCGAGACCCCCGGACCCCGATAGCCTAAAATTTTCCTAGGCCATAAAATACGACCTAAGGAACTATAGTCACTGCCTCGCCATGAACTTTCCTCATTTTTTGCGTTTTTCGGCTAAAATATTATAATTTCGCCTTATTCCAATATTTTCGTTTGCTATAACCCACACCTTCCGAGTGGGCCGGGACCACGGAGCCGGATCACCTAAAAATTTTTCGGACCATCAAATACGACCTAAGTAACCATACTCACCTCACCGCCATGACTTTTTATCATATTTTGCACTATATGGCCATAAAACTAAAATTCCGCCCGATTCCCATATTTCCGTGTGCAATAGCCCACGTCTTCCGAGTGGGCTGGGCCCCCTGGACTCGGATCGCCTAAAATTTTTTTGGGCCATCAATTACGACCTATAGAACCATAGTCACCGCCCCGCCATGACCATTCCTCGGTGTTTCTGCGTTTTACGGCCAATTTCGTGTGCTATTGACCACGCCTCCAAGTGGTCCCTGGCCCCCCGAACCCCGATAGCCTAAAAAACTTTTGGGCCATCAAATACGACCTAAGGAACCATAGTCACCGCCCCGCCATGATCGTTCCTCATTTTTTGTGTTTTTCGGCCAAAAAACTAAAATTTTGCCCGATTCCTATATTTTCGTGTGCTATAGCCCACGCCTTCAGAGTGGGCCGGGCCCCCCGGACTCGGATCGCCTAAAATTTACCGGGCCATTAAATACGACCTAAGGAATCATAGTCACTGCCCCACCATGATTGTTCCTCACTTTTTTGCATTTTATGGCCAAAACACTAAAATTCCTCCCGATTCCAATATTTTTGTGTGCGCCCAAGCCTTCCGAGTGGGCCGGGCCCCCAGACTGGGATCGCCTAAATTTTTTTCGGGCCATCAAATACGACCTAAGGAACCATAGTCACCGCCCCGTCGTGATCGTTCCTCATTTTTTCCGTTTTTCGGCCATAAAACTAGAATTCCGCCCGATTCCCATATTTTCGGTCCATTAAATACGACCTAAGGAACCATAGTCACCGCCCCGCCATGATCGTTCCTCACTTTTTGCATTTTACGGCCAAAAAACTAGAATTCTGCCCGATTCCCATATTTTCGTGTGGGCCCGGGACCCCCGAACCCCGATCTCCTAAAACAAATCCGGGCCATCAAATACGACCTAAGAAACCATAGTCACTGCCCCTCCTTGATCGTTCCACTCTTTCTGCATTTTTCGGCCAAAAAACTAGAATTCCGCACGATTCCTATATTTACTTGTACGCCCACGCCTTTCGAGTGAGTCGGGGCCCCCGGACTGGGATCGCCTAAAAATTTTTCGGGCCATCAAATATGACCTAAGGAACCATAGTCACCTCCCCGTCACGATCGTTCCTCATTTTTTCCATTTTTCCGGCCATAAAACTAGAATTCCGCCCGATTCCCATATTTTCATGTGCAATAGCCCACGCCTTTCGAGTGGGTCGGGGCCCTCAGATTGGGATCGCCTAAAAATTTTTCAGGCCATCAAATATGACCTAAGGAACCATATTCACCTCCCCATCACGATCGTTCCTTATTTTTTCCATTTTTCGGCCATAAAACTAGAATTCTGCCTGATTCCCATATTTTCATGTGCAATAGCCCACGTATTCCGAGGGGGCCGGGCCCCGTGACTCGGATCGCCTAAAATTTTTTTGGGCCATCAAATACGACCTAGGGAACCATAGGCACCGCTCCGCCATGATCGTTCCTCATTTTTTGTATTTTTCGGCCAAAAAACTAGAATTTTGCCCAATTCCCATATTTTCGTGTGCTATAGCCCACGCCTTCCAGGTGGTCGCGGGACCCCCAAACCCTGATCGCCTAAATTTTTCCGGTCCATAAAATACGACCTAAAGAACCATAGTCACCGCCCTGCTATGATCGTTCCTCATTTTTTGCGTTTTTCGGCCATAAAACTAGAATTTTGCCTGATTCCAATATTTTCATGTGCTATAGCCCGCGCCTTCACAGTGGGTAGGGCCCCTCGAAGCCAGATCACCTAAATTTTTTTCGGGCCATGAAATACGACATAAGGAACAATAGTCACCACCCCGTCATGATGGTTCCTCATTTTTTACTTTTTTCGGCCAAAAAACTAGAATTCCGCCCGATTCCCATATTTTCGTGTGCTACCATGCCTTCCGAGTGTGCCAGGCCCCCTGGACTTAGATGCCAGACACAACTCACAACAACCGATGGCAATCGGAACGTACTGAGTTTAGCCCCATGCGCACGGCACCTTGCAGCGCTACTTGCACGAGGCCTCGCCGTTCCGTTGCTAAAAGCCATCAGCCGCCACGAGCGATGTCGCCTCCCGATGTTGCCTGCAACAATCGATGGCAATCGGAACGTACTGAGCTTAGCCCCATGTGCAGGGCACCTTGCGGCGCTACTTGCACGAGGCCTCGCCGTTCCATTGCCAAAAGTCATCAGCCGCCACGAGCGATGTCGCCTCCCGATGTTTACCGCAACAACCGATGGAAATTGGAACGTACTGAGTTTAGCCCCATGCGCACGGCACCTTGCGGCGCTACTTGCACGAGACCTCTCCGTTCAGTTGCCAAAAGCCATCAACCGCCACAAGCGATGCCAGACACAACTCACAACAACCGATGGCAATCGGAACGTACTGAGTTTAGCCCCATGCGCACGGCACCTTGCGGCGCTACTTGCACGAGACCTCGCCGTTCAGTTGCCAAAAGCCATCAGCTGCAACGAGCGATGTCGCCTCCCGATTTTGCCCCCAACAACCGATGGCATTCGGAACATACTAAGCTTAGCCCCATGCGTATTTCACCTTGCGGCGCTACTTGCACGACGCTCCTCCGTTCCGTTGCCAAAAGCCATCGGCCACCACGAGCGATGCCCACCACCAGACGTACTACGAGCACACACGAGTACTTGCTGACACGCTTTGCGAACATCTGGGACGTAGCACGGACAAGCCGTGCATGCCCCCAATGCCCACGCCGCATGCCAGCATCCCCCGTGCATGCCCGCCTCGGCCAGGCAGCAAGCACCTTGAGGTGCCTTTCAACACCTCTACCCCCTTATATATGTCTTAAAAAAAAAACCCAAGTGACAGGAGTAGATATGTTTTGGCCAGAGAATCATAATAGATATGTACAACACCAAAATGCACAAACCAAAGTACAACTTAGCTAATATATTCACAAATGACTTTTAAACATTGTAAATGATATTTTTTACAAAAAATAATTTTTTTTAATAAATATTTATTATAAAACGAAAAAATACATAATAAAATATAAAAAAATAAGAAAATTATTTTAAATATAGAAAAAATAATGGAGAAAATTTCCAATACATCAAGTAATAATATAACACATAAAATAATAAATATTTTATAAAACAAGTACGATAAAAACTATTTAAAAAAACAAAAAATGCATAAACTTTAATAAAAAATATGTAAAAAATAGGTAAAATACATAATATTATTATAAAAATATATAGATGACCAACCACCAATAACCATGACGCACCTCCATTGTGACAACCACCATAAGTGATTCCGATATCAAACCACCGCTGCAAACCACCAACCATCGCCGATCACTACCGCTCGAACCACCGCAATTTTCCACCACCGCCAGCCACGACCACCAACCACCAACATCATTGTGCTTGACATCTTCTTAAACATTGGCTAGCACTAGATATGGTGCGACGTGGTGCGACGTCGTGCCATGGCCACGCCCTGCCATGTCTTGCGTCCTGCCATGTCCTGCGTCCTGCCGTGGCTATGTCCTGTCATGTCTTGCGTCGTGCCATGGCCATGTCCTGCCACATCCGACGTCGGGCCATGGCCACGCCCTGCCATGTCCTGCGTCCTGCCATGTCCCGTCATGTCCTGCGTCCTGCCATGGCCATATCCTACCACGTCCGACACCGTGCCATGGCCACGCCCTGCCATGTCCTGCGTCCTGCCATGCCCTGCGTCGTGCCATGGCCATGTCCTTCCATGTTCGACGCCGAGCCATGGCCACGTCCGACGCCGAGCCATGGCCACACCCTGCCATGTCCTGCGTCCTGCCATGTCCTGCATCCTGCCGTGGCCACGTCCTGCCATGTCCTACGTCGTGCCATGGCCATGTCCTGCGACGTCCGACGCCGTGCCATGAGACGTCCGATGCCGTGCCATGGCCACGCCCTGCGTCGTGCCATGGCCATGTCCTTCCACGTCTGACGCCGAGCCATGGCCACGTCCGACGCCGAGCCATGGCCACGTCCGACGCCGAGCCATGGCC